>NC_056732.1:1535357442-1535689942 GCF_019279795.1 Protopterus annectens
CTTTCAGTGCTAATGAATTCAGCTGAATGTTGAATAGATAAGTAGATACTCAGGCCAGCTACTGACCATTTAGATTCACAACTTGGGAGAGAACAAAAAACTTGAGATATTACTTAGCTGAGCCATGCTCCATGTTACTATATATTCCAACAACTGGCATGGCTTTCAAAATGAATCGATCGAGTATCTCTCAGTATTTAGCACATAAACTAGATTACTAATGAACATTATCAAAGCATATTATCCTAAAACTATGATTTCTCACAGGTCCCCATTCTGATAAAAGTGCAAAATGATTACCCATTGAATAAACAGCAGTCAGTAAAGTCATAACAAACTGGTACAAATATAAACATTCTTCAGGATCAAAGTAAAGGGATTTAAAAATAAAAAAAAGAAATTATGCAAATCAATAAAAGTATAGACTAGAAATTGTGAAACAGTAGAAAACAAGCTATCACTAAAATACGCAACAGTATCAAAAAGTGATATCAGTCTAACACTGTAAATAACTCAAAAAACAAGAAAATAGGATGAAAGCATAAGCATATTAATCAGATACCATATATTATGTATCTGTCTCAGATCACTCTGGGTAAAACTAGGAGGCCAGCAGGCTAAATGCAGGTATCTCAGGGCTTAGTTTGATGAACTAGTGATGTGTAGCATTGTATTTGATGGGCAAGGAATGCCAGACTTCTCAAAGTTTTCCAGCAGCTCATTTTGAATACTGACTTGAGAAATCAGACTGGGAAGCTCAATATCATTACCAAATGAAGAGACACCCACACTAGAAGCTTTTCTAAGTAACCTCGGAGTGAATGACACTTAAAGGCATGCTTAAATACGAAGGACAATATGTAAGAAAAGTTCCATGGTGCCTAAATAAAGCCCCTTTTTTTCCCCAAAGGAAATCAGAAAATCTATAGAGCATCATTCAGACAAGATGGGTATTTACCATGTGATAAGCAAGATGAACATAGTATTTTCTAAAGAGTAACCTGCTGATTTCCCTAATAAAATGGGGAACAACACTGTAAAAGGGTAATATATGATGAGAATTGTGCCTCTTTGACAACTACCACTTTATAACAGTCAGCGCAGTTCTATACTATTTTACATTCACATTCACAAGATTTTTAATAGGCCCATGGTGTATTGCCATGGTATCTATGGTGTAGACTCCTCAGAACATAGTCCAAGTCTATGGCACCTATGATTCACACTTTTTCAGTGCATGCTTTTTTTCTATGGTACCCAGGCACCACATCCCATCAATGCATGGTCCATGTGCATGGCACCTATGATTCATACCACTTAAGTGCATGCCTTATCTTTATAGCACCCATGCAGCACATCCCATCAATGCATGGTGCATGTCCATGGAACCCATGATGCATACCTATTCAGCGCATGCCTTATCTCTATGTGCACCTATGCACCACATCTCATCAATGCATGGTCCATGATCATGGCACCTATGAGTCATGCCTCTTCAGTGCATGCCTTATCTCTATGGCAGCTATGCACCACATCCCATCAATGCATGGCCCATGTCCATGGCCCCTATGAATCATGCCTCTTTGGTGCATGCCTTATGTCTACGTCACCTATGTACAACATCCCATCAATGCATGGTCCATGTCCATGGAACCCATGATTCATATCCCTTCAGTACATGCCTTATCTCTATGGCACCTATGCACCACATCCCATTAATGCGCAGTCCATGTCCTTGGCACCTATGATTCATACCTCTTCAATGCATGCCCTATCTCTATGGCACCTATGCACCACATCCCATCAATGCATGGTTCATGTGCATGGCACCTATGATCCATTCCTTTTTAGTGCATGCCTTATCTCTACAGCACCTATGCACTACATCCCATCAATGCATGGTCCATGTGCATGGCAGCTATGATTCGTACCTCTTCAGTGCATGCCTTATCTCTATGGCACCCATGCATGCACCACATCCCATCAATGCATAGTCCATGTGCATGGCACCTATGATTTATACTTCTTCAGTGCATGCCTTATCTCTATGGCCCCCATGTACCACATCCCATCAATGCATGGTCCATGTGCATGGTACCTATAATTCACACCTCTTCAGTGCATGCTTATCTCTATGGCACCCATGCACCACATCCCATCAATGCATGACTCATGTCTATGGTACCTATGGTTCATACCTCTTCAGTGCATGCCTTATCTCTTTGGCACCTATGCACCACATCCCATCAATGCATTGTCCATATCCATGGCACCCATGATGCATACCACTTCAGTGCATGCCTTATCTCTATGGCACCTATGCACAACATCTAATCAATGCATGGTCCATGTCCATGGCACCTATGAGTCATGCCTCTTCAGTGCATGCCTTATGTATATGGCATCTATGAACCAAATCCCATCAATGCGTGGTCCATGTCCATGGAACCCATGATTCATACCTCTTCAGAGCATGCCTTATCTCTATGGCACCTATGCACCACATCCCATCAATGCATGGTTCATGTGCATGGCACCTATGATTCATCCCTCGATAGTGCATGCCTTATCTTCATAGGTTCATAGGTTCATACTAGGCTATCTGCCCGAGGGCATTTACAAGCCTAGCCCATCGTTTTGTGGCTTACGCCACCCCTTTAGTATGGGGAACTATACCCATTATTTTGCTGTGCCTCTGTCGAGCAGTGACACTGAGGTAATCCCTGGGGTATATCTGCGATCTCCCATCCATTGGTCAAGATTTCTCTTGAACAAGGCCAGCGAGGTGCTCTGCCTCACATGTACCGGGATTTTGTTCCACAGCATAGGGAGTCTTTGGGTGATGAATCTATCCCTCCAGCACGTCCTATTAATAGCCGTGTCAAGGTTTAAGTCTCCCGCCCTTGTGGCTCTGATGGATCTAGATTTTTGAGGTGAAGCATATTCATCAAATCTGGGTTTGACATGGCCTTGTATGTTAGGCAAAGGTCACCTCTGAGCAGCGGTGCGACTGAATAGAGCTGGAGTTCTTTCAGTCGGGCAGCATAGGACAGATTTTGAGACCCTTTATCCTTTTGGTGAGGAACTTTGTGGCCTCTCCAGCTGCTGCAAGTGTCGGGTCAGATACATTCCGAATGGGGCATTGTACTCAATCATTGGTCTGATGAGTGATGAGTAAAGGGAGACTATGACCTCCCTTGATCTAGATGAGAATCCCTTCATGATAAGGTGGGCAATGTAGAAGGTCTTCCTAACTACTTTAGCTACATGGGTGTCGAATGACAGACTACTATCAACCTGGGTCCCCAGGTCCCTGATAACTTCTTCTGTGCTCAGTGGATTGCCACCTATTTGGTAGCTAGGGGTAACCTTGTTTTTCCCGAAGGGTATGACTATGCATTTTTGGCATTTAACTTTAGGCCATGGCTCTGGCACCAGTTATCCGCTTCTGTGAGACCCTTCTGAAGGATATCTGTGTCAGATGTGTTTTCTACTATGGCCCAGTTTGCAGTCATCTGCAAACTTTGTCAGCCATAACCCTCCTGTGTTTGCTTGTACTTCGGAAAAGTAGATGCCAAACAAGAGTGGGCCCAGGACTGAGCCCTGTGGGACACCACTTGTGACAGGCTTTGAGTCTGACATGGCGCCAGCAGCTCTGACCCTGTGGGTTCTGTCACTCAGCCAGTTTGCAACCCATCTTGTGATGTATGGGTTGACATTTAAGCTGATGAGTTTTTCAATGATACCCGAATGGGGTATTGTATCGAAGGCCTTAGCCAGATCGAGGTAGGCTGTATGGACTGCCTTTCCCTCATCAATGGCTTTGGTGACTGTTTCAAAAGTCAACCAAGTTTAAAAGGCATGATCTGCCTTTGACAAAGCCAAACTGGGTTGGATCCAAAGTCTGCAAATTCCCTATGTCTTTATTTATGAGTTCCATTATGATCCTCTCCATGGCTTTGCAGATAAGGCTTGTCAAGCTAATGGGCCGGTAATTTCCAGGGTCGGTGGAGGCACCGCCTTTGTGAAGTGGTACCACAGTTGCAGTGCGCCACTCCTGGGCGTATCCAGAGGTAAGACTTTGATTAAACAGCTGTCCTAGCTGTGGGTTTAATTCCTCATTGAGTTCATGGAGCACACAGCCGGGGACACCATCAGGTCCCATGGATGCTGTGTTTTTTGCTTTGGAGAGAGCAGTTCTCACTTGGGCGCTGGAGATGTTTCGGGGGCTGCAATTGTTTGGTATAGATATCTCTCCTTTTGGCGGCGGGAGAAGTTTGCACTGAACCTGTCAGCCAGTATGTTGGCAATGTCTGTAGGATCAGTAATCTTCACATCATTTTGAACTAGCTCTGAGCATATCTGGGAGTTTCCTCCCAGGTTTCTAACATAGCTAAAGAAGGCCTTATGATTGTCTTTTGAGTCTTTAGCTATTTTTCTCTCGAAATTTGCTTTGGATGATTTTATGAGAGCTCTTAGTTTTTACTTATAGTGATCAAGGGTGTCTTACCTTTTAAGGATTTTGCTCTATCTTGTAGTAGCTTCCTCCTTTTGTTGTAGAGTTTGTTTATGGCTGGGGTCCACCAGACTGGACGCTTGCCTTTGGTACAAAGAGTCTTTGTTTTGCTTGGGATTGCCTTATCCATGCAGTCCTGCAGGTGCTGGTAGAAGGCATTTGTAAGTGATTCAGCGGCTTGAGTACTGTTTTCCGCCGCTCGGGGCCTTAAAGGAGACCACACTAGTCTTTAGAAGTGTGAAGTCGGCTTTTGAGAAGTTCTTTACTGTGGTCTTTTTTATTTCAGGTGGGGGAGGGATGAGGACCTCCAGCGAGATTAGTTTGTGGTCTGATCTCACCAGTGAGGGGTACACCTCCGGTGTTGAACATTGTGCTCCCATGTTCATGATGATGAGATCAAGTATGTTATCTCCTCTTGTGGGGATGGTGACTAGTTGTTCCATGGCATTTGAGTTTATGAATTCCAGGAACTTTTGGGCTAGGGTGTTTGGGCTTGAGTAGTGTTCCCAGTCTATATTAGGGTAATTGAAGTCACCTAGTATGATGGTGTTTGGTGATACATTTATCCCTCTAGTGTTTTCAGGAAGGCCATGTGAGGTTCCTGAGTTTGTGAGGGTGGCCTGTAACATGCTACAATTTGCAGAGCAGTCTTGCCTATGGTTAATTGCACCTGGATGGTCTCCGATGCATCGTGCGTTGCCACCAGTCTTGAGGTGTGGGTGTCCTTGATGAATATGGATACCCCCTCCTTTCTTGGTATTGTCCAGATTTTGGGGCCGGAACGCATGATATGAGGTAAAACCTGATAGCGCTGGGGTGCTCTCAGGAGCCTTGAACCAGGTTTCTGTCACAGCACAGACATCGATGTTCTCCATACTGAGAAGGGCCTCGAGTGCGTGCATTTTGAGATTTAGACTTCTGGCATTGAGCAGCATTACCCTTAGTTTTTTTCCTTTGTGTTCTAGGGTGGTAGGTTTAGAATTTGAGCCTTGCCTAAAAAGGCACTATGGGGTGGCAAGAGCCTTTGCCAATATCCGAATCCCAGGGTGACAGGTGCAAGCCATCCCTTGTGAAGCAGCGTGGCTTGTCCAGCATGTCATCCCAGGCAGACAGACACTGGATCCCCTTTGAATGACACCAGTGTTTAAGCCAATTGTTAAAGCTGATCATCTTATCTCTGTATTGTGGCATCATTCTTGGTGAAGGTAGGATACTGCTCAAGGTCAGGGTCATACCTGTCTGGGCTACATAATCAGAGAGCTCCTCAATGTCTCTTTTCATGTAGTCCAAGGAGGTACGTCTCAGGTCGCTTACACCAGCGTGGACAATGACTGAGTCATATTTGTACCTGCTGTTGAGAGACCTGAGTGCTTGCGTTATGTGGCGGATTCTAGCGCCCGACAGGCAGCTTACTGTGACCTTCTCCTTACTCAGTCTGGTGAGCGGACGCCAGTGTGTCTGACTATGGAGTCACCAATGACTAGTGTGTCTGGCATTGTGTTTGGCCTTAAGGGCTGTGACTGTTTGACACTCTGACTGTGAGGTCTATGTGTTGCAGGTGTTGTGTTCTGAGGTGGTGGTTGTTTGGGTGTCTGCTTTGGTGGCCTCTGCTGTTTTGGTAGATTTTTGATCAGAGCCTCCGAGTATGTCTTTGTGTGTTTATGTGTATGATTTGAGGTTGTAATGGTAATATGTGAGACTGGGTCTATAGTGTGTGTGGTAACCTTCTCCTCCTGACTGGTCTTGCCAGTCCTATGTTGAGAGAGCTCAGCCTCCAGTTTGGCCGTATAGTTGCATCTCTCGCATGTATTTGTGTTTTGTGGGAGGAGGAGAGGGTTGTCTGTGTACATGAGGCAATTGTAACATTGCCTCAATATTCCCAGGTTCACCAGCTGAGCAGGAGAGGACACTAGCAACTGATCCCTCGACATGCTAGAAGGAATAGACAAAAAACTTTAAAAAGATTCCGGGGACGTGGGTGACCGAGAAATGGGGGTTGCCTTTTGGGGTACTATCTATGACAAGAGTGCCGTATCAAGGTAATAAGTACTGTAGGAGCAAGTGCTACGTTTAACAGATAGAGAATAGTCTACTTGGAGTCAAGTAGCGATGATCTTTTAATTATAGGATACGCTGATTAGATCAGTAGTATAGTTCGAGGAAGGTAGTTTTAAGGGAAAATTTGAAGAGTGGACTTTAGGTAGCCCGAATAGTTTAAACCTGCTTAACCGGGCGCTGCCCTAGTGTGCAACAGTAGCAACTCCGCTAAATCGGGCTAAATCGGCTAAATCGCGCTAAAGCGTGCTTTATAGCAGGAGGCTGGAAAAGACAGGAAACGACCCAAAATGGCCAACAAACCACAAGTCACTGCCCCAAACCACTCCTCTGAGGACAAATGAAGGAGTTATGGAAATGACCCCTAGTGGCCAATAAAACTACAGTTTCAAGTCAGTAACCACCTCTACGAGGGCAGGGAAGCTGCTCAATGTTAGTCACTGCCACTGATGAACACAGAGACCCTCCTTCAGCCCAAGCAAAAATGGCCTCACAGAAACTTTCAAACAGTTCAGGAACAGCAAGCCTGTAACTGAACTTTTTTAACTCTCAGAAAAGTGGGAAAAAAGCAAGATTTTTTTTTTGTTTTTTTTTTTACAGAGATAGCAGAGGTTCACAAGTAATATCAAGTTATAACAGTGCAGTAAATGACCCCACACAAGAGTGCTAGGTCAAGGACAGAAAATATGCAAGTTTTAAGAAGTAAATGATTTAAAATTAAGTGCAAACAGGAAATTCAGCAAACAGCTTTTGGTTGTGCTCTAAATACAGCTACTAATACAGAAATCAAGTTTAACAAGCCAGAAAATGCTCAAGCTAGGCAGCTATGCAGAAAAACTTAGCAAATAAACAGAGAAAAAATACTTAAAATCTCAAAAGTGGCTCCCTTCTTCTCTCAGCGTTTTTTCCTCTTGGAGGGTGCTTCACCAACAGCCAACAAGCCTGAAAAGACGCTCAAACCACGAGGCAGCTAGGTTTTAGGAGAGGAAGATGAAGGAGTTATGGAAATGACCCCTAGTGGCCAATAAAACTACAGTTTCAAGTCAGTAACCACCTCTCCGGGCCGCAGGGAAGCTGCTCAATGTTAGTCACTGCCACTGATGAACACAGAGACCCTCCTTCAGCCCAAGCAAAATGGCCTCACAGAAACTTTCAAACAGTTCAGGAACAGCAAGCCTGTAACTGAACTTTTTTAACTCTCAGAAAAGTGGAAAAAAAGCAAGATTTTTTTTTTGTTTTTGTTTTTTACAGAGAAAGCAGAGGTTCACAAGTAATATCAAGTTATAACAGTGCAGTAAATGACCCCACACAAGAGTGCTAGGTCAAGGACAGAAAATATGCAAGTTTTAAGAAAAAAACGATTTAAAATTAAGTGCAAACAGGAAATTCAGCAAACAGCTTTTGGTTGTGCTCTAAATACAGCTACTATGGCATCCATGGATCACATCCCATCAATGCATGGCTCATGTAGATGGCACCTATGATTCATACCTCTTCAGTGCATGCCTTATCTCTATGGCACCCATGTACTACATCCCATCAATGTATGGTCCATGTGCATGGCACCTATGATTCATACCTCTTCAGTGCATGCCTTATCTCCATTACACCTATGCACCATATCTCATCAATGCATGGTTCATTTCCATTGTACCTATGATTCATGCCTCTTCAGTGCATGCCTTATCTCTATGGCATGCATGCACCATATCCCATCAATGCATGGTTCATGTCCATGGCAATTATGAGTCATGCCTCTTTGGTGCATGCCTTATATCTATGGCATCTATGCACAACATCCCATTAATGCATGGTCCATGTCCATGGAACACATGATTCATACCTCTTCAGCTCAATGCCTAATCTCTATGGCACCCATGCACCACATCCCATCAATGCCTGGCCCATTTCCATGGCACCTATAATGCATACCTCTTCAGTGCATGCTTTATCTCAATGGCACTTATGCACCACATCCCATCAATGTATGGTCCATGTCCATGGCACCTATGATTCATACCTCTTCAGTGCATGCCTTATCTCTATGGCACCCATGCACCACATCCCATCAATGCATGGTTCATGCGCATGGCACCTATGATTCATACCTCTTCAGTGAATGCCTTATCTCTATGGCATCCATGTACCACATCCCATCAATGCATGGCCCAGTTAGATAGAATTACTCATACCGATCTGCTATGATTTAAGCCTCTTCAGTGCATGCCTTATCTGTATGGCACCCATGCACCACATCCACAAAATGCATGGACCATGTCTATGGCACCTATGTTGTGGATCCTTCAGAGCATGGTCCAGAGCACCTATTTTCACATTCCTCTCAGTACCTCGTCTATGTCCATGGCATCTTTGCTTCATATTCCTTAGTGCATGATCTTTGTCCATTGTTCTTATAGTTTGACTCCCCCCTTAGAGGATTGTCCATGTCCATGGCACCTATGATTCATACCTCTTCAGTACATACCTTATCTCTGTGGCACTAATGCACCACATTTCATAAATGCATGGTCCATGTCCAAAGTGCCTATGATTCATACCTCTTTAGTACATGCCTTATCTCTATGGCACCTATACTCCACATCCCATCAATTCTTGGTCCATGCCCATCATACCTATGATTCATACCTCTTCAGTACATTCCTTATCTCTATGGTACCTATGCACCACATCCCATCAATGCATGGTCCATGTCCATGGCACCTATTACATATACCTCTTCAGTGCATGCCTTATCTCTATGGCATCCATGCACTACATCCCATCAATGCATGGTCCATGTCTACGGCACCTATGTTCTAGATATTTCAGAGCATGGTCCAGAGCACCTATCCTTTACATTCCTTTCAGTGCCTCATCTATGTCCATGGCATCTTTGCTTCATACTCCTCAGTGCATGATCATTGTCCATTGTTCTTATGGTTTGGCTCCCCCTTAGAGGATGGTCTATGTCCATGACACCCATGCACCAAACCTTCTTAGTCCAAATCCAGCACCATTAAACCATCTGCCTTTTAAATTTAGCACATAGTTATTGCATGCAACAACCACAGTACAAAATATGATAATGTAAAATTGGAACATGGCAACAAAGATCAGGACAGATCATTATAGTAACAGATAACCCAAGGATAGCCTGAAAGAGTCCTTATTGATTCCTAGAGGATTGTGCTATTCATCCTTTCATTAGCCTTGGGTTATGAATGTGTAAAGAAGTTAAAATGTTGCACAGAGTAAACACACAAATCGCTTTCCAGCACTAAATTTAGCATTTTTGCAGTTCAGTCCAGGCTACTGACCTGAGGTCTTTATGTGTCAGGTATGGATTTTCAGTAGCTACAGATGTAAAATAATAAGGAATTGGCACACTAGAGGTCAAAGGTACATCTTGCTTCCATATGTAGCATGAAAAAAGATGTGGACACAAACACCAAGTCTCCAAAACGTAGAACACAAATTTATTGTGAATACTAGAAGCACAAATAAAAAACTCCATATGTAACATGAATGCTCAGTGCTCAGTTCAAGTTGCCAGTGCTCCATAGTGGTGAAGATCTAGGATGCTTCAGAGATATTTTTGGTTAGGGTTTGTTCTACTAACTGGATTTGATCTATTGACTTCAAATTTTGAGAATATTGTTATGACCTTAAAGATATGGCTGCTGTGGTATGGAATCCTTGGAAGAATATTTTTTGTGTCTAGCTAGTCTCTCTCCCCATCTGCCCAACTTGTTTATTTATTACCCCGGGAGTGGAGAGGTTTGTGGCCTAGCATTCCTTTTGTGGCAGTGATATGGACAGTGGAGGTGATGTCATCATTGTTCTCACTGAGCCAGAAGGGCTTTGATTTACTCCTTGCTATTCCCAATGCTGATTACCGAGCTTATGCGTTAACATATTCTGAGCCTTTACAAGGGAGAGTCCTCCATTTTTGTTAGAGATGCACGCCCTCTCAAGCATCTGCACTATCAAACAAATGCTATTGTTTGGTCTCTGGTTTCCACCAGGAATTCTAATATTAGAAGCATTCCACTCAGATATATGCATCTCCCCTTCCCACTGACAGAGGCAAACAGGTATTGACACAGCACCCCCCCCCCCACCAACCCCAATGAGCCCATCCACCATTTGAGACACTAATCATACCTGGGTAATCTTGACATACTCTGGGCTTTATTCCTCTATGCACTGGAGCTGGCTGTTGGACATAGAACCTGTAGTAGATGCAGCATGCCATCTAAGAGAAAACCCAATGCTCTATTCACTTGTAAATGATAATGGGTCTAAGATCTTCCATTATCTGAAAATGCACTTGCTGCTCAGAGTGGTGAATCACATATCCCCACCATTATATCCTACTAGAAAGACAGTAATTGAATTAAATGTAATTTAAGTAACTATAGAGGCAAGGGGCCTGTGTGCCATGTGCTTTTCCCATATCTTAATTGCTTGGGTACTTACATTTAGCAGGTCATAAAAGTATTTGTTAAGGGACTAATATACACAGTTGATAGATGACTGAATAGCAAGAGCTCTTTGATCTCGCCATCAGGAATGAATGTGGATTGTAAACCTTTACAACTAATTTTAATACAAGCGGCATGAAGTTTCATTCTTAAAGTTTTGTATTCTAGTCTTCTATTTCATGCAAGGGTGTGTGTGTTTCTCTTAACTATCCTGCTATGAGGGTTTTGCTACACTGTTGCCCATAGAAGTCTGTTCTGTTTTTTTATGACATAATTATACAACAGTGAAATCTGGAGAATTAAAGACAAGAAATATTCTAAGATCTGCTGCTTTGATTTCTCTTTTGTTTCAGCTAGATAGAATTACTCATTACGAAATGTATTACTTTCATGCAAATTGTTTATACCAAAACTGCAGATTCATGCAAGTTCTGAAAATGCCCCCCTGGGTCACCACATCACTCCAAACAAACAAACAAAATAATAAATAAATATTTGGTTAAGATTATAAGATCATTTTAGATGATACTTGTTGCTCAAATTTTTTTTGGAGAAAAACATATATAACATGCATATTATTTTGATTTGCTAATTAATTTTAATAACCGTCGTCTTTTCCATAGATTTCATATGATATGAAAAGAGAGGTCATGGGAATCATATTTTGATCCGTAGGATTTACAGCATTCTGATGGTATTGTTGCATTTGTAAATATATCTAAACAATACACTAGTACCTAGTGTACCTAATTCTGGTAATTATGAAGGAATTTATACTGCAGGCATATGACACTGGTATCTCACTTTAATCTGGGAATTTATCAGTTTATTAAAAGCTTGGATCTGGTTACTGATTTGCTGACGTTACACAGGAGTAGTACAGCATACTAATTCTGGAAGAGAACTACAAACCTAGAGAGACGAGCTTAAATTCTACACTCTGTATACAGCACTTTGCAATTATCTGAGACAGACATTCACCTTACAGTGATCATGTTTTTCCTGAGAAAAGGCATTGGACAGTACAGCTGAATATGATACCCCTTTGCAGACCAACAATGAATTTACATTAGTGCCAGAGTAAAATCATTGCTGGTACAATAAACTGTATCACATTACCTCTGTGTTTCATTCTTTTTGGCACTGGACCAGCACAACACTTTTCCTTTTGTGCTTTGCTGAGAAAGATGTGTCAGACCTCAATGAGCTTAGCAACTTACCAAAAGCAAAACAGGAAATCAAAATTCCTGTTGAGCACATAGGAACTGTTAATATTTGCTGCTGCTAATTTATGATACAATAGGTCCTCATCAGGGTGGTAAACATTTAATTTGTTTCCCAGATGGAACACTGGATTAACATAGTCAAAGACTTAAAGCTGTCCCTGTCACTAGCTGTTAACCATTCAGTTCCTGCAGTCTAAAGTTTGATTCCATCAGGCTGCATTTGCTTGCTATGTCTCTCCTGGACAGCATGCCTTATAACTGCCTATGAATCATATATGATAAGCAATATAAAAAAGCTAAATGTGGCCCTCGTTGCGATATTTGACTCTCACTAGTGACCAGCCATTGCAACATGGCTAAGTATCAAAAGAGAGAGATGATGAAAGCTTTCTACATCAACCTTCAGCACAGATTTCAAAAAAGCCCTAAAGAATTATGGACCTCAAGGAATCTAATTCATCCCAGAAACACCACACCCTTTTTAACCACAAGTAATCTTAACAGCAGCACTGCTAAGCAATTTAACACCCATTTTTTTACAAATAATTATTTCATTATTGAAAGACAATTCCTCACCACTGATGTCTATCCCTACCTCACAAAATGAGTTAAATATCTTCATCTGTAAACATGTGCTAACCTTCACTATTTTGAAGCTAAATCCAACCATTCTTGTCATTGACAATATAACTGATGAATTTATTAACATTTTTACAAATGCATTAGCCTACTCGTTCACCATCCTGATTAACCACTCCATCACAAAAAAAAATGCCCCCATTCTGTATAAAAAGTCTTCTATCACACCCCTACATAAAATAGATTTCTCCAGCTACAGACCCAGCTAGATTATCCCATCAGAAGTCCAAGAAGAGTGCATTCACTCATAACTCCTCACATAATGCATTGATAACAACCTCCTGTCAAAAAGTGGACATGCCTTCACACGTCACAGCACAGCAGCAATCCTGCTTCACTGTACTGATACATGGAAAGGCATGTGATCTAGTATCACCTCCTTTCCTCAGTTAGTCTAAGAGACTTAACACTGTCTCTCCCCTGAAGCTACTTACACAGTTAACTGCTTTTGGCCTCCCTCCCTCCCTCCTTGTTTTTCTGCCTGTATCAGTAGTAGTCTCTCAAAGATGTATCTTATGTCCTCTGCTTTTTAGCATCCTCACAAATAATATCCAAACCGCAAACAGGCCAGGATTTTACAGTATGCAGATGGTGCTGCACTTGTCCACTCAGCTACAGCTCTCTCACAACTACAGATAATTAAATGAGCACTTTTAATCCATCGAATCACGGCCTGTGCTGCTAATTTACTCCTAAATCCAAATAAAACCAAATTAATGCTTTTCCTTCCAAAGCGCCTATCTGACTAAAGACAAACTTTTCACATCTTGTCAGCAAACAGAACTACTATAAAAACAGTACCCAAAAGTAAATTACTGGAAGTCACAGTGAATGAAAATCTTAAATTTGATCAATGCATCTGAAAAGGCTAAAGAAAACCATCCAACCCACCAGAAACTTGATACATTCTACCATGCAAAACCATATATCTGAGGCAAAGCCAGTAAAACTATTGCCTGTTTATACTGCCTTCCCTTACTTCTTTATATGCCTTGATTCTTATAAACCATCATTCTGCCTACATGATAAACCTTGATGCATGCTGTAACGAAATAGCTAAATTTGATGCCAATCTCCTCAACAAAGCACATCACTGTTTAATTTTAAAGCAAATAAACAGGATGAAACAACCAGAGTACCTATTATACACAAAACTCCTTACAGCTCATACCCTCATCTGTAAATGTCCTGCTTTATATAATACCTTCAGAGCCATGTCTAGCTCACATTGTGCATGGTGCTGGTCCCTAATCTAGCACCTCAGCTCCTCAGCTCTTCAGCTGAAGAACAAAATAATAAGCCCACTCCCCTGGTCTGCTGCTCCAAACCAGATCCATTTCTCACCTCTGCCCTCTGAAAGACTTCTGCTCTTAAACTGTATTAATTTGCTCACTACAGTTTAGCACACAAAAAGTGTGTTCTGTAGCATCACATAGGAATGAATGCAGGTACTGCAATTCCCAAATTATCATCGTTTCCTGATTGTACCCAGCTGTTCCTTTCACCCCTCCATAGCTACACTTCTTATACACTGTAACCTTATTCACCAACTCAGGATCTGTGCTCAAACAAAAAAATCAGTATTAATTATGATCAAATCAAATGATGTTGCAGGAGAATCACCTTACTCTAATTATGTCTTGTTGTTTTGGAATGCCCTTCACCTCCAGCTAAAACACACAGACAAACTGAACATAGCATTAAGGAAAATGTAAACAATAGCTAAACAGCTGGGTATGTGCATGCTCAACACTGGGATCATTTATTTTAATATTTCTTCACGAGACTATGGAGCAGCCTGTTAATTGTATACATTCACACTACATATAAAGTCATAATACCTGAAATGATAGCCTGATACCTCTGATTCCCCTTTCTACATATAAAGTCATAATACCCGAAATGATAGCCTGGTACCTTTGAATCCCCTTTCTACATATAAAGTCATAATACCTGAAACGATAGCCTGGTACCTCTGAATCCCCTTTCTACATATAAAGTCATAATACCTGAAATGATAGCCTGGTACCTCTGAATCCCCTTTCTACATATAAACTCATAATACCTGAAACGATAGCCTGGTACCTCTGAATCCCCTTTCTACATATAAACTCATAATACCTGAAATGATAGCCTGGTACCTCTGAATCCCCTTTCTACATATAAAGTCATAATACCTGAAATACTGTATATCTTAGTTTTTCATTTGTTAGCTGTCTAGTATATATTAAATGTATATGTTTCTGTATGTAATCAGTTTTACTGAATTGAGTATTTCTGATGCAGCAATTATATCCAAGGAGTTATTTTCCTCAGACCTCTGCTGAAAATGTTGCATCCAATTGGATTGTCCTAATTAACAAATGCTAGTGAATAAATAAATAAATAAATAATTATCCTGAGAACACCCATACAAATATGATAAAAATATGTAAAACTCTGCAAATATAGTCATTGAAGGTGAGGCCTGAACTCTCTGACCCTGGAGTTGTGACAGAGAGATCTTAACATTATATGTCATTTTGCATAAACATCTCGATGCTCAAGAGATGTGGATGTTAAATAAATGAGGTTTGGTAACAAACCAATTTGTCCAAGGACATCTTCAGAGGGGGTTAGATAAATATAGTAGTGGGAATTAAGAGGGTTGAGGGGGAATGAAAGGGTGAAATTGGAATGAGGGGTGATTGGAAGGTAATGAGGTAAGGGTAGGGAGGGGCTTAAGGGGGTTATGCAAGTGCAACAGGATAAGGAATCACATTTTGGCAGAAACTTGCTAAGGCAGGTACCACATCCTAGATGACCTGTGGGTATTTTGGTGCAAGTAGGCCTTGGGTGTGTGAGTCGGGACACGGTGAGGCTTGGTGAGTAAAATGAGTTTTTTTTTGCTTGTATCTCTAGGGTGGTTTTTGGGGATTGTGAGAGGGTCAGCTTGGTGGTTTGCAGATTCTCTGAAGTTGCAGGGTCATTTAGGTAGTAGTATGGGAATGAGGTGAGTGGTGGCGGTTGGTTAAAAAATCTTTTCTGCCTACCAGAGGTTTTGTTCAGGGGAAACGAGTCAATGTTGTTTGGTGAGTAGGTTTAATAGTAGTGGACATTACTTTTTTTTGTGAGAGATTACTGTTATTAAACTTTCTAATACCCTAAGGGTTTTAGGTGTTTCGCAGCATGGAAGGGGTTCCGTAAAATGGTAGGAGTTAAAGAAGACTAATGGTAAAGAAACATGTGAGAACTGACTGTGTTCATCTGGGGGGGGGGTCCAAGAATATGTACCGACTGGTGATGATGGAGAGGCTAAGATTTTCCTTATTTCATTAAGACCCATGTGTGTTATTGCCTTAATAGAAAAAAAAAGTCCATATGGAGGCTTCCTCAACATTAAGAAGAGTTTTGGTTCAGGGTGTAGTCTGGAAGGAGAGTTCGCGGCTGGTGCTCTGCTATCAGACTTGTATATATGAAGAACAATAAAATACAGCGGCATAGATGTCCTGCCTGAGGGCGCTGTGACTATCAGTGAAATTAAATTCATGCCAATTACTGTCTTTATAACTTGAACCTCTGGTAGGACTGAGGGGGTTCTTTCTGTACAATCAAAAATGGTTGTTTTAAATGTGTAGCCAATTTGTAACAGCTGTTGGTTGGGCATTGTCCATGTTAACTGTTTATAACTGAATTAGGAGTCCCAGTGTTGATGCAGTTTCTTTGTGTGGCCCAAATTTCAGTGTGGGGGTGCTCCCTTTTATTCCCCCCCAAAAAAGGGCAGGATTTTTCTCCTGGGCGTGTTATGCAGAGTGATTGGGACTTGCCTGATGCCTTGGTTTGTTTGACGTGGAGCTTCTGGTCATTGGTGATTCACTAGGAATTGAGGTTGCTAAATGGTGGTTGCAGTTGCAGTTCGGAAGTAGCATGCCTTATTATGAGAACAGCAGTTATGATGTTCCCAGGCTTTCAGGTACCATTTAATGCTTGTGGTCACTGCACATGCCTGGATGATGTTTTAACCATGGTGTGTGGTTTTTTTAGATATCAGTAATGTAAGCTATTACATAATCGGACTACCTTGCTGTAACGAAGAGTAAAGGAAGTTCACAGGACTTGATGGTGTCAGGATTAGCACCTACTTATTGTCATTCTAAAAGTAACGGCTTAGGGCTCATGGTAATGCAGCGCTTGTTATTCTAGAAATTTTCTAAGTTTGTAAGAATGCTGTAAGTGTCACTAATGGGATTCATTTCCCCTCCATTATTTAAAAAAAGCCCTTGCCCTGTTTTGTTTTTTTTTGTGATTTTACTCTGGCAGTTGCCACATGAATTTCTAGGGTGCATTATTTGCTTCCCACATGCCACTTGTTGTTGTCTATAAGGGTGTTACATGATGCTATTAATCTGTGCTTAGGTCGGGCACATGTTTGTATTAACACTTCTTGATTGCATTTAAGGGAGTCTCAGTTTTGATTCAGTTTCCTTGTTTCTCTTAATCCCTGCTGCCCCTGGTGGGTTTGGTGACAGATGGTGGAGTATAATTACTGCATTACAATCACTGAGTTAGTGAGAAAAATAGGTAGGCTACACAATTTTTCTATATTTTGCTATATGTACCTATGTGATACAATGAGGTTGGATAGTCAGTAACAACTTAATTTTAGTTTAGTTTATGCTGGATGTGGTATTACCAGAGAAATGCTGATGATCTGTAGATATAGTGAAAATAAGATGTTCTGGAGGTGTAACAGTGTTAAGATATTATCCACGTTTAATTCAGTTTATTCATAGTGAAAGGGGGAAGTCAGCCAGGATGTTGAAGTGTGACCATAGGGTAGGATGGGACCACTAGGTACTACCTCTCTGGCTCACTATTAACTACTATAAGGAAACCCACAGGATGGTTAAAAACGGGTTGATTTTATTTACAGTATATGCTTTTAATGAAATAGTGTTTCAGTTTGGTTTACAACTGATAGCAGTTAGATGTTAACATGGAATGTATGACAGATTTTCGAAGTGGAACTTCGGGGAACATTCACAATTTTAACTACGAGGCTCATAGGACAGTTAACACATGATTAATTTATTTGTAGAGTAGGCCTGTTAAGGCTAAGGCAGTGATTCAGTTTGAACATAAACTGTTATGACCTTAAAGAGGAACGTTCCACAGGAGGTGGTACACCTGAGAGGTAAGGGTATGTTATGGAGGTATTTCACTCTTTGTTTTAAGCATCTTAACTGTCAGTGCAGTGTCCATGTTGTATTAGAAATGCTTGCAGTCCAAGCAGAACTGGGGTTAAGCTACTAAGGTTGCACTTTCTTGGGGATAGGGGTTGGTGGCCAGTGTAGCACCTGGGCAGTTGATGAAGAGGGTGGCCCCTGGCGGTGCTTAAAGTTGTCATTAAGAAGTTTTGGATATGTGTGTGCTCAGAATTTACAGTTTTCTTTTCTTTTGCAGGTTGGGGAGTGTAGCATAGGCATTAGTCAGTGACCTGAAGGAAGTGGGTTCAAAAAAGGTGATGGTGCCTGTTGCAGTGGATGTCCTGGTCATTAGAGTGGTGCACAAAGAGGTCCAAGTGGGGGAACATAAAGTGAGCAACAGTCATTGGCCTGAAGGAAGTGGATGGCAAAGGTAACTGATTTTGATGGGGTGGATGTTCCAATTTCTGGGGTTATGCACGATGAGGTCATGGGTAATCTTACTTTATTTGGTGCTCATTAAGGCAAGTTGGACTTGGTGTGGTTTTGGGGTAGGTGTGGGCAAGTAAGGAAGAGGTATGTTAAGGCAGGGTAAAGCAGGGTTGGGGATTGTTACAGGGAGTCTGGAGGTTCCCTCAGGTGGGGTGGAGTTACAACAATCACAGGAAGTTACCAGGCTAATGGCTCTATGACCCTTACAAGCTAGCCAAGGCAACCTACCCAAGTTCAACCCTTATTTCCACATGCAGCACCTATTGACCTTGTCCAAGATGGATATGGGTGGAACCCCTGGGTGAATTTATGGCTACCAATCCAGTTGTTTGAATTGTGTTTGAAGAGATTCAGTGAGGTGTTCTGTTTGAGATGCAGTAGAGTTTGTTCCAAAGGAAGGGTACCCTATGAAGTGGAGTTTGTTCCAAAGGAAGTTTATCTTCTTGGGCATACATCTGTCCTTCAAGCAGGTTCTACTACTGTTGAATACTAAGTTATGGTCTTTAGAGTGAGCACCAAGTATACCATCTGACTTGTACATTGGGGTGATAGGAGGTGGTTCAGTACATGTATGACTGTTAAGAGTAGGTAGGTTTTGAAGGAACATTTTAGGTCTGTGGGTGTTTTGGGGATATGGGAGGAACTGTGTGCCTCAATGGCTATGCAGAAGTTAGAAGGCTTAATCAAGGCATTGTTTTTCAGATTTCTTGCACATGTAGGCCATGTTTTAATTCTTTACCAGATTTATAGGTAACACATGGGAAGTAAGCTTTGAAAGGAAGGCTAAGGACAGGCTGAGGATTAAGGTTGTCCAACTTCTTGGGCTACCGGAAGTGCATGTCAGCCAGTCTACTCGGGTCATTTTGAGGGGAGGGTTTATAAGCTGGTGTACTGTTTTACATTGTGGTGCCTTTTGATGCATTTTTGAAGGATCACCTTTGAACAGATGGTTAGGGTTGTACATGGGTATTTACATTGGTTTATAAAATTTGATAGGAGGTGTCAGAATGGGGGACATAATATGGGGGGGTTGGTTATAGCTTGTTGTCTAGGGCATTGCAAGATTAGTTACATTCATGTTGCAGCTGTCTCTGGGAAGAAATTTGATGGGAAAGATTTAATTAGCTTTTTGGGGGGGCTTGGGAATCAGGTAAAGCAGTCAGCTGGTTAAGGAGGATTTAGCTGAGAGTACTATAGTTGCATGGGGATTAGGCTTTATCAGCTTACTAAATCCTGGTCGGGGGTTCATTGTTTTATAGGGTTGAGAGTAGGGCATTACTAGAAAGATTAAATTTGGGTTGTAGGACTTTGCAACACCTGTTATAAGGAAGGCATATGGTAGGGCATCACTATAGTGATTAAATTTGTTGTACAGTTGCTTACTTCCCATGTGTTACCTATAAATCTGGTAAAGAATTAAAACATGGCCTGCATGTGCAAGGAATCCGAAAAACAATGCCTTGCTTAAGCTTCTGCATAGCCAATGAGGCACACTTTTCAATCAACTAATAGTAGCCCATAAGATCCTGTATCTACCTCAAAATACACCCATACTTACATCCCTAGTCATCCCCTATAACAATCTCAAAACCTTACACTCATCTAATAAACTACTTGTACAAATATCTAAATCCTACAATTCAGCTGGTGACACCATATTCTCTAATACAGTAGGTAAAACCTGGAACAGCCTCCCAAGTCAACTAACCTCACTATCCTCAGTTAACCTATTTAAAACAAGCCCAAACCCTACCTCAAATCACACTGGCTATGCTCCTGTGATAACCCAGACTAACCGCCATACCCTTTTCTAGACTCCCTTGATTCCTAGCCTCTTATGAACATTATCTTGTGTTTACTCGCCGATAATAGTGTGCTTGACCATTCTGAGGATTTTTCCTCATGTAAATATGTATATACAATTGAATGACTAACCATTTTCATATAAGACCACAACTCTTGTGAGACTGAACACTATAATTGTATCCTTGTATTTTGCTTTTGTATACTCTATCCACTTAACACTAGTGTTTTTCTTTTGATATTTTGTGTGACTTTAGTATCTATATTATCTCTTAGATATAATTTCCATTATTAATTCAAACTACTGTTGTATCTAGGTTAATTTTACATCAGGTTATTCTCTACTGGAATACAGAATATAAAATCCTAGATATGTAATATGTTACAAAGTTTTGTAATGTACCAATTTCTATTGTAAATATCATTGTCTTGTCCTATTTGGTTGCTGTTTGTGGAGCTTTTCTCCCTGGGCCTCCACTGAAAATGGACATATATCCAGCTGGACTAGCCCGGTCAACAAATGTAAAATAAATAAATAAAATAAATAAATTGTTTGGTGGGAAAGATTTGGTTATTTCTCTGACTTGGGAACAAGCTACAGCAGTTCAGTTGGTCAAGGAGGAGTAGCTGTGAGTAGTATAGTTATGTGGGTGACAAGGGTCGGTGAACTTAATCTTGGTCGGTGGTTCATTGATTTGAAGAGTTGGGGTAGGCTTCATAGGATGAAGACTGGCAGACATTGGCTGATAAGATAATTTGTGTGGTGAGTGTTGGATTTGATAATGGAGGTTTATTAGCATTAGTTCATGTGGAATTTTTTTGTTATGGATGTATTGCTGTTATTCGGAGGGTGGTTTGTTGGACAGCAAGTGCTATGAGGTTGAATATTTTCTTGTTTATAATAGCTAACTGGTGTGATGGCAGGATTTCTATTATATTGTTCTGGAAAGGAAATTTCATTTTGGCCATTATTATGTACATTGGGCAGTAAAACAGGGCTACAGTTAAGCATGATGATGTGTAATGGTGCTTGCGTGGTTTCGCGTGGTGTGGATTTGGTGCTGGGTGGTACATTTAGCAGGTAATGACCTGGGAACCATTGTGAAGGTACTATTGGTGGTTAGGTAATTGAGAATTTAGTTAATATACATAGGTTATGCCAGGTGATGAGGTTATGTTTTGTTACTTTAGCACTGGAGAGGGAGCGGTGGTTTACTTTTAGCTTTTCAGGCAATTGGCTACTTTGGCTATTTATGTTGTAGGGCTTTGGGAGATGATGGCATGGATCCAGTTGGTTAGAGAGGATGGAGTACACTGAATGATGTTTGGCTTAATACCTTTCAATGGGCAGTTAGGTTGCTGGAAGTTTGGTAGGAGAGAGGGGGAACAGCTTGGTCAGGCTGGTGGGCAGAGAAGAGGGGCAGACTTACCCTCTTCTGTTCCTCCTCTGGTGTTGGATGTGCATTTCAATGAGTTGGGAAAGAAAAGTGAGCAGTTGGACGTTGCTTGATAATTAAAATAAGCAAGCGGAGGTAAGGACTCTGCTTATTTGAGTGGATGTTTAACCAAATAAGTGGTAAATGAAGCGAATAATGGGACGCTGCTTCATAAGTAAAGTAAGTGAGTGAAGGTATGGACACTGCTTACTGGGTCAGGATGAGTGAGGTCATGCTGTCCTGATTAACATCACATGGATATTTATGCTATGATTAATATCAATAATACTATGTTTAAGTTGTAATTATTAAATATTGGTTAACAAAATTATGTTTATGGAAGTTTAATAAAGGTCATCAAATATATCATTTGGTGTGGTGTGCTTATTGAAGGGTACTGGGACAAATGAGGTTTGGTAACAAACCAATTTGTCCAGGGACATCTTCAGAGGGGGTTAGATAAATATAGTAGTGGGAATTAAGAGGGTGGGGGGATGAAAGGATTAAATTGAAATGAGCGATGATTGGGAGGAAATGAGGTAAGGGTCGGGATGGGCTTAAGGGGTTTATGCAAGTGTAACTGGGTAAGGAGTCACATTTGGGCATGAAGTTGCTACTCATCCTCCTTCCATTTTCTGCTGGAATAGTGGGGATTGAGGTTATTTTATCAGTCTGGGTAGGGTGGAGAAGAGTGACAGGCTTGTCCTCTTGTGTTCTCCTTCTGGTGTTGGATGTTCATTTCAATGAGTTGGGAAAGGAAAGTGAGCAGTTGGACGCTGCATGATAATTAAATGAGCAAGAGGAGGTAAGGACTGTGCTTATTTGGTTGGATGTTTAACCCAATAAGTGGTAAATGAAGTGAGTGATGGGACGCTGCTTTATAAGTAAAATAAGTGAGAGGATGTATGGATGCTGCTTACTGGGTCAGGATTAGCGAGGTCATGCTGTCCTGGTTAACATCACATAGATTTTTATGCTGTGATTAATATCAACTATAGTATGTTTCAGTTGTAATTATTAAATATTGGTTAACAATAATATAAGTTATGTTTATGGAAGTTTAATAAAGATCATCAAACATCATTTGGTGTGGTTTATTTGTTGAATGGGACTGGGACAAATCCCTTATTTTGCTTAAATATTTGCTATTGAAATTTGGAGATACATAATTAAACAAAAAATTTAATTACATCTAAATTCATTTGAACATAATTATATATACTATGTATAGTGCATGTCTGAAGAAGATAAATCAGTCTTCTAAAACTAATCAAATATATTCTCAGTTATAAATAGTAAAGACTGAGTTATGAAATTAAATGTACTTATGAAAGCCTTTCAAAAAGATTTTTAAAGAACTGTGTAATGAACAGAACATTATTGTGAAAAATAGTGTTGTTTTCTATTAATGCTTACAATAAGTATTCACATTATAATAAAAACATTTTGAACCTGTTATACACCTTCTAAAATCTTGGCCTCTTTCCCAAAAATGAATGTATGTTAAATATGGGCAAACAAATATTGGGCAATCTCTTTCAATTAAGCAGTTATTCTTGAGCATAACCCACTCCCTTAATGCATGGAACAATCAAGGCAATCCAAAGTCCCTAATAGTTTTGGATATAGGTTATCTGTTGGAATAGGTTGTGTTACTGAAATTTTAACTACTTAACTGACAAGATAAAATCAATTAAAATGTGTTTGTGTATGCGGCTACTTCTAACATAAAGTATAAAAAATATATTATATATTATTATACAAAATATCCCCATGTACACAAACTACTCATTTTTATCTGTACTCCTGCATAGCTGCATAATATCGGGTACATATTTTAAGAAAGAAATATCTCACACATAACAATATACCTGGCTAAAATATACACAAAAGAATGACTTCTAGCTAATCTGCCAAGGGACTGCTTTGAAAGGACCACAGTATGTCTCTGAGACAGTACACATTTCTGATTTTGGGAAACAGAAGATCTAATTGTAAAACTTGTGTATAAATATATATATATATATATATATATATATATATATATATATATATATATATATATAAATATATCTTTATACACACATATACTGTATACTTCTCCAAATTTTTATAGCTTTAAAACCAACCTCCTGCAAAAAGAAAAGGGAGCCCTTCTGAAAATGTTACTTAATTAGAAGTATCCATGCCAACAAAGATGTGACACAGTGTCAGTGATATATATATATATATATATATATATATATATATATATATATATATATATATACTATTATACTATAAGTAATTAGACACGTCAGTTTAAATCCCTGTCCTATCGTACTGCAGACCCTTGGCCTAAGTACGTATATCTCACACTTCAAGATTGAAAAAGGCACCAAGCTAAAAGTTTCTTCCTTAACTGCACCTGTTTAATTACTGGCAGGATTTTACATAGAGGATTCATATAACTATTTAATGTATCCAGTACTATAAATAAAATAACTCCTGCTAGACGGCTTGCCACATATCTTTCCTTTTCATATAACAGATCTAGAATACATTACGCAAGCTCCAGAGCTGCTGAAAAAATATAAATTTGTTTTTTGTTCTAAGATCACATTTTCATACTGCAACAGATGTTATCATCTAATAAATAAAGCACCACTAACTGTAACCAGACAATAATTATGACTTCTCTTAAATTTAGTATCAGACACTCTAGCTCAAGATACATACTCTAGTATTAATGATTATGGGACTGAAGTGTTGGATCTCTATCATATGAAATTACTGAATGCTGAAATAAACAGCTTCCCTACTAGTGGCTGAGAGTAAATTGGATGGGGAAGCACCTTGTCATCTCTTTTACAGTAGTGATAATGATTCTCAGTTCTTTGCTGATGTCTCCTTTCCTGTGGCTGTATGACTGTGGTGATAACGTGTAATTAAGAGGAGGAGCAGTGAAGTCCAGCTTTCCCCCTTAGTGAAAGCACTACTTGTCATTTTTTAGTTGGGAGTAAGAGGGAAACAGACTTGGAGAGAGGCTGTCATCTGCAGAGAGGAATGCATTTTTGCTTTTTTAACTCTTATCCTCACGATGCATGTCTGACAATCTACTCAGCATTGTGCGTGCAGTGGTCTTCAGCAAGGACATCATTACCAGTTCTGCAATGACAATCTCTGAAGACTCTTGCTCCACCTTAACAACTTTGCTTCCCTCTGGTCTCTTGTCCTCTGTGAGGACTCTACAATGGGAATAGGCATCCATTGACAAGCGCCTTATACCCTTCCCGATGCCAGCTAAACCACATCACTCCTATCTTTCCCATGCCAGTTCAAACAAGTGCCCAACCCAATTGTCATACTGAGGTCACCTGGGTCATAGCAAGCACTTTATTCCTCTATGCCATTGGAGCTGGCAACTTTTTTGATGTCTTTGTGTTTAGTATTTAGATCCACTTCTCCTCTGTATGTTAAAAACGTTTTGGCATAACATGTCTCAATTATCTTTCTGTTGATATCCAGTATACTGTTAATAAAATGATTTCATGAAGTTCTGATAAGGCAGTTTAAATAGTTGTTTAAATTGATTTAAATCATAAAAGCCACCCAAGTAAACAACAGTAGCATAGGGTTAAACCTCTGCCTTTATGTGTAGACATTTTCTCCTTGTTCCATTTATTAGGATGCAGATGCCTAAATATTTATAAATGGTAGCATGGACAACATATTAGCTCAGTGATTAAGGATTGTGTGTAAAATTTCCCATGATTCCATGCTCATCTGTCTTTTGTTATAGCCTCCTTGCTGGAGTGGCTCTTCAGATTTTTTGTATAAAAATGCTGGCTACTTAGTAATTATAAAAACTGTCAAACTATCTGCCTATATTCATTGCATTTACTCATGATCATGAGACCAAAGTCAAAATTGAAAAAAGGTCTACACTGATCATTCCACTTATCTATTTGATCACAAACAAAAATCATAGTTAGATTCAGTGACAAAATGTTCTTTCTTTCTTCCAGTGATGACAGGCAACTGAGTGCAACTAGTGGGGAAACCTGCAGTTGAACTAAAACAGACCTGACATACTACAACAGAATTTTAATTGGCGAAACACTGTGTTACTCTACAGCAACATGAATTATCTCCTTGCAACCAGAAAATCATATTTGTGATGGTAGATGAGCACAGACTGCAGAGTTACAGTGGAAGCGTGATGTCTGACTCTGAAGAGGTATTCAGAGGCCATGCGGCAGTCGAGGGAATACAGGACCATTCCAAGCATGAAAATCAGATGTGCAACCATTTACAGAAAGCTGGCAACATTCTGAAAGGTTGAACGTATAGGGATATCATCAAAAAATCATGTAAACGATCCCTTGAAGTAATCTATGGTTCAGTTACCAGCCGTCTAGTACTGCTCAATTGTGACTCCTTCTGCAGAAAATGTAGTTAATTGTTACTGTCCTACTCAGAAACATGTAAGATGAAACCGGAATTAGCTGGTTAATGAAAATGTTCATAATGTCGTTTCATGTTTGCTACACCGATTGCTTCTATACCAGATGAGCTGGTCAAATGTTAGTCCTTTGGTCATGTAGCTGGATTGCATTTCTCTAAAGCAGGGTTCTCTTAAAACATTCTAATACTGCAGAAAATAGCTAGCTTTACCTTTTTCACTCTGAACCAGATGCAGTAAATTACTAATAAGAAAGTAAATCAGCACCATGTCTACAGGAATAGATCCAATGTAGGTGTTGTGAATTTTCCACCCGTCTTTGCGCATGCATTCATGTGTTTGTGAGTGTGTGTGTGTGTGTGTGTGTGTGTGTGTGTTTGTATCTGTGTCGGTGTGTCTGTGTGTCTGTATGTTTGTGCACAGTTTGTCTGTTTCTGTTCAAAATAGCTGTGGATAATTGCATTCCTTTTACTACTGGGATTTCTGCAGGATTCTAACTTTGTGCTCATCCTTCTAGCTGCACTATAGGCTAGTGACTGATAGTACTTGGCCAAAACATGCAGTCATTCAAGAAAAAGACTGTAGTTCGGGACTGTACAGTTACTGTATGACACACCAGTCTCAAGTTTCACTGTACCGTGTTTAATGGTAGAGAAAGGAAAGTCCCATGAAGAGTGTGAGACTTGCTCCCATGAAAAAGGCCACTTCAAAAGTGAGTCATTCACTTTGTTTAGAATTAATTCACTGTCAGAGTAACTGACTTTTAATTAACTGACATGGATGGTGAGTTTGCAGGAATAGGTCTTAGACAGCTCCATCAAAGGACTGATTTTCGGTTTACTCTCCAACTCCTACTGAGTTTTTTCTATTTGACTGCTAGATTGTTCTGTGTTCATTACATCACTCTACAATAGTATCTCCAGAGTCTTGTCTTTCTTACTATATCACTGTATATTAGGAAGCATGAAGCCTACAGACTACTTTAAATAAAATATGCAGATTCATATTACTTGGAGATACACACAGTCATCAAAGCAACATTTCACAAAAAAATTATGGCTACCCACAATCTAAAAAAAAAAAAAAAACAACCTTATTTATGAGCATCCTGATATTTAAAATATCCGAGAAGAAAACTTTCACTTTGAGAACTAGGATATACCTTAAGAAACACACAAGATGATATCATCATACTAAGCTGAGTACATTTCAAGACTGTAATGGGGGGTTGGCCACTCCCTAGAATAGCTCCAGCATTATGGAAGAAACTTCCAAATGAAATTAAATGTAAAGATTATCTGCAGGACTTTAAGTAGTCATCACAAGAGTACCTCAAAGAAGATGTCACTTGCAAATGCTGCAGTGACACTGACTGATTTATTATTACCTAGAATGCCAACACAAGCCTGCTTTGAATCTGCCTTCTAAATATACATACTATGGCTATTTCTATGCCAATTGAAACTGTACATGTTGTATTATACTGTATATGTTTGAAGGTGTATGTGTAAATTACCTTTCATGAAGCATTTTATGTGTGTTCTGAATTATATAGTACCTCTTCTGGGTCATGGATGAAAAGTGTCTTTGGACAAGCCCACCTACCCAGTTACAAACTAATGAAAAATAAATAAGATCCTAAGTGCATTGCCATCTTAGTTTCAAATGACTCACTATTTCAATAAACCTTCAAAGTGATGTTATCATCATATATTGTTACTTCTGGAGCCCTATATAACCAGAATAAGGACCTTTCCTAGTATTTGCTAGCAGATATCCTCTGCTGAAGTTATGTGTTGTTAATTGCTACCTGTAAAAATGAGTGGTACAATTGCTTTCAGGTTCTAGTTTGATATAAACCTGAAAATGGCCTCTAGTATGAGGTCAGAAACTCTGATCTCTTCAACGCGCACAATAATACTCAGAAGTCTGTAATCATTTACCCTACATTTGACAGAAACTTAACTCGAAATTTTGTTTCCTAGGCTTAAGTGTGCAGATTTAAGATATCCTCTTGGAGGAATTAGTACTTTATGTGCATGGCTTCTTAGTCAAAGAGGAATCATTATTTGTACAAAATATCTCTAAGCTTTTTTGATGGTGTTTTGTCTGAATTTGTCTTTGTTCTGTATCTGAGTACATCTTGTTAGGCACAGTAGCATCATTGTTTGTGCAATAGTGTTACTTTAATGGGAAATGTTTACTTTTCCTACAGCTTTATAACCTTAGAGTTAGTGTATATAATGAATGTGAGTATGGGAGGATGCAGGTACAGTGGGCTTTCACTCCTCTTCAAAAATACTTATTTTAACACTCATGGATGGCATTTTTGAGGAACTGTTCTTTCAAGGTGATACAATTGACAGAGTTTCTTGAAATATCGTATACCAATAAATCGTAGGGGAAACATAGTATTCTTCTAAATGATGTTGAGATAATGGCTGTCATCTGATCATTCAGGAAGAAGAGATGAGTGTTTACACCTGAAAGGAAACTGTGATTTTGGTTAATATTTTATTATAGTTTACATAGTAAAAACATAAAATCTATGTGCCTTGAACAAATATATTCATTGTTGCAACGTGTGCGTTTTGTTGGATCTATAGATTGTACAATAAAACGTCAAGGAATCTTATCATATACGTTCTAGAAGTCCTGTATAAAAGGGAAATTATGGGGTTATTATGAATAGTCATATGTGATGTGATTATTCATTGAAAGAACATCTAAAAACTTAAACTCTTGACAGTGTCAATATCACAAAACAAAAAAAAATATGTGTTTTGCAGAGGCAGTTCCAGCTGTAACTTTTGATGTAAGGGAAATCCCCCCAAACTATACTTAGGTTCATAGGTTCATAGGTAGGTACTAGGCTATCAGCCCTAGCCAAAAAAATGTACCCTGGCTTTTGCCACCCAAGAAAATTATTTTCCTGTGCCCCTTTCGAGCAGAGCCACAGAAGTGATCCCCGGGGTGAATTTCCCATTTACCATCCAATCATCAAGATTTTTCTTGAAGAGTGCTAATGAGGAGCTCTGTTTGACATAGATAAGTAGTCTGTTCCAGAGTATGGGAAGTCTCTGGGACAGGAATCTATCCCTCCAGCATGTTCTGTTTATTGTGGTGACAAGGTTTAGGTCCCTAGAGTGTGTAGCCCAGAGGGATTGGGATTTCTTTAAGTGGAGCATGTCCAGCAGCTCTGGGTTTGACATAGCTTTGTATGTTAGGCAGAGATCGCCCCTGAGTAGGCGATATGTGATGGAGTAAAGCTGTAGTTTTTTGAGACGGTCTGCATAGGGCATCTGTTTGAGGCCAGTAATCCTCTTTGTGAGGTATTTCTGTGGTCTTTCCAGTTGTTGTAGATGTCTTGTGAGGTACATACCAAAAGGGGCGTTGTACTCTATAATGGGTCTAAAGAGTGATGAGTAGAGGGGAACAATGACCTCTTTTTTTCTGGATGAGAATCCTTTTGTGATGAGATGAGCCATGTAGAAGGATTTCCTGACCACTGTGGCAATGTGATTATCAAAGGAGAGACTACTGTCCACCTGTGTCCCAAGGTCTTATATCACATTTTCGGCATTAAGTAGACTACCAGCTATGTGGTAGTTCATGGGTACAGAGTTTTTACCAAATGGGATGACAATACACTTTTTGGCATTGAGCTTCAGGCCATGGCTTTAACACCAGGTATCTGTCTCAGTGAGGCCCTTTTGTAGTTTGTCCACATAAATTAGGAGTTTCGATTATGGCTTCTAATTTGTAGTCATCTGCAACTTTGTTAGCCAAAGACCTTCTGTGTTGGCCTGCACTTCAGAGAAGTAGATACCAAACAGGAGAGGACCCAGGACTGAAGCCTGTGGTACTCCACTTGTCACTGGTCTGATGTCGGATTTGGAATCCGCTACTTTCACAGTGTGGGTTCTGTCTGTGAGCCAGTTGGCAACCCATCTTGTGACACAGGGATTTATACCTAGTTTAGTGAGCTTATCTATAATTCCAGAGTGGGGGATGGTGTCAAAAGCCTTGGCGAGATCTAGATAAGCTGTGTGAACCATTTTACCCTGATCTATGGCTTTGGTGACTGCTTCAAAGAAGTCAGTCAGGTTTAGGAGACATGATCTGCCTTTTACAAATCCAAACTGGGCAGGGTCCAGAGTTTGGAGATTACCAATGTCTTTGTTTATGAGTTCCACGATGATACGTTCCATGGCCTTGCAGACCAGGCTTGTCAGGCTAATGGGGCGGTAGTTCCTGGGGTCCGTCGTGGCTCCCCCTTTGTGGAGTGGGATAACCATCGCGGTGCACCATTCAGTGGGTACAAAGCCTGAGGTGAGGCTATGATTAAACATGGTACTTAGGTAGGGTGCCAGTTCATTCTGTATTTCGTGTAGAACGCAGCCTGGGATATTGTCAGGTCCCATGGATGCTGTGTTCTTGGCTTTAGAGAGTGTGTTTTTTACCTGTGCAGCCGTGATTATAGGAACTTTGCATTCTTCCGGTATAGAGATGGGCCCTCTAGGGGGTGAGAGGGGGGTAAAGTTAGCACTGAACCTATCTGCTAGGATGTTGGCAACATCAGTTGGTTCTGTATATTTAGTGCCATTGTGCTGTAACTCAGAGCAGATCTGAGTGTTCCCATTTAGATTCTTGACATAGCTATAGAATGCTTTGTGGTTGTCTTTAGAGTCAGTGGCAATTTTGTTTTCGTAACTAGCTTTGGAGGATTTTATGAGGAATCTCAGCTTCTTACTGAGGTTGACCAGGGAGTTCCTCCAGTCATGGGATTTTACTCTTTTTTGCAACAGTTTCTTTCTTCTGTTGTAGAGTTTGTTTATGGCAGAGGACCACCAGATTGGCTTCCTTTTTTTGGAGGATAACATCTTGGTTCTATTAGGGATAGCATGATCCATGCACTCGTGTAAGTGCTTATAAAGTGCATTTGTGTTGGATTTGGCAGTCATACCTCTATTGTCCGTCTGCATGGGTGTCATGATGTTTGCCACTTCTGTCTTAAGAAGTGTGAAGTTGGCTTTGGAGAAGTTTTTTATGATGGTTTCCCTAATTGGGGGGGGGGGGGGATGTGGATGTCTAGGCTGATTAGCTTGTGGTCGGATCTGACCAACGAGGAATTGACCTCTGGTGTGGAACACTGGTTTCCCATGTTGGTAATGACCAGGTCTAGGATATTGCTGCCCCTGGTGGGGGTGTGAATAAGTTGGTCCAAGGCGTTGGAATTTATGAATTCTAGAAAACGTTGAGCAAAAGAGTTGGTACATGAGTAGTTTTCCCAGTTAATGGTGGGGTAGTTGAAATCGCCCATTATTAGGGTGTTGGGTTGTACCCTAATACTTTCCAGTGTATCAAGAAATGAGGAGTGTGAATCCTGGGGCATGGTGGGGGGTCTGTAGCCAGCTACAGTTTGGATTGTGGTCTTGCTCAGAGTTAGTTGCACTTGGATAATCTTGGATGCATTATGCTGTGCAACTAGCCTGGAGGTGTGGATATCCCTAATGAATATGGACACGCCGCCGCCTTTAGTGCTTCTTTCTGGTTTAGGTGGCCGAAAGGTGTGGTATGAATTGAAGCCTGGTAATGCAGGGGTGCTCTCTGGAGCTTTGAACCAGGTCTCTGTCACTGCACAGATGTCAATGTTCTCCATTTTAAGGAGTGCCTCGAGTGAGTGCATTTTGAGGTTTAGACTTCTAGCATTGAGTAGCATTACCCTCAGATTTTGCTTGCTTGTACCTGTTACGGTGGTGAATTTGTCATTTGAACCTTGCCTAAAAAAGGCAGTATAGGGGTGGCAAGAGCCTTAGCTAGTATCCGGAATCCTAAGAGCGACAGGTGCAGGCCATCTCTGGCAAAGCATCGTGGACTGTCGATCATGTCGTCCCAGGCATACAAATACTGGATCCCCTTAGAATGACACCAGAAGCTTAGCCAATTGTTGAAGTCAATCATTTTGTCCTTGTACTGTGGTATCATTCTGGGTGATGGCAGGATGCTACTCAGGGTTAGGGTCATACCTGCCTGGGATACAAGATCGGAGAGCTCCTCCATGTCTTTTTTCATGTAGTCCAGGGAGGTACGTCTCAGGTCATTCACACCAACATGGACAATGACAGTGTCATATTTGTACTTATTGTGGAGTGACCTGAGTGCATGCATTATGTGGTGGATCCTAGCACCTGACAGGCAGCTGACAGTCACTTTCTCCTTGTTTAGTCTAGTGGGTGGAACATCAGTGTGCCTGACTATAGAGTCACCTATGACTAGAGTGTTGGATACGTTGTTATGCCTTATGGGCTGTGGTTGAGTGGCACACTGAGTTTGTGGGCTATGTGTCATTTGGGTTGTGTTGGGGGATGGAGTTTGCTTGTGTTTATGCTTTGGATGTCCCTGATGCTTGGGCAGGTTTTTATTGAGAGCCTCTGCGAATGTAGGTGTGTGTTTTGTGTTTCTATGTGTATGTTTTGGTGGTGTAGGTTTTGAGAGACTATGTGATGAGTGTGGCGTGGTGCAAGTGTTTACCTTCTCCTTTTGACTGTCTAGTCCAGTCTTGGGTGAAGAGAGCTTTGCTTCCAGTTTGGCTATATAAGTGCATCTCTCACATGTTGTAGTGTTGGGTGGTAGGAGGAGAGGGCTGTCTGTGTACATGGGGCAATTGCTGCATTGCCCCAAGATGCCCAGATTCATCAGGTAGACAGGAGAAATCACTGGGAGCTGACCCTTAGACATGCCTGGATAAGTGCTTATTTATTAAGTACTAAAAACTGCTTTCCACTAGATAAGTGAGGAAAGTTGAGTGCTGTAGTAATTTGCAGCTTATGTAGTGCTTACAATGAGTTCTAAACAAGTGCTGAGTTCAAAGAAACAGATTTGAGTGCGGAAACTAGAAAACTGGCTAGTTATAAGAAACAAAAGTAAGCTAGAAGGCTTCCCTCCAACACAGAAGGACTTGGGGGCTCAGAAGCCTACAAACAGTCTACACCACTTAACAGGAAAGGCAGGAAACAAGCTTAAAATTTTTTTTGTTTGTTCTCTTTCACAGATGCTCTCTTTGTACACAGTAGGAGTGCCTGAAATCAGAATAAGATCTCACTGCACTCAGTTCAGAGAGCAAATGAGATAGGCCCAGAAGGAGTATCCCAACACAAATTTACAAGAGGGGCGGGCAGTTTCAAAGCCACTCCTAACTGAAGAACAGAGTCAAAACTTCCAGTTCAGTTAATAATCATGCAACACAGTTAAATCAATTTAAATACTGTATTATTTGAAAAAAGTGCAGATAAAGGTACTTAAATTCTCTTATACATCCAGTTGAATACAACTAGATCTTAGCCGGCCAAAGCTGAGGTTTTAAGTAGAAAATATTTCAAACTGTACCACTTAAATAGGCAAGGACAGGAAATCAAAGAATGTGGCTACCCCCACACCTGCAATTACTAACAAATTTCAAGCAGCACTAACTGACAGACAGAGTCAAAACTTCCAGTTCAGTTAATAATCATGCAACACAGTTAAATCAATTTAAATACTGTATTATTTGAAAAAAGTGCAGATAAAGGTACTTAAATTCTCTTATACGTCCAGTTGAATACAGCTAGATCTTAGCCGGCCAAAGCTGAGGTTTTTAAGCAGAAAATATTTCAAACTGTACCACTTAAAGGACAGGAAATCAAAGAATGTGGCTACCCCCACACCTGCAATTACTAACAAATAATAAAATTCAAGCAGCACTAACTGAAGAACAGAGTCAAAACTTCCAGTTCAGTTAATAATCATGCAACACAGTTAATTTAAATACTGTATTATTTGAAAAAACGTGCAGATACACACACACACACACACACACACACACACACACACACACACACACACACACACACACACACACACACACACACACACGTGTGTGTATATATATATATATATATATATATATATATATATATATATATATACACGTGTGTGTGTGTGTGTGTGTGTGTGTGTGTGTGCGCATCTGTGTGTGTGTATGTATGTGTGTCTGCCTGTATATATGCCACTTGCAAAAGAAGGAAATATTATACAAATGAAACATTCATATTTTTGCTCTTTTCCAAGTCTAAGTGTCTTTATAACATACCAATGACCTTCCACTGACATTACGCTTGGCATTGATAATGGGGTAGTTTTCCAAAAATTATGTCACATATTTTGAAGTCATGGAAGATTTGATTAAATTCATAATCATTTCATATAGTTAGTTTCACTGATGCTCCTTAAGTAAGTAATTTTGTTGCAATGGACTTACATTTATGACTTATGATTCTAAACATATGGTTCAATATAGCAATAAAACAAAATTTGCTTGAAATATTTTTTAAATCTACTCCAGTGCTCTCACCTAAATGAACTAGCCTAGCATGCAGTTTTCATGGATAAATTCTACACCCATCATGAAGCTAGTATTGAGGTCTCAGTCCTCATAAGATATAAAAATAGTGCCGAATTTAAGAACAAGCACATTTGGATGAATCCCAGTGTGAACGAGTATACAATAGGAGAAAAAAAAAAAACGTATCAACCATAAAAGCAAACTAAACACTCCATCTGCTAGGGATGACCTCAAAATAATGAACAAAGACCTCAGAAACAAAATCAAATCCCTCGAGTTAGTGCGAATTGTGAATCACCACTCACACTAAGGATAACCACAAAGCTGAAATTAGCTATGCCAGAAACCTTAGAAATAATAACCAACAATGCTCTAAGCAACAAAATAATACTATTTATTTAATATTTGGTAATCAATTGGGTGGGTTTATCTGAAGACCCTTTTCAGTCATGACCTGAAAGTACAGAAAAAAAAAGCAAACAATCTGAATAATCAAGAAAGATGCAATAAACAAAGCAAATGCAAAATCAAATGTTTTTACAGGGTCTTAGAAAAAGATATTTCAGAATTCTGAAGACTAAGCTTTAGCACTCTGTGACATTCACTGCCTACCATCTATGTGAAAGATTGTGTCTGTTGATGGATTACTATGTTGTAAAACCTTATATGATCAGGGAATAGGATGCCTACAATTGTTAACGTTTCACTGTCAATACCTTATCCTTCATTCCTCAAAGACTTCCTTGCGAACATATCATCAAGCATAAAGCTGGCATTGTCCAAAGATGCACAGTTTTCAAGGACAGAGTCTCTTCCTTGTATCTCAATCTGAAAAAATGCCTTTATGAAGGACTAAAAATCAATTTGTTGAAGCAACACTTTTCATACAGAACTGAACAAGGTTTTGACAACCAATTCTGTCTGAACTGCAGTATGTGATTTATTGGTGTATTTTGTGCTGTAAGGCTATTTATTCATAATTATTGATTCATATGTTCAACAAAAAAATTAGATCTCAAAGGCAAGCATTTTTTAAATATATGGATTCATCTGTCTGCTTGCACCCTTTTGTCCATCTTTCTGTATATCTGTCTTATGTATTTATTCAAGAGCAGTTTTGAAACAGGTAGTTCAGATCCTCTTCTTCAGGCTTTTCCTGGTTAGGGGTCGCCACAGCGGATCACCTGTCATTTCATGACTGGCAGTTGAATTTTATGGTATTAAGTTGCCAGCCCGGTACCCAACCTTCCAAAGAAGGCACACACATGCACACACTCACACCTAGGACCAATTTAGAGTGTCCACTCAAATCTACAGCATGTATTTGGGATGTGGGAGGAAACCAGAGCACCTGGAGGAAACCCACGCGACCACAGGGAGGACATGCAGACTCTGCACAGAAGGCACCCCAGCCGAGGATTGAACCGGAGAACCTCTTGCTCTGAGGCGGCAACGCTAACCACTGCACCACCACGGCCGCCCAAACAGGTAGTTCAGATACTAATGGTTGAAATTTCAGTTAATTAATTTCTTAATTAATGGGTATTTTCAAGTTAAATTTAAGGGAACACATTTCTAGGATGATTTCTAGAATGAAAACAGAAAAAATAGAAACTATATAATCTGCCTTCTAATGGGCCAATATAATTCTACTTTGTACAACATTCAGTTACTTTTTTCTCTTCTTTTATTGACTTCAAGTATCGTTTCATGTTTAAACTTTATTTCTTGTTCTTGTTTTTCCAGCATATAAAAAGACTACCCATAACATAAATACGTATTATATGATAATAACGGCATCATTTCAGAACTTGGAACCTGCACCAGGCAGATCAGAAGGTACAGAAAGTCTCAGAAATGTGAAAGAATTTTACTAATTTAATGTACTCAGTTTTACATCTAGGTGTATGTTAACACATGAATCTAGACTACAAATCCTGCATTGTACATTGAGCGACAGATCCGTTAAACAGTTGACTCTCAGCTGCAAATACTGTATGGTGCTCAATTGCAATATTTTTTATTTATTTTTTTATTTTATTTTACATTTGTTTACTTTGAAATTCCGACTGGACGCAGATCCTTTTTCAGCAGATTCCCGGGGAGAAAAGCTCCACATCATGTACATGATAAATAGAGATACAAAGTTGCAGCAATAGTAAACAACATTACAGGTTGTTAGCTTTAATACAATAACAAAATATTGATTATCAACAGTATATACAGTAAATGCTGCAAGTTAAGATAGTTTCTTGTCGTTTATAATATTAGTAACAAAGTTGTCAGACAAGATTTTAAAGTATGTAAAGACAACTAGCTAATTCTGACTGTGGTTAGTAGTGGCGATAGGTGGGGGGGGTGCAAGCGTGGGGGTGTTAGTCTGGATTAAAACAAGGACAAAGCCAGTGCAAATTTAAGTGCAATTTGAGCAGTCTTGAAAAGGCTGCTGGAAGGTAGAGTAGTTATAGAGGGTGGAAGATTGTTCCAAAGTTTAGATATGGTACATGAAAATATGGCTTCTCCTGCTAAGTTTTTGGGTTTGATAACAGTGAGTTGATTTTTGTTGCTTGATCTTAGGGGCCTAGCAGAGTGATAGGGTTGGAGAAGGGTTTGAAGGGAAGGGATGTTATGGAGGTGGTTAATAAGCTTATGAGCGAGGGTGAGTTGATTAAAGTGAATGAGTTGTGGGAGTTCTAGCCAGTTTAGTTCTTTAAGGGAGATACAGTGATGGCTGTGGCAGGAGGTTCCAGTGGCAAATTTAGCAATTTTGTTGTAACAAGCATCCAGCTTGTGTAGGTCTGTCTGTCTGTCTAAGATTGGTAAGTATGGGGGATGCATAGAGTAGGGTGGAGATTATCTGGGAATTGGCTATGGAGGTTCTAGCCGCCTTGTTTAGGAATTGGCGGCTTCGATATAATGCACCAAGTTTCTTGTGAACTTTTTTATTGTGAGAGATATGTGGGTGTCAAATCTAAGTTTGTTGTTTATTTCCACACCGAGTAATTTTGTGTGTTCTGATGGAGAGATAATGGTATTGTCTTTGGCGAGAATGTTGAAGTGGGGGGTGTTTTGGATGGCCTTGGAAGGTTGGAACAGGAGAAGTTTTGTCTTACTTGGGTTGAGTAGGAGCTGAGGATTGGATAGCCAGCTTTCTACAGAAGAGAATGATTCCTGTGTGATTTTTTGTAGTTCTGGTAGAGTGGGGGTAGAGCAGATGAGAGTAGAGTCATCTGCGTACTGTATAAGAGCTGCTTGTGTGGTGGCAGAATGTAGGTTGTTAGTGAAAAGTGAGAATTGCAGAAGGCCAAGGATAGACCCTTGGGGAACTCTGAGAGTAACTGGGAGGTGAAGTGATAGGTGATCATCACAGATTATTGATTGCTGGTGACCATGTAGATAGCTGCGGTACCAGTTGCAGGCTGATTGTGAGAAGGAGAGGTTGGGGAGAGTAAAGAGTAGTAGCTCATGAGATACCATGTCAAAGGCCTTTGAGAGATCTAGAAATACGGCAGTAGAGAAGAGGCCATTGTTTTTGTGATGAAGTATATTGTTGGTGAAGGAGAGCAGAGTGGAGGTAGTGCTGTGATATGACCTGAAACCATGTTGGGTTTTGGAGAGGAGATTATTAGCTAGGAGGTAGTTGGAGACCTGGGTGTTGATACATTTTTCAAGTATCTTGGAGGAGGGGAGAGGATAGCAATGGGGCGGTAATTGGAGAGGTTGGTGGAGAGGATACCTTTGTGGAGGGGAATGATGTGGGATATTTTCCATATCGAGGGAACATAGCCTTCTGTTATGGAATGTTTGATTAGAATTGAAATTGGGTAGGCTAGTGTATCAGCTACAATTTTCAAGTATTCAGAGGGGAGGTTGTCAGCTGCGAGTTTGGTGGGTTTAAGTTTTGATAATAGTCTTTTTATGTTGGAGGTAGATACTGAGGTGAGGAAGAAAAGAGGAGTGGGGGGTTTAGGGTTAGGAGTTGAGGGGGCTGTTGTAGGGAAGTATTGCTTGTTTAGAGATGTTATAGTTTCAGTGAAGTGTTTGTTGAAGGATTCAGCAATACTGCTGGAGGAGGGGGGAATGGACGGCCGGGGGGGTATCAACCTTCCCTGGGTGGAGGATAGTGTTAATAGTGGACCAGAATTGCTTAGGGTTGTGGTTGGTAGAGTTTAGGGTGGATTTATCGTAGAGGGATTTGTCTAATTTTATTTGCTTTTTGGCTTTATTGTGCAGTTCAAGGAATGATTGCCTATCTGAGTTATTTTTTGTTAGTCACCAGTGCTCTCAGGCCTTATCTCTGGATTTCATTAGGGTTCTGGTGGTCTTTTGTAACTATGGGGCATGCCTGGATCTGACTTTGGCATTTCTTACAGGAGCATGGGTGTTTAGTATGGAGAGGAAGGTACTGTTGAAGAAGTGGACCGCCTCATCTAGGTTGAGGTATTTTAGTGGTGACCAGTTAATTTTTTGCAGGGAAGAGATGAAGGAGTTGGGGTTGAAGTTGGATTTGTTCTGTATTTTCCTGTGGATAATGGGCTTGAGACTGTTTGTGTGCTGCTGAATTATGAAACTGGGGGAGTGGTCACTAAGACTGTCAGGTAAGCAGCCTGCTAGATAAGAGTGAACGGCTTTGTTGGCTAGGATCCAGTCAAGTAAGGTATGATTGTTAGAGTTTTTGTTGATTTTGGTAGGGGATTGGATGAGTTGAGTGAACACATGGAGATTAAGGTGAATGGTTGGGAGATTGTTATTACAGGATAGCCAGTTGATGTTAAAGTCGCCAAGAATGATGGTTTCCTGGGGTAGAGATAAAGTAGCCCATCTCAAGAAATATTCTAGGGGTGTAATATTTTGCCCTGGTGTGAAATAGCAACCTATGATATTGATTGTTTTGTATGGGTTTAGTTTGTGATTGGCATAAAGTATTTCTTCATTGTTGTGGTGAGGGGCAGATGTGTTCAGGAGTTGAATATTTATTTTATTTTACATTTGTTGACCGGGCTAGTCTAGCTGGATATATATCCATTTTCAGTAGAGGCCCAGGGAGAAAAGCTCCACACAAATACAAACAAAAACAAAGACAAAAATAAAAAAAACAATAAAACACAAAAAAAAAACAAAACAAAAATGTATTCAAATAGAAAAATATCATTACAAGGTAAAAAAGGATTAAAAGCCATATGATACAGTGTAACACTTCAGAAAGTTAACATAGAACATAATCTTTCTTATTCCGACTGGACGCAGATCCTTTTTCAGCAGATTCCCGGGGAGAAAAGCTCCACATCATGTACATGATAAATAGAGATACAAAGTTGCAGCAATAGTAAACAACATTACAGGTTGTTAGCTTTAATACAATAACAAAATATTGATTATCAACAGTATATACAGTAAATGCTGCAAGTTAAGATAGTTTCTTGTCGTTTATAATATTAGTAACAAAGTTGTCAGACAAGATTTTAAAGTATGTAAAGACAACTAGCTAATTCTGACTGTGGTTAGTAGTGGCGATAGGTGGGGGGGGGGTGCAAGCGTGGGGGTGTTAGTCTGGATTAAAACAAGGACAAAGCCAGTGCAAATTTAAGTGCAATTTGAGCGCAGTCTTGAAAAGGCTGCTGGAAGGTAGAGTAGTTATAGAGGGTGGAAGATTGTTCCAAAGTTTAGATATGGTACATGAAAATATGGCTTCTCCTGCTAAGTTTTTGGGTTTGATAACAGTGAGTTGATTTTTGTTGCTTGATCTTAGGGGCCTAGCAGAGTGATAGGGTTGGAGAAGGGTTTGAAGGGAAGGGATGTTATGGAGGTGGTTAATAAGCTTATGAGCGAGGGTGAGTTGATTAAAGTGAATGAGTTGTGGGAGTTCTAGCCAGTTTAGTTCTTTAAGGGAGATACAGTGATGGCTGTGGCAGGAGGTTCCAGTGGCAAATTTAGCAATTTTGTTGTAACAAGCATCCAGCTTGTGTAGGTCTGTCTGTCTGTCTAAGATTGGTAAGTATGGGGGATGCATAGAGTAGGGTGGAGATTATCTGGGAATTGGCTATGGAGGTTCTAGCCGCCTTGTTTAGGAATTGGCGGCTTCGATATAATGCACCAAGTTTCTTGTGAACTTTTTTATTGTGAGAGATATGTGGGTGTCAAATCTAAGTTTGTTGTCTATTTCCACACCGAGTAATTTTGTGTGTTCTGATGGAGAGATAATGGTATTGTCTTTGGCAAGAATGTTGAAGTGGGGGGTGTTTTGGATGGCCTTGGAAGGTTGGAACAGGAGAAGTTTTGTCTTACTTGGGTTGAGTAGGAGCTGAGGATTGGATAGCCAGCTTTCTACAGAATAGAATGATTCCTGTGTGATTTGTTGTAGTTCTGGTAGAGTGGGGGGAGAGCAGATGAGAGTAGAGTCATCTGCGTATTGTATAAGAGATGCTTGTGTGGTGACAGTATGTAGGTTGTTAGTGAAAAGTGAGAATTGCAGAAGGCCAAGGATAGACCCTTGGGGAACTCTGAGAGTAACTGGGAGGTGAAGTGATAGGTGATCATCACAGATTATTGATTGCTGGTGACCATGTAGATAGCTGCGGTACCAGTTGCAGGCTGATTGTGAGAAGGAGAGGTTGGGGAGAGTAAAGAGTAGTAGCTCATGAGATACCATGTCAAAGGCCTTTGAGAGATCTAGAAATACGGCAGTAGAGAAGAGGCCATTGTTTTTGTGATGAAGTATATTGTTGGTGAAGGAGAGCAGAGTGGAGGTAGTGCTGTGATATGACCTGAAACCATGTTGGGTTTTGGAGAGGAGATTATTAGCTGGAAGATAGTTGGAGACCTGGGTGTTGATACATTTTTCAAGTATCTTGGAGGAGGGGAGAGGATAGCAATGGAGCGGTAATTGGAGAGGTTGGTGGAGAGAATACCTTTGTGGAGGGGAATGATGTGGGATATTTTCCATATCGAGGGAACATAGCCTTCTGTTATGGAATGTTTGATTAGAATTGAAATTGGGTAGGCTAGTGTATCAGCTACAATTTTCAAGTATTCAGAGGGGAGGTTGTCAGCTGCGAGTTTGGTGGGTTTAAGTTTTGATAATAGTCTTTTTATGTTGGAGGTAGATACTGAGGTGAGGAAGAAAAGAGGAGTGGGGGGTTTAGGGTTAGGAGTTGGGGGGGCTGTTGTAGGGAAGTGTTGCTTGTTTAGAGATGTTATAGTTTCAGTGAAGTGTTTGTTGAAGGATTCAGCAATACTGCTGGAGGAGGGGGGAATGGACGGCCGGGGTGGTATCAACCTTCCCTGGGTGGAGGATAGTGTTAATAGTGGACCAGAATTGCTTAGGGTTGTGGTTGGTAGAGTTTAGGGTGGATTTATCGTAGAGGGATTTGTCTAATTTTATTTGCTTTTTGGCTTTATTGTGCAGTTCAAGGAATGATTGCCTATCTGAGTTATTTTTTGTTAGTCACCAGTGCTCTCAGGCCTTATCTCTGGATTTCATTAGGGTTCTGGTGGTCTTTTGTAACTATGGGGCATGCCTGGATCTGACTTTGGCATTTCTTACAGGAGCATGGGTGTTTAGTATGGAGAGGAAGGTACTGTTGAAGAAGTGGACCGCCTCATCTAGGTTGAGGTATTTTAGTGGTGACCAGTTAAGTTTTTGCAGGGAAGAGATGAAGGAGTTGGGGTTGAAGTTGGATTTGTTCTGTATTTTCCTGTGGATAATGGGCTTGAGACTGTTTGTGTGCTGCTGAATTATGAAACTGGGGGAGTGGTCACTAAGACTGTCAGGTAAGCAGCCTGCTAGATAAGAGTGAACGGCTTTGTTGACTAGGATCCAGTCAAGTAAGGTATGATTGTTAGAGTTTTTGTTGATTTTGGTAGGGGACTGGATGAGTTGAGTGAACACATGGAGATTAAGGTGAATGGTTGGGAGATTGTTATTACAGGATAGCCAGTTGATGTTAAAGTCGCCAAGAATGATGGTTTCCTGGGGTAGAGATAAAGTAGCCCATCTCAAGAAATATTCTAGGGGTGTAATATTTTGCCCTGGTGGGAAATAGCAACCTATGATATTGATTGTTTTGTATGGGTTTAGTTTGTGATTGGCATAAAGGATTTCTTCATTGTTGTGGTGAGGGGCAGATGTGTTCAGGAGTTGAATATTTATTTATTTTATTTTACATTTGTTGACCGGGCTAGTCTAGCTGGATATATATCCATTTTCAGTAGAGGCCCAGGGAGAAAAGCTCCACACAAATACAAACAAAAACAAAGACAAAAATAAAAAAAAACAATAAAACACAAAAAAAAACAAAACAAAAATGTATTCAAATAGAAAAATATCATTACAAGGTAAAAAAGGATTAAAAGCCATATGATACAGTGTAACACTTCAGAAAGTTAACATAGAACATAATCTTTCTTACAGAGGTGACTAGATGCACTCTAGTAAGAGATAAGTAGAATAATTTACATCAGACTTGAGGGATTTAAGCAATACATTGAATAAAGTTTGATTTAGTGAAAGTCTTAGTTACATGACTAATTATTAAATGTTATGAAGAAGGTAGAAGAGGAGAAAAACAGGGTATAGGTGTTGATTAGTCAGGTTTACTACAAGGACATAGCCAGTGACTTTGGAGGTGATTTTTGAGTTTTTGTTTGAAGAGTGGCAATGATGTAGTTAGTGTTATATCACTAGGTAGCAGATTCCAGCTCCTTCCTGCTGTATTAGTAAATAGAGAGTCACCAGCTGTTTTATTAGACTTTGTTAAACTGGCACTGAGTTTACTAGAAGAGCGAAGGGAGTTGAGATTATTATATGGGATTAAAATTTTTGAGAGTATAGGGGTATAATTGGGTTGGTACAGTAATTTATGGGCAATTGTGAGTTGGGGGATTAACAGATGGTTTTGGAATTCCAGCCAGTCTAGTTGTTTTAGGTTAGAACAGTGGTGAGTTTTAAAGGGATTTCCAGTAGCAAATCGGGCAATATTATTGTAGCAAGTTGCAAGTTTGTTAAGGTTAGTTTTCTTAAGGTTAGTAAAAACAGGTGAGGCATACAGAAGAATAGAGATTAGATGGGAATGAGCGATCCTGGCTCTAGATGATGTGGTTAAGAAAGACTTAATTCTATATAAGGATCCTATTTTTCTGTTGACTATTTTAATGGTGTTGTTAATATGTTGATCAAAAGAGAGATTATTGTCAATGGTTATTCCTAACAGTTTGGTAGTAGAGTCAGGTGAGATGACAGTGAAATATTGAGGTGGTATTTAAATATCAATGCTACACCACCTCCTTTTTTGGACAATCTGTCTATGCGAAGGATGTTGTATTCAGGTGGAAGTATTTCCTCACTTTTGATGTGAGGTTTGAGCCAGTTTTCAGTTAGGAAGAGAATATCTGGGGAATATATGCTTATGCTGGCATGTAGTTCTTGGATTTTATTGCATATGCTTCTGATGTTTAGGGACATTATAAGTAGGTCTGTTGTTTTTTTGTTGGCTAGGAGTTGAGTTGTGGGGGGGGGGGTTTGCTTGGACTAGGGTTTGTGGTTGGGTTGGATTTGGGAGGACCAGGGTTTGGATGGATGTCTCCAGCGAGGGCTAGTTTATAGAGGGTGTTTAGGATATGTTTTATATACATAGTAAATTGCTTATGGTATCTTAGGGATATTTTATTTTTGAGTGTGTTAGTTGTTTGGTAATGGAGTGTGTGCATTGGGAGGATGTTTTTGGTGGCAGGGGTTGTGTAGTTATAGTGTAAATGTTTGAGGGAGAGTGTTGAGAGAGTACAGTGGAAGTTGGAGCATGTGACTGTGGAGCCTTGGTAGGATGTAATGTGAGCTAGAACTATGCAGGTTAGGATTGTTATTATATTAGGTAGTAGCATGATTGTACTGGATGTAGGGGGAGGGGTGACTAGTGGTGTAGCCTAATTGATGGTAATTAGGGGTGGGATTAAGGCTAAGAGTAAATGTAGAGGTACTGGGGGCAGGTGGGAACATGCTCAGGGAGGGGAGCGAAGTGAGTGTAGTGAACGGAGCGGGCTAAAACCCCCTCTAGGCTAAAGATTGCAGGGTAAGTGTCTTAATAGCCAAACTGTTATGAGTTATTACAATCTAGTAGGGAAAAACAATCTATAGACCTGATTTCAGCTGTGTCCTTTCTGGGTAGATACCTAGTTTGAAGCAGACAAAAAGTGGCAGTTTAAATACCTTTTTGCCTCTATTTTACAAGTGAGCAATTCCAGTGTATCTACTGGGTTACCTTTTTTTTCACCTAGAGCTTTATCTTGATATACTGATAACTAAAAAGAAGAAGTTTAACTGGGAATGTATTTACAGCTGATGGGGGTGGGGAGCAGCTGCTGTCGCTAGCCGTGGGTAGAGCCAGTTATTTCTGCTTTAGACCAGGTACTTTCCACAGTAGCAGGCTAAGAGGGAAACATAGCTAGACATCTACAGTAACTTATTTTATTTTTAAAGCCCTTGAGTCCTTGTGGCTGGTTTCTTCACTGCAGATGCGGTCAATGGCCAAGGATTCAGCAACTGGGGACTGAGAGAGAACCCATTCACAGGGACTGTGGTCACTAAATGAAAAGATGGAGACAAAAACAATTATTACGTTAAGGTTTCTGAAAGGGAATGAGAGAGAAGTGCTGTAAAAAGTAACTGAAGTAATAAATTATCGATAAATCAAGATCACTAAATTTAGCAATGTGTCTTTAAGATTTATATTCTAAAAAAATTATATGGATTGTAATGGAATATTGCTGAGTAAGTTTAAATTAAAACAAACCAACAGCAGCAACATCAACAAAGTAAACTATGAGGTGATAAGTATATTGTGAATTTCTTCTTTCATCATATATAATTTTTTTTAGCAATACATGAACATATAGCAGCAAAGGAGGATGCAAAAAATTAAAAAAGAAATGAATGTATATCTTATCTGGTCTCTACCCTGCAGTCTCAGCATGTACCAGGAGATCAATAAGCATTCTAAAAGGCAGTACCCGGGTACCCCCCCAACAAAAAAAAATGCATTTATTCATTTCTTTCAAAGTCTCATGGCAGTAATCTAGTTGACAATGCATTACTATTTTCCAGAAACTCATTCATTAGGAATTTACCATCTGAAAAAAATCTAATAACATATATTTATGTGGAGGTAAATTCTCTGCAATGCTTATAACATCCCTAATCTGATATTCTTGCGATGTACAAAACTTCAGAGTAAATTATATGCTATTAATGATTAAGCTTCTATTTAGCAAGCTTTGACAATATAGGTTTTGGTGACATGTCCGCTGCCGGCCATCTGCAGGAGGATGAAAAAGGAAAACAAGCAATTATCCAATGCCAACACCAGAATAAGGTGAATCATGTGGTTTTAGTAAAAAGTGGCTAAAAAAATGAAAGCTGATTTTTTAAAAATAATGTGTGGCACTTCAGGAAAACACACTGCTTAAATGAGACAGGGAAAAGATGAAGAAAACTAGATCTGCTATGTCTGATGTAAATTTATGAGATCTAAAGACAGTTACTCGTACATTTCAAAATATAACAAGTATTGTTTCTGGTACAAAAAGGCTCTAACCTGTTATGCTTAAGGAATACATATATTCATGCACATATTTATTTATTTTTCTTTTGCTGACTGGGTTTTTCCCACTTGGTTGTTAGCCTCTTTTCAGGGGAGACTCTACTACTTGGGGAAATTTGGTTTGGGAATTAGGAACTTCCTCTACTGTTTTTAGTAGGTGCCGTGAGATGTTCATGTGCCTGAACTACCACCAACTCAAGCAGATGGGACATCAGTTTAACATCCCATCTGAAGGATGACCCATTCAAAACTGTAGCACCTCCCTCTCCCATGCTGCACTGCAGAGTCAGCATTCCATCTACATGTTATGGGAATAGGTCTTGCAATCTTTTGCAGCAATGGCATATGTGCCACCTATTGCACCACTGACACTCCTAAGTTAAGCCTTTTCCCTCTGTATCTCCCACATGAGGGTTTGCACCCTACCCTTAGTGCTTGTATAGTCTTATTCTGAGTTCACTTTGACTTAGAGAATGAACATGCAGTGATAAAAATAAGGAAAAATATATCTCTTTCTCTGCAGCTTGTCTGTCTAAGAATTTAATCAACATATATGCTTTGGGCCTAAATACATCTCTGTAGTAATTAAGGAGTAATAATACAACAAACAAAAAGCTCTTTTAGCCAAGACGCTCAAGCAAACAGCAACATGAGCAATTCCATATATCGAGCAAGTCAATGTTATGCAACACTAACTGCCAGCATTGTTCCTAAAGTGATAGAGTTTGTATACTGCCATAGTTTCAGTATCAGAATTTCTCAGAGTGCTGTATTGCTAGAATACTATGGATCTATCCATGGTTTTCACTGAGGTTGCACCAAAGGAGAGTATACAGAATAATAAAGTAATCATAGGTATGGTTGGGAAAGCCTCCACATCAGGATGCACAGGGATGCATCTCCCCTGCAAAAGTAATGATCGCAACTAGTCATTCTTGGCCAAATATGGCACTTAGTTGGAGGACACGACAGTGTGGTCACAAAGTGGGATTTCAAAGTAGATCCAATTATTATACATTTCTTTATGTATTAACCATGACTCATGACATGTGGCCTATGATCCATGAGTAAAATATAAAATATAAAATCCACCGGGGGTACAGCAAGGAATATCTACTTAAAATGTACAGGTAAGAAGACTTCAAAAGTGAAAACTGCATACAGTAAACATAAACACAAAAGGAACCGACAAACCTTGCAATGTATAAGATCAGCCAGTTTAACTATGTTGTTAAGTTGTGCAGCTATCTTACACATGCTCAAGGTGAAATTGCTTGAGCATCAGTAGCATGCAGAAAAAAAAGACAAACTGCACAACTTTTAACTTTGGTTTCCATAGGAAGTCATTGCCAGTGTGATTTCTAAGTGTGCGTCAGCACAGATTTACTTATTTTTTTGAGACTCCTCCCTTCTTTGAGTTGGTTCAGTTGTCGAAATGGCACATATATAAGTTCTGGATTTGTACAGGGCTTTCCCCCCACCTGTGGGTAAGCCCCATGCAAAAAAAAAAGAAAATCACCCATGTGAATTTTGGGTATTTTTTCATTCTGTCAGTTTGTCAGATTTCAAGAAAATCAGTGTTCCATTGTGAAAGCAAGCTGCACTGAGCTTAAAATGAAGACAGTTAAAACCTTTAATTTCTGACAAAGCACAACAAATGAACAGCTGGAATCAGTATGGACATTTTGAGAAATTGAAAAAAAATGTATTCCCAAGTATAAAAATTCTTACAGGAATTTGCTGCAACTAAAACCACAAGTCAGAAAGGAAAAGGCAACACATTCATATTTCAATATTATATAACACTGTTACTAGAGAAACTGACCAATACAAGAAACTGGCAAAACAGTTAAATCCTTCATTCTGTCTCCCTCTCTCTCTCTCTCTCTCTATATATATATATATATATATATTGTTAGAAAAAGAAGACATGTATCCATCTCCTATCCATAGGTAAAAGAAAATTGAAAACTGCTAAGACATGAAATAATTCAATAGAAAAGCTATCCCATTATTCTCACATTATATGGTTAAGGTTTTTGCTTTACAAACACAAGGTACAGGGTTTGAATCTCACAAGGGATAATTGGCTAGGCTTAAAATGGCTCACAAGGTCAGTTAGCCTAGTACAAATCTATGAACCTATGAATCTATACATTTAGCACATGCGTTACAAATATAAAAACATACATGCATATCATAAATAAATAAATTCTAGTATTTTATCACAGTTATGAAACTTTCTGTTTTTCTAGTTGATTACTATTATAGCAACACATATGAAGTCATTTCATTTACTTAGCAACCAAATGAACACATTCATTCCGTCATTAAGTCCAAGTGCCCATTTGTTATAAATTATGTTAAGGATAATATATCTTTGTTAATTAGTTTGCTATTTGTCATCAGATAAAGACAGCCTCAGTTTTTTTTTTGTTTTGTGAAAACCCATATTGGCGATAAAGCCAAGTTCTGCAAGAAATTAAGCACATGCTTGCAGACACATTCAAAAAGAAACTAAGGGAATGGTGTACCATCCTGGATTAGGCATTCTCTTATACTTTCTCCTTGCTTAGATATTTACTAATTATTTATCTATATTTATTAATGGGAGGAGACCACTGATCGACATGGATCTTTTTAAGATTCATCCTAGAAGCACTGTCTGATTAAGTGACTTGTTCAGAATCACACTGTTAGGCAAATAGATACTAAGGGAATCACACCCTAAGCCACAGTAAGCAGCTTGTTAACAGCTCAAAGACTTAATCTTATGTGCCATCAGCCAGTCTAAGGCTCATGCTTCCACATTAACTCACAACCTTGAATATGACAAAACAAGTGCAGTAAACTCTGAGTTAACTGGCACCCTTGGGCATTGGTAGATGCTGAATAAGTGTAGTTTCTGGTTGCTTTATTAAAAATAGATCTGACAAATACTGTACCCTATACTATACCATACCGTACCATAAACACTGTATTGATTTGATTTTATATTGAAATACAGTAATTAAAATCCTAGCTGAAATAATAATATTTTAAACTTATATTTCAGCTAGAAAGCATGGCATTTGGAACTGTTTTCAGTGGTACACTGAATGGACTGGAATTGAATAAACTGAATAGAGAGAGAGAGAATGCATGTATGAAAGCAGAAGTGACTGTGTGTGAGAGATCGGAGAGATACATAAAAGCTGAAGAGAGTGTGTGGAGAGATTGGAGAGATAAAGAGTGAGTGAATGCATGTATGAAAGCTGAAGAGACTGTGTGTGAGAGATCGGAGAGAGAATGTGCAATCTAATGCAAACTGACTGAGCATGGAGCGAGTGTTGACATTTTAGCAATTTGACTTGTTTGGTTTGCCTTATTCTCTGGTTGGTGAGAAAGGGAATTTATTTTTATCTTCCTTTTTAAAACTCTAAAACTCTAAAAAAGTATGGTATGTTTCTGCAGGGGGGGAAAACACATGAAAAACTGAATTGTTCATATTGCACTGTATTTCTTTGATTTTTTTTTTCAAGTTGCTTGAGTTCAGGTTAACTGAGAGTATCAGAAAATGCATAAAAACTGAATCTTTGCCTGTGTGTGTGTGTGTGTGTGTGTGTGTGTGTGTGTGTGTGTGTGTGTGTGTGTGTGTGTGTATGCGCACATCTAATTTGTGATAAATGAAATACTTTCAACAGAAAGTTTGGGTGAAACATTCAGTGATAACCAGTAAAGTCACATCTCATAAAATATGCTCCAGAGTATAAGAGAATCAATTTATCTCACAGGCAGACCATAATATAAGAGTCACCCATTCTTTTCTCTATTTTTTAATTTGGATTACTATTTCCAGATTAGGGCTGATTAATGAATGCCTTTAAGTTCTAATATAAATTTTAATGCCTTTTTAACAGCATTGTTTAATTTTAAGCAATTATTTTAGTGGTTTAGTAAGAGTTATCTTCGGATATGTTAGTTTGATTATTTTTTAGTCTTAGTTAAAACAGATGTATAGATTTATGCTGATTTTGGCCATCAATATAATTTTTAGATTCACCAATGAAAAGTAAAACAACCAAAAGAAGTCAAAACCGAGGCCCTTGTCAGCAGGAAGCAGCTCAAAAAAATCCTTAACGCAATTTATTAATAAAAACAGCAAAGCGTTTTCACCACAGATATCTGCGGCTTCATCAGAGATAATGTAATACAACAGGAAAAAAGCACACTCCATAAATATCTTAAAAAATCAGGAAGTGACATTTTACAATTTCCTGAAGCTCATTGGTATTGCATGTTGTAATCAAATATAATGGCGCCACTGCGCTCAGACATAGCAAACCATTAAAGTGTTGTACAGAAGACCAGCTACCACAAATAAACATAAAAAGTGTGCACCTATAATCTAATAAAAATAAAAATATAAAGTGCTACACTTAACAATAAAGTATTTAATACATAAAAAATGTGTATTAAGAACTATTAAATTGTTTAAAAGGTTAAAAAATGGGTCAACAAACCAACACTACTCAGGTTAGTAGTACCCATCAAAATGCGACAGTACTTATTGCTTAACATCACTGCTTATTGCTTAACATCACAAGCAAATATTGTGTGTGTGATCCATAAGCACACCACAGTAACTACAAAGCCTATCATTGACAGTAAAAAATTGTATGTGCGTGTTTTAACGAATATAAATCCCTATAATTGGATCCTATATTGCCGAAATAGTTTATCTAAGATAACTTCTTAGTTTCAACACAGAAGTAATGTTGCAGTTGCTATTAAGTCCAGGATGTCTAAACGCAACAGCAGGCCTTATATGAACAGGAGGAAGAACCGGACCAACTAGTCCTTGATTTAGGTACTAGTGGGTCCTCGTCATCTAGTCCACCATGTTCACCTATTGTAAATGAAGGACCTATTATACTAACTAACAGGAAGGGTGACTTTAAGATCTACAATTTCTCTGACATCATCTTGGATGAACAACTAATTGAATTACTAGCTTTTGGTAATTCATTTGTCCCAAGTAGATCCGGAAGCATTTCTAGGGAAATTATAGATTTGAAATGCTTCGTGAGGAAATTGAACTTAAAATTAGTGTTCAATCAACAACACAATGCAACTAATTCAAGTGCAGGTGGTAGTGATGGCAAGTTACCGGTTTTGAAACTGGCTAGTGTGTTTAACCCACCGTTACATGCAGTGTTACAACTGTTTGAGAATACATGTGAGGTGGATTTTAGGTACCTCGCTGGTAACAATAATAATATGGAAAACAGGGGTGATTCTAACATCTCTAGGGAACAACTTACATTGTTAGATGAGTTTTGTCGCCTACCCGTACGCCTTATTAAACCTGATAAAGGTGGAGGGTTGGTGTTACTAGACAACCTCACTTACAATGAGAAGATGACTAAGGTATTGAACACTAACGCCTACACCAAGTCTTCAATGAGTGAGGTGAATGGACAATATCACAGAATTAGGGGTTACTTCAGGGACTTGTTCCTAGCAGGAAAAATTGACATTGATTTGTACAATTACATTGACATAAATTTACCTAAAATACCTGTCATGTTTGGAATCCCCAAGATTCATAAGAACATCAGCAACCCCCCTATGAGGGCTTTGATTGACGGAAGGTCATCTATTACATACCCCTGTTCTAAACTTATTACCAATATATTGGATAAGTACATTACAGCCATTACTAGTATCTGCAAAGATTCTTGGTCCTTCCTTGATAACATCAGTGGTATTCCATACAATTGTGAGAACAATTTCTTAACCATTGACGTGGTAGACCTATACACTTCTATACCACATCAGGAGGCGGTAGAGTGGATAGGTCTGATGCTTCAGGACTGTGGGGCCTCTAGGTTGGAAGTGGACCTAGTCACGGAACTGCTTGACATAGTCCTAACGTCCAACTATTTCACCTTTAATGGGGAATTCTTTCTCCAAAAACATGGTGTAGTGATGGGCTCCCCTTGTGGGGCTAGTGTCGCTAATTACGTTATGGGTTACTGGGAGGCCAACATGTTAAGGAAGTTCCCTGGCCTAATGGAACCTGTTATGTATTATACCAGATTCCTTGACGATATTTTTATATTGTTCAGGGGCTCAGAATCTGATGCTGCAGGTTTTGTTGAAACTTTGAACTCAACAACGGAGTTTTTAAAATTCACGTTCAACTTTTCAAAAACGGAGACAGACTACCTTGATGTCAAGTTGGTAAAGGACCTTAGGTGCGGTATCCTGACGTCAACAGTGTTTAGAAAATCTACATACTGCAATTCTTTCCTGCACTTTTCCAGTTTCCACCCGTACAAACAGAAACGGTCAATTGTAAAAGGACAACTGGTGAGGGCAGGGAGAATGTGCAGTACTATGATTGATTTCACTAAAGAATGTGAATTATTGAGGGAAATGTTTAAGAACCGAGGGTACCCCGACCAAATGTTATTTGACTTGATTGAGGAAGTTACTAACAAAAGACTTAACGGTTTTTATAAACCTTTATTAGTCCAATCAGTTCCCACACAGCTTGATTCCACCATTGATGTAGCATCTGCTGGGCTGAATTCCAGCAATGGTGAGATAGTTGGGATAACATCTATAGGTGAGGAATGTGACTTTTCTTTAAGTTTTATCACCACCTTTAGTAAAAATTCTAAAGGGATTCTGGCTATAATACGTAAGAACTGGCATTTTATAAATTCAAACACCTTTCTGGCTGAAAAATTAGGTAGTACACCTAGGTTTATTTTCAGAAGATCCAATAACCTTAAGGAAATGTTACAAAGGGACATGTCCCAATACACATTCAATAAAAAGAGAGGGCTGCATCAATGTGGTTTTTGTAAATTTTGTAACAAGGTCAAAACAGGTGAAACATTTATGGTGAGGGATAAAAAATACCTTATTCGCTTCCCATTAAATTGTGAGAGCAAATCCATCATATATATAGCCATGTGTGATTGTTGCCAAGCGTTCTACATCGGAAAGACGGACCGCAGGGTCCGAGACCATATGTATGCCATTAAGAATGGCAAGAGTGACAACGCATTGGCAAAACATATAGACTTGAACCCAGGTCATGGTTTCTATTTCATGGCCATTGACCATGTACCACTGAAAATTAGGGGTGGCCCATTTTCATTAATTTTGGAGAATCGAGAATTAGAATGGCAGCTGCGTCTGGATGCGTTTAGACATCCTGGACTTAATAGCAACTGCAGCATTACTTCTGTGTTGAAACTAAGAAGTTATCTTAGATAAACTATTTCGGCAATATAGGATCCAATTATAGGGATTTATATTCGTTAAAACACGCACATACAATTTTTTACTGTCAATGATAGGCTTTGTAGTTACTGTGGTGTGCTTATGGATCACACACACAATATTTGCTTGTGATGTTAAGCAATAAGCAGTGATGTTAAGCAATACGTACTGTCGCATTTTGATGGGTACTACTAACCTGAGTAGTGTTGGTTTGTTGACCCATTTTTTAACCTTTTAAACAATTTAATAGTTCTTAATACACATTTTTTATGTATTAAATACTTTATTGTTAAGTGTAGCACTTTATATTTTTATTTTTATTAGATTATAGGTGCACACTTTTTATGTTTATTTGTGGTAGCTGGTCTTCTGTACAACACTTTAATGGTTTGCTGTGTCTGAGCGCAGTGGCGCCATTATATTTGATTACAACATGCAATACCAATGAGCTTCAGGAAATTGTAAAATGTCACTTCCTGATTTTTTAAGATATTTATGGAGTGTGCTTTTTTCCTGTTGTATTACATTATCTCTGATGAAGCCGCAGATATCTGTGGTGAAAACGCTTTGCTGTTTTTATTAATAAATTGCGTTAAGGATTTTTTTGAGCTGCTTCCTGCTGACAAGGGCCTCGGTTTTGACTTCTTATAATTTTTAGATTGTTTGGTTGGAGCTGTGATTTTCTCTTTCCTTTTTTATTACTTTAACTATTTCTAGTAAAATTTGGTAAATTTTATTTCTATGGGTTTGATTTATGTGGGTATAATTGTTTCATGGCATTTGAGTGCATTTTTGGCACATGCAGTATATAAACCTTGCCATCTTCTATGCTGGTGTGAATGGTATAGAACAGAATTTTTAAGGCTTGAGATTTGCCAGAGGTAGATAATGGCATGCATAGAATGTAATTAAAATGCATGCAATCTGTACAGGATTAAAGTTTATTTATATGTCACTGTGTGCCATCTATATCCTTTCTTTTAACGTCCTGTTCAGGAGTCTGTGTGACCTCACAAGCAGAATATCAAGTGTGCAGTAAGATTTTAACTTTTAAATTTATTTATTTTTATAACAGATGAATGGTGACAGTTTGGTCATCAGCCTAAGTGTCCCTTGAGAAATGTTATCCCATCAGGCTAGAAATAAAGCACTTCCAAGTTTAAATGTTATGCCTAAGAAGAGACCATAACAGCTATATATTAACAGTTTTCATTCATTCTGAATGATTGAAGTGAGCAATATTTAGCTAGAATACCTTTTATTCAAACCATCAAACACTGCGACTGAGCTGTCACTTCAGAGATGAAGCTCTTGCATTTGAGAAAGGAACAACATACCAGTTGGAGCATCTGGGTGATTAATTTGCTCGTTAATTGTGTAAATAAGATGCTAGATGCAGCACAGCCTCAACTATCAGTCCCTGCTGGGCACAGTTGACTAAGATACATGTGCAGTTACAGACTGAAACAGCAGCTCCTGCTGGGTTTCCTAATAAGACTGAAATTCTTCAAAGGAAGTTAGTTACACCTGTTCTTTTACACTAAAAAAAACATATGAAAGAGCTGCGAGTCTTTGGAGGAATAGGATTTTGCATAGATATAGGTGTGATGTTTCAAGCTGTCTGACAATTCTAGGAAAAACATGCTGCTTATTCTACCTTGACCTCTTCCCTGCTGGGTCAAAGTTTATAAATGTTGAACTGCAAAACAAGACTCTCATTTGCAATATTGATTTTTTGCAGCTATTTATATTTTAAGTAGATAAATACTGTAACTGCACTTGTCTCTTACCAGGAGCAGCCTAAGAACACTGTGTAACACTTCTAATGTATATATTAACACAATATCTGTATGCAATGCATAGCTACAACTATGACATTTACTAAAGCTGTTACTACATAATGGTTCATGAGCAACAGTGCTGAATTGTTCAGTGTTACTCACAAAGTAAATGGGGACTGGGAGACTCAAACCCATGACTACACTGTGAAGCTCACTATTAGCTGATAGCCCTATTTCTCTGAATTTGATTGGCAGATGGGACTGTCTACCTTGAACATACAAAGGTTTGGGCCTACTTGTATACATTTTGTTAGTAGCTTCACTTTAATTTATGGCTGTAGTTTAAAAGAATTTCGAATCCTCTTCAGCTAAAAAGAAAAAAAAAATCAAATGGGGTTGACTGCAAGTGCTCACGTGACAGTAGTTAATCACACACTTGCACGCTATCACTTGCTTGAAAAGGCAAATGCTAGAACTCCCACTAGGCCAGTCTCCTGCTTCTATGTAGCCCTCCCAACACTTGACTCTATAAAGCTGTATGGCCCTACCAGAACCTGAATTTTAACCCTAGAACTCCATCTCAGTTCACAATTCAAGTCCTTGGTCCCTTACCATAACACCCCCAACTTTAAAGTCCCTGATTGCTCCCTAAACCTAACATTCCCACCCACTTCATGAAACCACAATTTGCTGATCGCTCCCTAATCCTAAAACTCTCATCCTGCTCCTAAACCTAAAACTTCCACTCCATTCTATAAACTGAAAAGGCCCTTCCCACTTTCTCACCCTAAAACCCCCTTCCCACTCCCTAACACTAATACTCTATTCTTGCTCCCTAACCATAAAATGTTTCTCCTGCTCCCTTCCATGCTGCTTGTTCAAAGTCATATTCAAGTTCAGGCATGCACAGCAGCCTATAAAACCCGCTAGGTGCTTGAGTCCTGTTTTTTTAATTCTTGTGACTGAAGCACTTGTAGTGTTCCCCCCTAAAAATGTCTAGGGTGCAGGATAGGCAATGACACATCAAATTCTATGGTGTGGCGAGGTTCTTTTTCTTTGCACAGTAGTAGTCAGCTTTGGTCATCACCAAATTCCTTTGCCTTTTTTGCCTTATGCAGATTTGTTTGGTACTAATTCATATTAGAGCTGTATTATTTTGGGGTATATTCACTCATGATAAATTCCTAGGTGTTTCACAGATGCTGAAACCCTAACAGAGGCACTCAGTATTAAGACTTTGGATATATGCAATGTGTCTACAACTTAACCACCCTGTGACACAAGGTCAAAAAGGTATAGAAAAGTATATATTCAAATGAGACACAATCTCAACAGATGAAGATTGTTAACCCCTTGGATATCTTGTTTCATTTAATACTTATAGAATAGTTATTTGATTCTCAGCTGGGGTGCCTTCTGTGCGGAGTCTGCATGTCCTCCCTGTGGTCACGTGGGTTTTCTCCGGGTGCTCCGGTTTCCTCCCACATCCCAAAGACATGCAGTAGGTGAATTGGACACTCTAAATTGGCCCTAGGTGTGAGTGTTTGTGTGTGTGTGTGTGTGTGTGTGTGTGTGTGTGTGTGTGTGTGTGTGTGTGTGTGTGTGTGTGTGTGTGTGTGTGTGTGTGTGCCTTCTGTGGAAGGTTGGGCACTGGGCTGGCAACTCGACACTGTAAAACTCCACTGCCAATCATGAGCGGACAGGTGATCCGCTGTGGCGACCCCTAACCGGGAAAAAGCCGAAAGAAGAAGAATAGTTGTTTGATTAACTTATGTGTGCATTCCATTGCTGTTGACTACATGACTCCATTCCAGGCTATATCTGACTTCTACCAGAAGCCTTCCTACATTTTACACACAGCAAAGTGTTACAACTCTTCATTACAACTGAACTGCACACAAGGCATAGATGCAGCTTTGTGCATTTAATGAGGGCTGTACACTAAGCTGTGACCATATTCTTGTTTGTGAGGAAGAACTCCTGATTTTGTTCCAGCTTTTTGTTTTAATGCTGATCTGCTTACTGAAGTCATTTACCATCCAATTTTTGCTGTTTTTATAACCATTTAATGCATTGCACGGGACTTGATGAATTCAGCATTGTTTCCCCTAAGGTCACAGTAATGATCACTCTGGCTGTTACTGATCACTCTAGCAGTTAACGCAGAGAATTAAGGCTATGACCTATTATGAAGCTGGTTCCTGTAGTCCAGGGTTTGATTTCCTTAAGCTGTATGTCTGGAGTCAGGATCCACCGGATCATGCGTGCACTTAGGTCTTTAAACCACAAGTACCGGTATGACATGGTCATAGTCTGTTTGGGTATAAATGACCTAAGATGTAGTCAGTGGACTATATGAAGAGAGACATGATGGAGCTCTCTGAATATGTGTCCTAGGTGGGTATGAATCTAACCTTGAGTAGCATCCTACCTTCACCAATGATGATGTCACAGTACCAGCAAAAAATGATTTAATTCAACAATTGGCTTAGTTTATGTTGTCTCAACAAGGGGATCCAATATCTGTCAGCCTGGGGAAACATGATCAACAAACTATGATGCTTTTCCAGAGATGAATTCCACTTTTCACCACTTAGCTTCTGGATATTGATAAAAACCTTTATTAGGCCATGCCAAGTTGTTAAACCCTCCAACATAACAAAAAATTATGCATGACTACTTAGAGGTACTGTTGCCCATTGCTAGGAGTATAAATAAATAAAATTGCACTACCTGGAAGCACTCCTCACCCTGGAGAATGGAGACATATGTGCAGTCATGGAAACATGGTTCAGAACCATAGAAAGCACCCCAGCTATCCAAGGCTACAATGCCTTTCATACATTTTGATCTCCCTCAGCTCAGGATAAAACAAAGAGAGGAGGAGTGTCAGTGATCGTAAAGGACAAGTACGCTGCTATACTGGTCTAAAAACATGACTCATTTGAGCTGCTCCATGCCCAACTAACCATAGATTTGACCCCTATCATATCCTTGTTAGCTACAGATACCACAACATGAGTCTGGAAAAATACACCTCCTACCTAAAACTACTGGAATCTCTTAACATTCAGCCTAACACCATACCTATGGGTGACTTCACCTACCCCTCCATAAACTGGGAGGCTTATACATCCCATAATTCACTTGGTCAGAGGTTTTTGGACTTCATCAATGTAAACATCCTGGAGCAAGTAGTTAGCTCTCCAACTAGAAGCACAAAAGTTCTAGACCTAGTAGTCATGAACATAGGGGGATGCTGCTCCCTTCTGTGCGTTGACTCCTCCCCGGTAAGATCTGACCAGAAAATGATTTCTTTTAGTATTAAAACTAACCTAGAAACCTTATCAAACTCCGAACCTATTAAGAACTTTGCTAAGGCCAATTACCTCAAACTTACCTCAAGCTTATTAAACTTCCAAGCCCCTCCAAACATGGATGACACTGAGGACTACTCTGAGATGAACACAAAAGCACTGTATAACCAAATTCACAGCTGCATAGAGGAAGCAGTACCTGTCTGAGTCAAACTTATGATCACTGGTAAAAATAAACCACCATGTGGACTCCTAGCATAACTCATTACAGCTGAGTGACATCTCCGGGTGCTTGTGCAGTTAAATGCTATTGACACCACTAGACATCAAATATTGCTTGTTCATATTTGCACTAATAATTTCAACACCATCCTAGATACAAGATGTTAAAATGCTTCAACTTAAAGCACACACAATGAAAAAGACAACTGCATTGATATCTGATCATGGTCTAGTGTAGATAAAGAGATATTAATTGTTGTTAGTATACTATTTATTTAAATTGTCATAAATTTCATGTTTTTCTAAATATTTCAATAACCAAGTAGCACAGACAGAACTTCTTAACCTCATATGAAAGCACTAAGCTGGATGAACAAAATGCTGATGACAGTATGTATGTAACATGAGTGATTGCTGAGATACTGTAAGCTGTTTACAAAATATCGCAATCGTAATAGTTGTGTGTTTGCTTTGACTTATAAAATCCTGTTCAGCATTTAGAACCTAAAGAACACTACTACTATAAAATAGTTTGTTTGTTTGTCTTTCGGCTTTTTCCTGGTAAGGGGTTGCCACAGGAGAACTCCAGTCCGCTAATGATTGGCAGTAGATTTTTACGAAACGCTGAGGTGCCAGCTCGATGCCCAACCTTCAACGAAGGCACGCCCATTTATGCACGCATGTCTTTTGAACGCTAACCAACCATGGGGAGGACATGCAGACTCCACACAGAAGGCACTCCCAAGGCCAGCCGAGAATCGAACGGGAGAACCTCTTGCTGTGAGGTGACAACGCTACCGCTGTACCACCGCGGCATCTTACTACTATAAAATAGTGTGTACTGAAGAATTTTAAATGTACACCTTTTAGTAACCTCTTTGATTCCAGAGGTATGAATATTTGTTTGAAATTTGAGGACATAATTTTATTCTGTCAAGAAACTTAGGCTCTGCCCACTGGCAGTTACAGGGCAAACTTCCATAGCTCCATTGGAGGGAATGAGATAAACAGATTATTCAACAAAAGGAAATAATAATTTTCAATGCCAAAAAGGAGAAGGGAAAACAGTGCAAAAAGACATCCACCAGTCTAAACAAACAAATTAGAGAGCTGGTCAAATCTACCAAAGCAAACTATGAGGCAAAGATAGCCTCTCACGTGAAAGATAATCATAACACTTTTTTTAATTATGTTCGTAACCTCAGGGGAGTGCCAAGTTAATCATGAATGCCAACACTTACACCCAGCCTGAATCTATAGAAAACCTGCTAGCCAACAAGTTCAGTTCAAACTTCCCCATCACCTCCTACCATACCCAGAGAAATATCCACAACCATTGTCTATCTGTCATTACGAGGGAACATATTCTTACTGAGCTCGCTAAAACCAAAAACTCAGACTCAGTGGATTCCAACAACATTCCAGGAATATTCTTAAATAGTTTAAAAGAGAATCTAATCCACATTCAACCTGTAACATTTAAAATGTCACTTGAGATTCTTATCCAGAAAAAAAAAACATTTATTAAAAGATAAGCACTTTCATTTGTTCTGTTAACTTGTAATAAATGTTTTTTTTGTGGATAAGAATCTTGAGTGTCATTTTAAGTACTACTACAGTGAAGTAATTCTTGACAGTTCCTGTGGAGTTCCCTCTTTAATCAAAGCCTCCAGATGGGCTTTGTCCCGGGGGAATGAAGGACTGTGACAGTCATCCCTCTGCACGGGGAGGGCCCATCAACTGACCCAGGGAACCACAGACCCATAAGCTTGACCAGTCTTATCTGCAAGGCCAAGGAGAAATTATCATGAACCTGATCAATAACAACATGGGAACTGTCCAGAAACTGGACCAGACCCAATTTGGCTTTGTCAAAAGGAAATCTTACCTGCTTAATCTGGTGGACTTCTTTGAGAAAGTCACCCAGACCATGGATGAGGGTAAAATGGTATATATCACTTATCTAGACCTAGCGAGAGCCTTCCACACAATCCCCCACTTAAGATTCATAGATAAACGTACTGTGTTACGCATAAACCCCTACATCTTCAGATGGATAGCCAGCTGGCTCACTGACAGGACACATGTTGTCCAGATAGGTGAATCCCCTTCCGATAAAGAAAAAACTGTTACTAGAGGTGTCCCACAAGGCTCAGTGTTGGGACCCCTCCTGTTTGGTATATACTTTTCTGAAGTGAAGGCCAATGTTGGGGGCCTCAGGCTCACCAACTTTGCTGATGACTGTAAGCTGGGAGCAATCAATGAATCCCAAACAATGTCGATATCCTACAAACAGGACTAAAATGACAAATAACTGGTGTCAAAACCATGATCTGAGACTAAATGCTAAAAAGTGCCTAGTCATACCCTTCAGTAAATCAGATATCTCTGCAAATTATAAAACTGATTGCACACCCCTAAATGTAGACCCAGTGGTGAGGGACCTAGGAACACAGATAGATAGTAACCTGAACTTTGATCACCAGGAATACCTCTCAACTGTACAGATTTTTGCAGAATGTCCACATTTTTGCCACACATTTTTGGTATGTTTTTCATAAAATTGTGGTTTTCTGGCAAATTAGTAGCATGTTATAAAGACTGAAATTAGAAAATAATGATAGACATTTGAGTTTCAGACTTCATACCCTTCGGAAAATTCATTATAATGTAAATCCTGTTATTCTATCAACTTTCTAAGTTTGTAAAAGCAATATTTAAAAAGTGCCCCTATTTTTGGGCCTTTGTTACACTTTTATTAATTGTGTTGTCCAGATTTCCTGCTCAAAGAGGTTGAGAGGTATGCCATCAGGTAGAGACAGTAGTAAAGGCATGGAATCAAGATCAAAGAAAGTCATATTGCCATGGTACCTGGCCATCATCAGGCCCATAATCAAGTACAATGCTTCCTTCTGCATGTACCTAATCAGCAGCTTACACCAACTGGAGCAGCCCCAGAGGTTTTTCTCTAAAAAATACCAATCATAAGACACATTTCTATGCATCCCTACTACTGAGAGGGGACTTATGCCTGTACTGCAAGGCATTCTCTGATCCAGTCCTGATGAAAATGTTACATACTCAAAAGAAAAATTATACAAGGGTTACGCATTCCATTGACCTGAACCTTATTTGTGACTATAACAGAACTTGCTGGATAGACAGATTTGTATCCCAAAGGCTACCTCATCTATGGAATAAACTTCCCGTCTTCATAAAATAAAGCCCATCCCTCACTCTCTTAAAAACAAATTTGGATAAATGGATGGGGAACCATAAAGTCACCTTGGAGCTCTGCCCATGTCCCTTATGGGCAGCGGCAGTCTGTAAAACAAGTCAGGGATCCAACACCCAAAGACCCATTACACTGATACTACCCCATCCTATATCTGGGAATTAATATATAATATTGTCATATCCTTGGTATTATTGGTTAGGATTTTAAAGGCCCTTGTACCACTAGTATTACAGAGGAACTCAGCTTCACATGGATGGGGAGCCTGTTCTAGAGAAGGGTTATTCTTTGGGATACATACCTGTCTCTCCAGCACATCCTATTTATATCACAGGTAATGTTTAAGTCTTTAGAATGGGTAATTCTGGTACTGTTTGTTTTGTGGACAGGCAGGAGGTCCATCAAAGTGGGGTCTGACAATGCCTTGTATACCAGTCATAGATTTTCCCTCAACAGCCTGTAGGAGACAGAAGACAGCGATAGGGACCTGAGATGGTCTGCATAGGACATGTTACTTAAGCTCTGCATTCTTTTAGTGAGGAACCTCTCTAGATATTCCAGTTGTTGGATATGCCTCGTTAGGTACATACCAAAGGGGGCATTGTACTCAATGATATGTCTGATAAATGTCTAATACAGTGGAACAATGACTTCATTGGACCTAGATGCAATACCTTTGTTTATAAGTTGCACAACATAGAATGATTTTCTCACTACTGTAGACACATGATGGTCAAAGGCTAGATTACTGCCTGTGAGTCTCCAAGTCCCTGAAGGGGTGTGTTGTCAATATGATAGTTACCAGGGATGGATGACTTCCTGAAGGATACTTTTATGCATTTATTGGCATTTAGTTTTAGTCCATGGCTTAGCAGTTATTCGCCAGTGTCAACATTTCCTGGAGAACATTTGTGTTGGTGCAGAATTCAGTGATAGCTCCTAATTTGTAATCATCTGCAAATTTAGTTATCCAGAGGCTAATGACATTGGTTTTGACTTCAGAGAAGTAAAGAGCAAAAAATAGCAGTCACAGGACCGATTCCTCAGGGAATCTGCTTGTGACTGGCCTCTTTGTAAAGGTGGACTCCCCATTTCTAAGTTCTTGGGTCCTGTCTATGAGCCAGCTGGCTATCCACCTGTTGACATAAGGGTTTGTACCTAACCTTGAGTTTGTCAACAATGCCCAAGTGGCAAAGTCAAAGTAAGCAGTGTGAACCATTCTGCCTCCATCCATTGCTTTGGTAACCTTCTCAAAGAAGTCCATCAGGTTGAGTAAGCATGACCTTCCCTTAACCACACCAAATTGGGTTGGGTGCAGTGCCTGGAGGTTTCCTATGTAATTTCTGATCATCTCCATGATAATTCTTTCCATGACTTTACATATAAGACTAGTGAGACTTATGGGTCTGTAGTTTCCAGGGTCTGTAAATGGCCCACCTTTGTGCAGAGGGATGACTGTTGCTGTTCTCCATTCATGTGGCATGAAGCCAGTTTCGACACTACAGTTAAATAGCAATTCCAGAGACCCTGATAGGTCATGTTTCATGCTATTTAGAAGGCATCCTGGGATATTGCCTGGGTCCATTGATGCCATGTTCTTGGCTTAGAGAAAGCATTAAGGACCCATTCCCTAGTGATAGCAGGGGGAGTTATATTTGATGACATTTCCTGAGGGAAGGTTGAGGAGGAGAGAGGGGAGTAAGGTTGGAATTTGTCAGCCAGTTGGTTTACTATATCTCCTGGCTCAGTATAGGTGGCTCCATTAACAATGAACTCTACACATAATTGTGTTGAGCCATTGAGGTTGCGAACGGAGCATTCTAACTTGTGGTTGTCCTTGGCCTGGGAGGCCAAATTTAACTCAAATTTGGTTTTGGTAGACTTTATTTATCCTATGAGTTGTTTGTTTAGTTTAATGAAAGTGCTTTTATCATGCTGGGTGCTGCACCTTCTAATTTTTGCCATGATTTTCTTCTATTATACAGCCTATTGATGTTGTGATTCTACCAGGGTGTCTTGTTTTGGCTGTTAGTTCTGTACTAATTCCTCTTTGGTATAGCTGCCTCTGTGCACCTATTAAAATGCTTGTATAGGGTTTCTGTGAACAGCTCCTTGTAGGCAGCAGTGTTCTAAGGGTTTATGGGGTTTATGGGGGCTTGACATTTTGCCAGGTTATTACTTAATAGTAGAAAGAAGAAGCCTTAGTGTAGTTCCTGAATATTCCAAGGTTAGCTGGGGTACTGAGTTTCATTTTTACTTCAAAGGAGACAATTTTGTGGTTTAATATTACCAGACAAGACATTACACTAGGGGATGTGCAGCAATCTCTCATACTAGTGTGGACCAGATACAGTATGGTTGCAACCCCTGGTTGGTGTATTGATAATTTGTTTCAGGCGGTTTGTGTTTACAAAATCCAGGAATCTCTGTGCCTGCACATTTGGTGCTGTATATGATTTCCAGTTAATACTCAGCTAATTAAATTCACCCATGAATATGGTGTTGGGTTGAATGGTGAGTGTTTTCAATAAGTTTAAATAGATAGTATGGGTTTCTTAGGTCATAGAGGGGAACCTATAGCTTGCAAGGAAGTGGTATTGGATTTTACCTATGGTGATTTGCGCAGCTCAAGTCCATTGTCCTGTGTGACCAGCCTTGAGATATATTTTTGATGAAAATTGAGACACCTCCACCTTTAGACCTTGTTTGTGCAGTAGCTGTTCTAAGTGTGTGGAAGGCATTATAACCTTGCACTGTTGGTGTGCTCTCCGTGGATTTAAACCATGCCTCAGTGATCGCACAGACGTCAGCATTGTCTATGGTGAGGAGAGCTTGTAGGGAGTGGAGTTTTTTATTTAGACTCTGAACATTGAGCAGTAAAACCTTTAGATTTCTTTGGTTTTGATTTGGCATGTCAAAAGTACTTAGAGTTTTGCATTACCTAAAAAAGCACTATGGGGGAGGACCTTGTTTTAGCTAATATCTGAAAGCCAGACCATCCCAGGCAATGCAGCATTGTCTGTTGACCATCTCCTTCCATGCTGACAAATATCACACCCCTTGAGAATGACACCAGAAACTAAGCCAATTATTAAAGATAGTCATCTTTTATTTGTATTGTGACATTATGCTTGGAGAAGGTAAAATACTGCTCAATGCTAGGCTCATACCAGCCTGGGACATATGTCCTCAGAGATCCATGATGTCTCTCTTCATATAGTCTAGGGGGGGGGGTACGTCTCAGGTCATTTACACCCACACTGACTATGACTGTGTCATACTACTGGTACTTGTGGTTCAATGACCTGAGTGCTTGTGTAATGTGGGAACCAAATCATACAGAGAATCATGAACCACAATTCCAGAAAAGTGCCTCACAACCGGGACTGCAAGCCACTCGCAATATCAGCATAAACACAAGTGATAAAGAAACAAGCAAATGTCTGGGACTCAGGCTTTCAGTCCTGGTTGCCAGGTACTTTTCTGGAGTTGTGATTGTGTAATGTGGTGGATCCTGGCTTAAATCTTTAACTTTCTTTTTAACCTCAGCTTGTAATCTGCTTTCAAGATTGAGTTCCCCTATTTTGCCATGGCATCTCTTCTAGTCTCCACTATGGGATTGTCTCCATTAATGTATTCCTGGAACTGACCAGCTTCTCTGTGAAAAATACCAAAGTCAGTCATAAATCATCTCTTTTCTGTTCACTTCACCATTATCACATTACTTCCATATCACCCCTTACTATATTCCTTATAATGATCTATTCTTCACAACCCAGCCCTATCTCACTCCCTCACTCCTGAAAACACACACATGCAGTTACAGAGACATGGGCACATGTATGAGTGTATACATGCACACACATATGCACACACACACGCATACATGTACACACACACACACACACACACACACACACACACACACACACACACACACACACACACGCACTGACTGGCACATATCCAGTCATAGACAAATAGACACATACACATGTATGCATGCGGACAAACACACACATATACATATACACACACACACACACACACACACACACACACACACACACACACACACACACACACACACACACGCACACACACACACACACACACACACGCACACACGCACACACACGCACACACGCACATACACACGCACTCACAGGCACACATCTAGTCACAGACATATACACATGTATGCATGCAAACATACACACACACACGCACACACACACACTCACACACACACACACACACACACACACACACACACACACACACACACACACACACACACACACACACACACACACACACACACACACACACACACACACACACACACTCTCTCACAGGCACACATCCAGTCACAGACAAATAGACACATACACACATGTGCAGTCAGCACCATAGAGTAGAGGGTTAAAGCCTTAATTAAAGCTAGTTGTCTGAGGTTCTGGGAGGGAAAGATGGGCATTCCCATTCTTGAGGGGGGCACTCACCTGAATGCTCCTCACATTCAGTTTATGTTTGGGAGCAGGAAGGGTCATTGCTCTTACTGGGAAAGGGTGGACATTGGCTGAGTCACGGAAGAGACATGATGATATGCCAGCACTTCACCATGGCATGCCTGACTATCAGACATCAAGATATTATCATGTAGGGAAACTGTAAGGAGGGTGTAAAGTAGAAATCGTCTTTAGCGGTGATATGATGTTGCCTCAGGAACCCTTGATCTCCTCACTAGCCCTGAGCATGAGTTGGAGTAACCAGGGGTGTTAGGAGAGCCTGCTGAATGAGGAGAAGCCCTGGTGACAACCAATGATCAGCTACAGGGAACAAAAAAGCTGTGCACCCCCCCCCCCCCACTATTTTGAATGCTGATTTTCATAGTGTGAAACGGAGTCTTCCTAAGTTATATATTTTATAGTTGCAGTATACAACACAGTCAGTGACTAAATTACTTTGTACACACCTGTTGGTGCTCTTCCCTGTACAAGATACTTATCAATTCCCATCATGTACTTTAGATTTCATTCGTTACTTGTAAGGCTTCTGGATACAAATGATGCAGTGCACTTCTGAATTATACGAAAACCAAAATTATACTACCTCTGAATATAATCATTAAGTTAAGCTGTTTTATTACAAAAATATTTGCATCATGATTCCTATAATAGTTTAAATTTATTCATTATATCTCTGTTTCTTTCTTAAAATAGAAATTATTAATGTTTTAATTAATTTAATGTCAACATTATTTTCTTTTTTTTTTCTGAATGTTAATATGTTTTGAGTTAAATTTTCAATAAAACTTTTTCAAAAGAAAAAAACAAACAAGTTGTCACCTGCTTATTACAGTATCAGTATGTACTAAACAATTCATGGCATTTATTAGAAAATAAAAATAAAAATAAAAAATTCAGATGAGTTTCTAGAATGCTTATTGTGAGTACAGACAAGGTGTAACTGGTTTCCAAACTTACTTAGGTTCATAGGTTCATAGGATGATACTGGGCTATTGGCCCGATAAGCCTAGCCAAGAATTTTGCCTATGTTCCCACAAAGTCAGCACCTGTTTCCCCTGTCCATCAGGGTTCACAGGTGGGATCTCAGGGGTGTATTTTCTGTTTCCCATCCAGTCATCCAGGTTCCTCTTAAAGAGGGATAGAGAGGTACTCTGCTTGACATGGAGAGGGAGTCTATTCTTCAGATGGGGGAGTATTTGGGACAGAAATCTATCCCACTATTCTAGTTCTATTAATGTCACAGACCAGGTTAAGGCCTTGCATGTGGGTTGCACGAGTGGAATTTGACTTATGGATATGCAGCAACTCCATCAAGGTTGGGTCTGAGATGGCCTTGTATGCTAGACACAGGTCAATTCTGAGCAGTTTGTATGAGATTGAGTAGAGGGACAGGGCTTTTAGCCTATCTGTATAGGATAGGTGTTTGAGACCCTCAATTGTCCTGGTCAAGAACCCCTGTGGTCTCTTCAGCTGCTGCATGTGCTTGGTAAGGTACATGCCGATGGGGGCATTGTGCTCAATAATGGGTCTGATAAGGGAGGAGTGCATGGATGGTATGACTTCCTTGTTCCTGGATGAAATACTTGTTTATAATTCAAAAAGCCTGCCTCCATCGTAATCTGTTCCTATTACACTTTCGCATACTCTCCACCTCCTACCTTGTTTCCTTCCATCCTACTTTGCTATAGCTGTCTTTACATCCACCTTTTTGGGGAACTCCTATATCCTGTAACTTTCACACATATTAATATTTTTTGCTCATCTTTCTTTTATAATTAACTTTTATGCTGTACTTATATTGCACTCATATATATTGTACATTGTATATATTTCTTACTATGTTTATGAAATTTAATTTCTTATGCAGTAACTGTGAAGAATTATTCCTAAGATTCCACTGAAAAGAGGCAACTGCCTGCATGTACGATCACAGTTAACAGATGAAATAAATAACTGTAAAAAATAATTCCTCAGATCCTATCATGCAGAATTATTATTGAACTTATTTTATGTGGCTCTCAGTGACAATTTCTTCATCAATCACCCACATCATGTTACTTTTTTTGTTAGTTTCAATAGCAAGATACACACTCTGGTTTTGGATGTTCCTTTTTCAGAAGTGACCATGATCTGCTGTGAACTGATAAATATTTGCCAATGTATTCTGAAAACTCATATGAATTTTTCTTTTTTATTTGCTAAGGAATTCCATGAGTTGTTCAACATATACTAATACTGTAATTTTTTTTGAGTTTACAGACAACCATTCATTTTTGAGGGTCTCTTAAAGAATGCAAGTTTTTATTTTTATTTTATTTATTTATACTTTTCTGACATGGTTAGTTTAACCAGGCCAGTGACCTCTTTTCAGGGAAGACCTGATATGACATTCATACTGGGTAGCGTTGTCGCCTCACAGTATGACGTTGTCCTGTTCGATTCTCAGCTAAAGCGTCTTCTGTGTGGAGACATGTGTGAATGGGCGTACCTTCGTTGAAGGTTGTGCATCAGAGCTGGCAACTTGGTACGTAAAAATCTACTGCCAATCATTAGCGGACCGGAGTTCCGCTGTGGCAACCCCTAACCGGGAAAAGCCAAAAGATACAACAACTGACTATGGGAAATTTGGCTGGGGCACTTAGAAACATCTCTTAATTTTTTTATATAATTATTGACATTACAATATTTTTTCACATTAGTTAGATGGAAATTGGCAGACCACTGATTAGTTTTGTTACTTTTATACAAGTCAATTATATATTTTTCTTTACAACATTTGATAGCAAATTCAGAGATAATATTGCTCACAAAAAGTCAGATTAATTGAAGCAGATACAGTTATGATTAGTATACATATATTTAAATATTACATAAATTTCAATAAAATGTACTTTAAATGAAACAGTATATACCTTTGTTATGCTACAGAAGAACATTGGCCTTTCACCCCTGTAATCCACTGCCCAGTCCCTCTAGTTGGGGGGTGGGGACATATATCTGTAATAATTTAAATGGTTTTAAAATACAGAGCCTCAGACATTATTACTTTACATGATTCCATGGTGCTTTGCACTTCTGCTGTCACTTTTGATCACTTGGTTCCTGTAGTGCACTTTTTGGTAAAGAAAATTGGCAGCTATGCCCATTCTAAAGTTTCTTGCATATTTATAAGTCAGTTTTGCACTGTACCTATGTGCTGACTATAAAAAGAGAAGACAAAAAAGCTATTTATACAAATGTGACAATGACTGCGTACTGGTGTGTAGTTCTAGATACTTGGCATCCCATCAGTGGGCTTAGGTATAAAAAAAAGAAGCATCTACAGGAATGCTTTATGGATGGGTACCACATTACAGTTTTGAATGCTGGCATCCATGTTAGGCTCCACAAAGTCTGGTGAAATAGTAGTTCTTTGCTAAGGAAAGATGGGAACAATCCGGATTATTTGTTGGGTATAACATTTGTTTGCTGTGGAAAAATGAGCACATTTTGTGCCCTGCTGTTTTCCTGTGCTATAACAGAAGGAAATCCACAGTTAGTTGAACAATATTGCAGTATATCAGCAAATGAAACTGTTTACACAGTCTCAGAAAACTGTCACAGCGGGAGTAATGCACAAAGCTATATCCACTCAGTACAGCACTGAATGTGTAGATAAACACATGCCATCTATCTTGAGTCTGTCCTCCCAAAGAGCCTAAATTCATCATTTTGTCTTCCTGAGCACTGCATCTGCACATTGCCAGCTAGACCAATTAAAAGCCCAGGGCTGCAGAGATTTAGAGCAGCTTGGAGGGACTGCGCATTTGACGTCTGTAATATTGCAAGAGAAACTCAAAGAGCTCCCCTGTCGAAGTTTATCTCCAAGATAGATAGCTTTAATACAGCTGACACACAACATTCAGAGAAGTGGTTAGCTCTCTTTTTAAAGGTCAGGCCTTTCAGAGCTTTTTAATAAACTGAAATCTGAATGTTATTGCATTTCCCTTACAAAACAGCATTTTCCTAGCAGGACGAGTGTGTCAGTCCTTCTTTTTAATCAGTGCTAGATTCCTAATACCGAAGCAGATTTATGTTTTCACAAAGAGGGTTTGCCTGCTTTCTAAGTAAGTATTCAATAGTTCCAAAAAAATCAGTGTCTGCGAAGGCATGCTCCATCTTGCTTTTTTGAAGTTTCATCACTTCATTTTGCAGACTTTAAGTCAAACCTTGTTTGCCACAGCTAAAGAAGTAATCAAAGAAGTAATTTTCCAATAAAGTCAGGATCCTGACAAATTAGCCTAGCTGTTACTGGGCTAGTCACAACCTATTATATACTGACTTGAGCAAGCATCTCGCCTAAAAGTGCCATTGTTTCTGTCATATGAACTTTTATCACGATCAAAACATCTTGGTCTGACCTCTTAGAACCATGCTAAAAATTTGTATGTGATGCCTTTTGCTTTCGACCTAATCTAGCCAATATAGAAATGTACAGATTTTTAATGTCACCTGAAACTGCTGATGCCCTGTAACTCTGTCATATGACCGGTGAACAAACAAAGTCACCTGTATCTCAAGCATAAACATGATATTACTATAAAATGTTTATGTGAGTTTAATTATACATATATCAGGACTTTGACATCAATATGATGCTTAAAAGGTAGTGTTGCCATAGGCCACAGATCAGGGTATTTGTGCATAGAGTTTAGATCAGTTACATGATTCTATGTATCCACATATACATTCTATATGCTAGAAGTCTAAATCTCAAAATGCACTCACTCGAGGCACTCCTTAAAATGGAGAACATCAATATCTGTGCAGTGACTGAGACCTGGTTCAAGGATCCAGAGAGCACCCCTGCACTACTAGGCTATAACTCATACAACTTTTTGGCCATGTAACCTGGACTGAAACACCAAAGGCAGAGGTGTGTCCATATTCATTAAGGATATCCAAACCTCCAGGCTAGTTGCTCAGCATAATGCATCTGAGGTTATCCAAGTGCAACTAACTCTGGGCAAAACTGCAATCCAAATTGTAGCTTGCTACAGATCCCCCACCATGCCCAAGGATTCCCACTACTCTTTTCTTGATGTACTGGAAAATATTAGGGTTCAACCAAACACCCTGATAATGGGCGACTTCAACGACCCCATCATTAACTGGGAAAACTACTTGTGTACCAACTCCTTAGCTCAACGCTTTCTGGAATTCATAAGCTCCAATGCCCTGAATCAACTTATCCATACCCCCACCAGGGGCAACAATATCCTAGACCTAGTCATTACCAACATGAGTGATCAGTGTTTCACACCTGAAGTCAACTCCTTGTTGGTCTGATCCGACCATAAGCTAATCACCCTTGATATCCACATTCCACCCCCACCCACCATTAAGGAAACCACGGTAAAAAATTTCTCCAAATCCAACTTCATGCTTCTTAAGACAGAAGTGGTGAACTTCATGACACCCATGCAGATGGACAATACAGTTACAACTGCTGAATCCTATACAAATGCACTCTATAAGCACTTACACAAGTGCATGGATCGTGCTATCCCAAACAGAACCAAGACGCTATCCTCTAAAAAAGGAAGCCAATCTGGTGGTCCCCTGCCATACACAAACTGTACAACAGATGGAATAAACTGTTGCAAAAGAGAGTAAAATCCCATGAGTGGAGGAGCTCACTGGTCAGCCTCAGTAAGAAGCTGAGATCCCTTATTAGATCCTCCAAAGCTAGCTACGAAAACAAAATTGCCACTAATTCTAAGGACAACCACAAAGCATTATATAGCTCTGTCAAGAATCTAGATGACAACACCCAGATCTGCTCTGAGTTACGGCACAATGGCACAAAAAGTACTGTACCAACTGATATTGCCAACATCCTGACAGATAGGTTCAGTGCTAACTTTGCCCCCCCTCACCCCCTAAAGGGCCCATATCTATACAGGAAGAATGCAGAGTCCCTGTGATCACAACTATGCATGTAAAAGCTGCACTCTCTAAAGCCAAAAACACAGCATCCATATAGCATCCAGCTATATAATGGACAACATCCCAGGCTGCGTTTTACATGAACTTCAGAAAGAACTGGGTCCTCACCTAAGCACCATGTTCAATAATAGCCTTGCATCAAGCTTTGTGCCCACTGAATGGTGCACAGCAACATTTATCCCATTCCACAAAGGGAGAGCCACCACTGATCCTGGGAACTATCGCCCTATTAGCCTGACAAGCCTGTTCTGCAAAGCCATGGAACGTATCATCATGGAACTCATAAACAAAGACACTGGTAACCTCCAAACTCTGTATCCCACTCACTTCGGGATTGTGAAAGGCAGATCATGCCTCCTGTACCTGATTGACTTCTTTGAAGCAGTCATCAAAGTAGTAGATGAGGGTAAGGTGGTTCACACAGCCTTTCTTGACCTCACCAAGGCTTTCGACACCATCCCCCATTCTGGAATTATAGATAAACTCACTAAACTAGGTATGATTCCCTACATCACAAGATGGGTTTTCAACTGGCTCACTGACAGAACCCACACTGTAAAAGTTGCAGACTCCAAATCTGACTTCATACCAGTGACAAGTGGAGTATCACAGGGTTCAGTCCTGGGACCTATCCTGTTTGGTATCTTCTTCTCTGAAATACAGACTAACACAGAAGGCCTCTGGCTAATGAAGTTCACAGATGACTGCAAACTAGAAGCCATAGTCAAGTCCCCAAATTATGTGAACATCCTACAGAAGGGCCTCACTGAGACAGATGCCTGGTGTCAGAGCCATGGCCTCAAGCTCAATGCCAAAAAGTGCAGTGTCATACCCTTTGGTAAAAATCTGTACCCATGAACTACCACATAGGCAGCAATCTACTTAACACCAAATGTGTGATAAGAGACCTTGGGACCCAGGTGGACAGTAGTCTCCCCTTTGATAGTCACATCGCCACAGTAGTCAGGAAGTCCTTCTACGTGACACACCTCATCATAAAATGGTTCTCATCCAGGAAAAAAGAGGTCATTGTACCCTATACTCGACACTCATTAGACCCATTATAGAATACAATGCCCCTTTTGGAATGTACCTCACAAGACATCTGCAGCAGCTGGAAAGGCCACATAAGTACCTCACAGAGAGGATTACTGGCCTCAAACAAATGCCATACACTGACCATCTCAAAAAACTCCAGCTTCACTCCATAGCATATCGCCTACTCCGAGGTGATCTCTGCCTACCATATAAAGCTATGTCAAACCCAGAGCTGTTGGACATGCTACACCTAAATAAATCCCAATCCTTCCGAGCTACACACTCTAGGGACCTATACCTTGTCACCACAATAAACAGGACATGCTGGAGAGATAGATTCCTGTTCCAGAGACTTTCCATACTCTGGACCAGGCCACCCGTCTATATCAAGCAAAGTTCTTCATTAGCACTCTTCAAGAAAATCTTGATGAGTGGATGGGAAATAGGAAATACACCTCAGGGATTACTTCTGTGTCTCTGCTCGACAGTGGCACAAGAAAATAACTTTCTTGGGTGGCGTAAGCCAGGAAACCTTGTTGGCTAGGCTTACGTAGGCCCTTGGGCCGATAGCCTATTACCTACCTATGAACCTATGAGTACAGTATTTTTTTTTTTTTTTGTCTTTGAGAACTTATAAATTGCATGCAAGCAGACTTGCTTGAACAAACAGAAAGCTTGGTGGAATGGACGCAGATCCTTACCTTCAGAAAGTATTTTTGAAGGTTACTTATACAGTTGTGCCAACTTTTCCACCATTTAGAGTAAATGTACTTGGGAGTGTGCAAATTTTCTTGATATGAGAAGTACTCAGACTTGACTAGATAACTCAATGGCAATTTGATTTGCTAGGGTATTGATGAATATAGAACACAATATCAGGCAAATCACTGACCCATTTGAGACAATATAATTATAGGAGCTTAATTCAGAAAAAAAATATTTATAAAAAACTGTGAAAATTCTGGGTCTATATTATAACATCAAATTTTATAAACATCGAATGTTATAATATTGAACCCGTAATGTCGAACGCTGAAAACAGCAAAGGTGCAGGACACCGGATTCTTTCCCAGGAAAAGAATTTGGTGGGCCGTTGCTGTGGCTTCGTTGTTTTCAGCTTTCAATATGTTGGAATGTTACAGGTCGGGTTCAGGTGAGTGTGCGATTGTGTGTAGGTTAGGGTTAGGGGACAGGTTAGGTGAGTTAGAGTTAGGGAGTGGGTCAGGTAAGTGTGCGGTTGTGTGTAGGTTAGGGTTAGGTGGCGGGTTAGGTGAGTTAGGGTTAGGGCGCGGGTGAGTGTGCGATAGTGACCGACCTTAGGGTTAGGATTGGGTTAAGGTAAGTGGATAGCTAGTAGTGTATGTAAAGTTTAGTTTAGGTTTAGGTGTACAATTTTAAGTATATGTGTGGGGATTGCTGTGTTTTGTGTGTGTTTGTGTTGTGTGTATGTTTCTCGGAATAGAGATTTTTTTCCCTGGGAAAAAATTTGCTATTCTGACTGTTCGATGTTTTTGGATTTTGGTGTTTTGGGTTCGATATTATAACATTCAATGTTTATGAACTTCGATGTTATAATATAGACCCGAGAATTCTATTAGAGAGGAGGTCTTTAATCCATACTACATGGCCTGTTCTGAAGCCTAATGTCTCTTTTTTTTTTGAAGTAGTAAAGGTTGTTCGACTGTTTCAAATTGTGTTATTAAATGTCATTCCCCGAAGTAGCAGATGTCATCTTTAATGGAGAAGATAGCAGTGAAAGTTTTATAACTTTCACAAATATCCATGTTTACATTATGATTAATGACCATTTTATTTAAATGTTTCAAGATTTACTAATAATCAGCTTTCCTCATATTTTTACAGTATATATAGTTCAAACCTTCTTGTTTGGTAATCACACTTTTAAATTGTAAGAATCAACATAAGTGGTCTTTTATGCACAAAGAGTCCTGCAAGGGGGTAATATATTTCTGTTTGGACTATATTTGTTTAAAGTTATTCATTCCATTATCATGAGATTTTATGGCAATTAGTGCAGAGGTTTAAGGCTATGAGCTGCTAATGGGTTTCATCTTGTAGTTCAGGGTTTTATTCTTTCAGCTGCTATTTGCCTACTGTAAGATTCTGAGCAAGTCACTTAACCAGACAGTGTTCCAAATTTGCCCTGAAAGCAAGCTTGTACTAGCAGGTTTACCCAGTTAACAAATGCATCAAAAAATCATTTAATTCTTTCCAAAACAGTTACCTTCTGACTACAATTTCCCCAGACTGAGACAATTTGTCTAATCAGAAAGTCCAGCAGAAGGATAAAAGGTAACACTTCCATACTGCAATGTTACACTAAACGAGCTTATATTATAACCTTGACCGCTTAGCTTGTCGAATGCAGAAACAGCTAAACGGCGAAAGCTTAAAATTGCGAACTGCCACTTACGTGAATTTTTTAATTGGAAAAGAATTTGCTTGGCTGTTATCAGGAATTTGCACTTTCCCCAATGTAGAGCGATCTCATAGTTGGTATATTTAGTTAGGGGGGGTGTAAGGGGCACAGCCCACCACATCAGGGGTTGTGGGCATGCAAAGCCCTCCACTTTGTTAGGGTTTGGAAGTTTATTTTAATTTGCGACAGCCAAGTGAATTTTTTCCCAATAATTTGCATAAGTGGCTGTTTGTGATTTTAAGCTTTCGTCATTTTGCTGTCGACGTTTCGACGTTCAAAAGCTAAGCAGTTGAGATTCTAATATAGACCCTCATTAAACAATGTAGGATAGTGAAATGAATAGCCTTTTTGTTCTAAGTGTTGAGTGCCAACTGAGAGGCTAGTATAGTTGTCTCTTTTCCAGCCCCTTCCAGTGTATGGGGGATCTGCAGTGTAGATATAAACATATAAGATGAGTCAACACAATTTTAACTATATGAGCTAACACGGGTCTACTTTAAGACTTCGAAAGTTTAATAGCTCGAATGCATATGGATCGAACCATATGCATTGAACTATTAAACAATCAAAGTAAAAAAAAAAATATGCAAAAAAAAAAAGAATTTAAACTAGTGTAGGCAGGGGGGCAAGCCCCCCTGCACTCCCCACACCCCCCCCGCTACTTAAATATACAAACTGTGAGATCGCACTACATTGACATAAACAGAAATCTCCACCTACAGAGATTTCCGTTTACATTTTCATTGTTTTGCGCTTTCGGTGTACTCGTGTCGAGAATATCGTATTCAATATTCTCGGACTTCGAGCACATAAAGTAGACCCGAGCTAACACCTCTCAACACACAACATTTTCTTAGTGGCACATAAGGGGCTCCTCCCTGCCAATGCATACTTTTTAAATGCCTTCTAAAAAAATGTGTCGGAGATAACATCTGTTAAGCAAATATGTGCAAGCATAAATCTATTCATAGGTTCATAGGTAGTTACTGGGCTATCTACCCGAAGGCATATATTAGCCCAGCCACATTGTGCGGTATTCGCTGCCCCTTTGGTTAGTTCCCTAGGCCCTTGATCTAGCAGCTAGTACCCTTGGCCCCTATCTAGTAGAGCTGTTGGTATGATCCCTGGTGTGAACTTTCTGTTACCCATTCACTCGTCAAGGTTCCTCTTGAAGAATGATAGTGAGGGGCTCTGTCTTATGTAGATCGGGACCTTGTTCCATAGCAAGGGAAGTCTTTGCAAAGGGAATCTATCCCTCCAGCATATTCTATTCATTGTTGTGCTGAGGTTTATATCCCTAGAGCGTGTAGCTCGAGTAGATTTGGTTTTGCTAAGATGGAGCATGTTCAACAGTTTTGGGTTGGGCATGGCTCTGTATGTTAGACAGAGATCGCCTCTGAGAAGGCGGTATTCAACAGAGAAAAGCCTTAGTTTTTTTCAATCGTGCTGCATAGGGCAACTGTTTGAGGCCAGTAATCCTCTTAGTGAGGTACCTCTGTGGTCTATCCAGCTGCTGGAGATGCCTGGCCAAGTACATTCCAAATGGTGCATTGTACTCAATAATGGGTTTGATGAGGGAAGAGTAGAGGGGCACCACTACATCCTTAGATCTTGATGCAAACCCTTTTGTGATCAGATGAGTCTCAGAAGGATTTTTTAACCACCTTGGCAACATGTTTATCAAAGGAAAGCTGACTATCTACTTGGGTCCCTAGATCCCTTATTACTTCTTCAGATTTCAGGGGTTACCTCCTATGTGGTAGTTCTCGGGTACTCTGTTTTTTCCAAAGGGGATTACTATGCATTTTTTAGCATTTAGCTTGAGACCATGGCTTTGACACCATGCATCAGTCTCCTTAAGGCCCTTCTGGAGGATATCCATGGGAAAAATGTTATGTTCATTAGAATAAGTGATGGGGTTTAAAGGGTAATGACAGAAAGAGACAATGTCTGTGGGGTAAAGAATTTTTTTCTGTCTGTAAGTGGAATTTGAACCTTTTTTTTTAATTGATATGCGGAATTTTTTCTGGAGCATTCCTCCATCTAGTTGGTACAGTTCTGGCAAAAACCTTTACTGTAAGGGTAGAGAAGAGTGGGCTACTTGAAGTGCCGCATAAATGAAGTAAGTTATTCAGAGGAGGGCAATGATGGTTATTTGAAAGTTTAAACATAATGATGTTCAGTAGGAAAGGAGCCCTTGCAGATACTCATTTTATGTTTTTTTTCTTTTGTTTATGGTAGTTTAACTATGCTTGCAAGGCTTAGCCATAAAAATAAAGTGAAAGATCCTACTTTCAGTAATCTAATGTAGTCTAATATTTTGGGTAATTATAGTATAAACAGAGATAGATCATATTCTACTCTTAGTAACATTTATTTCTTGCTTTGTTTCTGACAAATTATATATGACACTTCCTGATTCAGGACTTCTACCATTTTGAGAAATAGGACAGCACAGTAAGGCTCTGTTCAAAGGTATTGCCATGGTGTCTCTAATGGGAAGCTGTAGACAAAGCATGGCCAGTGCGACTGATGACTTTATGTTGTGTTCCACAAAGCACAACTGCAGTTTTGGTTTTATTTATTGCAGGTTTGTTTCATAATAATTATTTCCAAATAGTGCTGAAATGGCTTTGAAGAGCGATGGAAATACCATTGTTGTGGTTACCTGTGTCATATAGTACAAAGTCATTGGCCTAGAGCGCACAGTTAATTTGGCGGAGTTCCAATGGTAGGTCATTAATAAAAAGTGGAAAAAAAAAAGAGTGATCCTAGAACTAACTCTTGAGTCACTACACCTGAATTCTCTGTAGGACCACAAATTAGTAAGGGATCTATGACAGATAATGTTTGAATTATAAGCTTACTTTTTGTTACGAAAAATAAATGCAATGAACCAACCTTAAATGTTGTGATGTGTTTAAAAAAGGAAAGGAGTTCCCAGTACTTCAAACAATTCCTTTTATGATTTTCTGGGAGTGTGCTGATATTAAACTTTAGCTTGTGATTTAGATACCACATCAAAACCCTTGAGGGTGTCTCCTGGTAAGGAAGTGGCAAGGAGGAAATCAGAAGTTCCTGCTGTACCTTTTCTGTGGAATCTGGATGTTATGACTTGTCTTGATAATCATGATATCTAGAAAGAAGTGAAAGTGGAGAGTAGAAGCCCTGCATTGTCTCTTGGGCCATCACTGGATCAAATCTGAATTACTCATTGGATTACACATTGTATAAGAAGCAAATTACTCGGAGAATGCATGTGTCTGAGTGGTCAATTTTATTTAAGACAATAAAAAGAAAAGACCCCTCATGAAAATCAAAGGTTGTACTGATGGGACCAATAGGACAGTAGATCTTTGCACAAACGGAAATATTGCAAGAAGGCCCTTAGATGCTCCTCTGACCTATATTTGAAGAAAGTAGCTAAGGACAGATGTATGAGTGCTGGAGACTTGGGGCTATGATCTATCTGATTAAATAATTCATTCAGTCCCATACTTTGCAAGAAGAGACAGACAGAATCAAACTCAGAGCGAAAGGATGAAGCTTAAAAGAATGCCCCAATTATCCGCTATAATACTTCTAATCCCATCACTACACCTACTAAATCTAGTGATATAGCAAATGTTTGCGGGCTGATTATCACCACTATTATCATTTTGACTATTAGCACCTTCATCAAAAAAGGGGTACATACGGTGTGCCTATTTGATAAAGCATAGTTTTTTGCTTCATTCAACATCTCATTTTCATACCCTCTAACCCTAAAAGAAGATAAGGCTTCATCTATTTGATCCACACATTTGATATCATTTGTATTCAATCTACTCATATGCATAGCTTGATTCTTAACTACTCCCTTGTATATATGGGGGGGATGCATGCTAGTCCTGTGTAAATACTTGTTTTTATTCACATTCTTTTTGTAAACAGAGGTTTGTAAGCTCAGTCCATCATACCAGATATCTACATCCAAAAATTGTATAGTACAATCCGAATGCTGCATGGAAAAGTGCAAAAAATCTGTGGTAGAATTAAGGTATTCCACAAATGCAATAAGGTCAGTTTTACTTCCCTCCCATGTAAAAAAAATATCATCCACAAATCTCTTTAGGAACATCATCCATCTTGCATGAAAACTAGATTACGAATTGATATAATGATCTTCCCATTCACTTAAAACTAATGTAGCATAACTATTTGCAATGGGGGTGCCCATTGCAACCTCCGTTGTCTGATGGTAGTACTTTTTATCATACACAAATATATTACTTTCCAAAAAACATTCCAATAGTTGACATAAAGTTTCTATTTGTCTACCTGTACCATACTTATGTTTATTCAAGAGATCTCTAATGTCAGTGATGCCATATTCATTCGGAATCATAGTGAAAAGTGATTTTATATCCATGGTTACCATAAAGAAATTACTATTAGTGGTTCTCAGTTTATGCCATGTATAAAACTGCTTCAAAAATCTGCTGTATCCTTGATATAACTTTTTACGTCTCAAATATTTACTCAATATACCTTGTAAATAAACAGAAATAGCCTCAGTAATCCACCCATGGCCTGATACTATAGGCCTCATTGGAAGCTTATGGATGGATTTATGGATTTTAGGTATACCATAAAGTATAGGTATTGTAGGATTAGAGACAGTTAGATACATGAACAATTCAAGCGAGATATCATTCATGACCTGCAAATCATATAATAATGCATTGATTTTATTAATAATCTCATCAACCTGAAGACAACTTTTTTCTGTCAAGGCTGAAGTATCATTAACTATCTCCATCATATTAGTACGATAGTCTGACTTATTCATAATCACAATAGCTCCCCCCTTATCACCTTCCTTAATCACAATATCGTTGCTTTTCTCTAATTCACACAGGGCTTATTTTTCTTCCATAGTCAAGTTATACATTCGATTGAATTTTTCATTCTGATAATATTTCCTAATCTGTGATTCACATGTATTGTGAAATGCTTCTATGATAGGGTGACTAGCTGGAATGAAGGTGCTACTACGTTTGTAACAAGCAGATGTGCAGTTCTGGGAATTACCATACAATAGTTTCAAATCAAGGTTGCGTACAAATAACTTATGATCTGTTAAAGCATCTACCAGACCTTCTATGTTAGCAGGGATAAACTTTAAACCTTTTTCTAACAAAGAGACATGGTAAGAATTTATCACAAAATCGGATAAATTAACAACACACCTACCAGGTTTAAACCAAATGGTTTCTATTAAACCTGTTTTAAAATTAAAACAAAAGGCTGTTTAATGTAATAGGTTAATATAATATTTTGTTTTATTACAATGTTTTTAAAAAAACATTTTTTATGGACTCTAAATGAGTTTTCTTAGATGATTTATATATTGTTTATATATTATATACACTGCACATTGTTAAGGATTCTTTAATGATTGATATAATTATTTGATTGGCTATGTGATTTAATTGATTAATTGATGTATGTATTTAAACTGTGATTTTTGTGGTGGATGTTATTAAGCACTGAGCAAGGATATTTGATATCTGAAAGCTTTGCTGCTATTAAAGTATTTTCGTCTTACGTTGGTGTTAGCTGCTTTGTTCTTGGTCCCAGTCATCGGCCCCATGAATGATAACCTTCAGAATGCCTCACAGCTGGTAATCCTTATTTTTAAAATCCTCTTGAAACTATTTCACTTCATTATCTCTGAAATGGAATTACACAACGATCCCCGTATCACAGCCACATCATCTTTTGCTGAGGTGAATTTTTCTTCTTGCATTTCTTTCATTTTAAATAACAACATTTTAATATTGGTAGGCACACTTTATTCTAATGTTAAAAACAATAGTTTATTATGATGTGCCACTTGGTAGTTTCCATATCTTTTAATGTGCACATACTTATTTTGTCTGAATAACGCATTTCACTGGATTTTGCATTTACCCAGAACTTCAGCTCTGCATGGGAACTAAGAACTACTTTTGTTTAACTCTTCCTCAAACTGCATTTGTCTCTGGGGAGAATTTTATTTAGTCATCTATTGAGTATATTGTACTAAAAACACTGAATGAAGCAATTAGCTGCAAGGGTTTTAAAGCATCTAGTTATATAAGGCAAATAATTAACATTGTTGTTTTCAGGCATTTCTAGCATCCAAACCACCCACTCTCACTAAGAACATCATATATTTCCTACTAAACTCAGTTGGAAATTGTTCCTACCTGTTTGTTGACTGCCAAGGCATATGGCAAATTAATACAACTATGAAGTACTGGTCATTGTGGCCATATTGTTATATGAAAATAAATTTGTGTCATAAATGCTTATAAGTCATTTTGTATTTTATACTTCTCCTGGCCAAAGTCACCTCCACAACTGATCTTGACATGGAAGTAATGGCACTGCATGACTGTGACCATTGCTGTTCATGACCATCATGGCCGCCATCCATGTACACACTGGTGGACCAACTGCATTGACAGCACCTTCGACACAGCATGTGCATATGGGAGGACATTGCACATACTATCCAACATACTGAAAAATATAATCAGGAAAACAAAGGCTTTCCATGACTGACAATGGAAGTTAAGGATAATTACATATCCTTCCTACCGTATTTTAGGATGCTATGAAATAACACCCAGCATTGTTCAGAACCTATTCTTAGTGACAGTACCTTCTCTGATTGAGTGGATATCACAAATATAATCACAAACAAATTCAGGGCAAATTTCACCATAGAGACATCTATACAAAACTTATTCTTAAGGACCTCAAAACACCCATCATCATAAAAGACCACTCATTAAAACTACTTTTCAAATCAAAAGATACATCTTCTGTGGACTTAATGACATATCAGGCTACCTGCTGAATAGTTCTAAACATGAATGGGGGATCCTGCTCCTTCAGCTATTGAACCTGAGCTTATCTACTGGCCTTGTCTTCAAGGTTTGGCACACAACAGTTGAGATGCCACTCCACAAGGGTGGCCCCACTACAGACCCTGGGAATTACAGACCCATCAGCTGATGAGCCTCATCTATAAGGCCATGCAATTAGTCATAACAGACCTGAATAGAGTGATCAGCAAGCAAAGGAGAGTAGTATTGCTGAAATTTAATTCATCTTCAAGTCTTGGAGAGTACCTTCATGAGATAGGCCCTGTTTTATCACTAAATTTTACCAAGACAACACTATTATATAGACTGTATTTTATATAGCATATATCATGGATAGAAGTACGTTAAAAATAAAAAAGATAGCTGGGTGCACAAGACCCAGGATAAAAAAGTGCCCAATCCTGGTAGGCGCACTGGTGCCAGGACTGGAAAAAATGACAGTGTAGAATCCACAAGACACGGAAACATTCCTACAATGGGGCTAGGCCAGGCCCAGGGGGAGGATGGCCCCCTGTTGTAGAAGGAAGTAGCAGGCACAAAAATTTATCAGCCAAAGAAGAGCCATAAAGACATTGTTACTGTTATACAAGGCACCAATAATTTCCAGACAAAAGATATACAAAAAGATTAAGAGAGAAATTAGAAAGAAAAGTATTTCCACAAGAAAAACTGTCAGAAGCTTCAAATAAAAAAATGTGTTGATTAATATAACGGATTTATGTAAAACATTATATAGATCCAAAAACCTTAAGCTGTTTGGAAAAAGGAGAGACTAAGGAAGTGAGAAACTATAACTGAGAAAATCTAGAGACTTTTGAAAGGTATAAAAAAGAATGTTATGGAATATTTGTGAAGTGAAGGATTAAATGTTGAAAGTCTAACACAGGTTACATCACAGCATGATGGAACGAGTTCCCAAAGTAAGGAGAAACAGAAGGAGCAGGAGACATATGAAGAAAAAATTTGGACATGGGAAAGAAAGAGAGATTTAATACGATGAAATTTTTATGCAAAGGAGGAAGCAAAACTAATCAATACAAACAGAACAGCAACAAAGATATCTGAAGAGAAATACAGGCAAAGACATCAGGACATGGAAAATTTTACAAAACAAAAAATAAGAAAACAGAGAAAAAAAGTAGAAAAGAAGATTAGTAAGGGAGAAGTTAAAGAAACAGAAAGTAAGGTTATAGATTCCCTGTGAAGTGAAGGATTTAGCGTAGAAATTCTAACTCAGACAATATCACAGCAGGATATAGAGGCAATCTGATCAGTTGCTGTATGAAGATACTTTGGAGCCTTCCACAGGAAGCCAATAGAAACATTCATTTGGAGTTGCACAGCAAGGGAAGGAACAGGAAGCTGTTGCAACTCTGATGCGGTCAATGTTGTGGAATGACAGGCCAGTTCCCATATGAAAGAGCAATGGATGACGCAGGATGAAAGTGAAGAGAATGTGCCACAGGTAGGTGTTCTGGAACTTTCTGCAGGAAATGGAGAACAAATAATTTTCTGTCACTTTAGAAGAAAATGATCTAAGAAAAGAGTTGCTTGATTTAATAGAAGTGGACAGACAAATTAAGATCAAAGAAAGAAATAGGCTACAGAAAGTCAATAAACCCTAAAGAGTGAGAAGTTTGATAAAACAAATGAACACAGTAATTTTGTGCTATAACAGAAGTAAATAGGGTGAATTACTGTGCAGCTAAATTAATAACAGATAAAGTCTTACCATAAAAACAGAGGGCAGTAAGGGAAAGTAAAGGGAGAAATCAAATGCCATCATGGATGTATCAAACAGAGAAAACTATAAAGCAATTAAGACAAGAAGTATCACTGTTAGATGAGTATAGTAGAGGGAACAGATTAACAAAAATACTCATAAAGATAGACATGATAAAAGCAATGCACAGTTTCAGAACAAGTCAGGATTTATCGTGCACTATTGCAAATAATAAATTAAAACTATCAACAGAGGCAGAAAAACTTAGAACATATGCAGATAAATAAAAAGGAAAAGTACAAAATAAGCAATTTATTGCTTAACGAAAAAGGTTTTATAGAGAATTGGAAAAAAAGGCAAAAGAAATTGAAACACCACCAAAAAAATAGAAGAAATAAATGCATTTTGGAGAAATATCTATGAAGATCCTGTGGAACATAATAAAAAATGCTAAATGCATAGAATAAGTAAAAGAAAGAATAAGAAGTGCAAATGTGCAGGATATGAAATGGGATGAAGTAACGGTTAGAGAGATTTAAACAAAGTGAAAAAAGGTCCTTACTAGAAATCTGCAGGCCCAGATGCAATACCTTACTTTTGGCTAAAAGTATTAACATCTTTACATGAAGATTTAGCCTTGAGTAATAACTATGTATATGCGACTATATATATGTATATATATATATATATATATATATATATATATATGGTATATGTAACTACTTAGAAATAATGAACACTGTTTTCCCTATATTGACATTGTACTTAAGTTTTTGTTGTAAAAATTCTGACATTGTACTCTACTGCTTTTCTGTATGATTTGTTGTAAATGCTTTTTGCAGTTTGATCTTTAACATTTGTACCCAACTGTTTTCTGTAAAATTTTACTGTAAAATGTTATTTCTCTAATTGTTTTAGCTGCCAATGCAATTTTCTTGCTGACTTCATGTAAAATATTAATACTGATTGCGGAGCTTTTCTCCTCGGGTTTCCACTGAAAATGAGCTAATGCTCAGCTGGACTAACCCGGTTAACAAATGTAAAATAATTAAATAAATAAATGTGCACCCCAAACAGACAACAGATTGGTAAACAACAGGAAAAACAATACTCCTACTTAACAGTGAACCTGCAAGCTATCCAAAAAACTATGGACAAATAACTTGACTTCCAATGACGTAAAAACTGTACAGTGGAATTGATGCTGACAGAGTTTATAGTCACTTAGAAGAAAACTCAGTCATGGCAATAGAACAAAATGGAAACAAAAGAAGCCATATGGAACAGAGGATCATTTGTTGTTAAATAAAGTCATAATGGAGAACTGTAAAAAGGGGAAGAATTTAATTATGGCATGGATAGACTATAAAAAAAGCATTTCAAGGTATCCCATATTCACGGATAAAAGAGTGCTTAAAAATGTGTAAGATACACCCTACACTGATTGATTACATTACAGCAACCATGAAACAGTGGCAAACCACTTTCAGTTAAGCCATGATAAAGGACAAATTATTATTCCAGAGATAAAAATTCAAAGGGGGATACTCCAAGGTTGACTCTCTGTCACTACTGCTCTTTAGTCTTGCCCTTAGACCATTAAGCTGTCTACTTAACAGATTAGGTCATGGCTACAGTCTGGTTCCCAGAAAACAGCAAAGCATGCTTTTCATCTTCTTTTTGTAGATGATTTAAAACTGTATAGTTCATCAGATGAGGAAGTTAAAGCACAACTGCAAGTGGTCAGAACTTTTTCAGATGATATAAGAATCTCATTCGGTCTTGATAAATTTGCAAAAGCAACCTTTAAAGCAGGAAAGCTGCAGCACCAAGAAAACATCAGTTTGGGGCAGCAATGTGATATAAAAGATCTTGAGCAAGAGGGAGTGTATAAATATTTGGGAACTGATGAAAGATCAGCAATGAAACATGAACCAATGCAAATAAAACTTAGTAAGTAATATTTTAGAAGACTTATATTAATACTGAAAACAGCGTTGACATCTAGGAATAAAGTTCACGCTATAAACTAATTTGCTTTTCCTGTCCTAACTTATAGTTTTGGAGTGATTGACTGTCCCCAAAAGGTGCTGGATAGGTTTGGCAGGAAAACAAGAAGGATGCTTTATGCTCATCAAATGATCTATAAAAATCACTGATATAAAAGACCTTGAGCAAGACTATATATTTCCCATTCTAAAGGAGGTATGGGCCTCCTTGAAATTGATTACATGTATAGATCTGCAGTCATGGGACTGCATACATATCTGCTGAACTCACAAGATCCAAATGTAGTGAAAGTTTTGAAACATGAGGAAAATAAGTCTAAGATGACTTCCCTACTTGACTTAGTGGAAGTATATCGGCATCAAGCAGGAATGGAAACCAAACCAGAAGTAGATAAAAATCAGGCAACTGAATGTGCCAAAAAAACAAAAGAAGAATAAAAGGTGAAGGATCAGATGAGAAGGCAAGAAATGTTGAAAATGCATAAATATAGTTGGAGTATAGAACAACCTCATGTTGATCAGGATTGAACTCCGGAATGGTTAAGGAGAGATGAATTTAAACCAAAAGATGAAAGGTTAATATTGGCGGCCCAAGATAGTGGACTATGTACATGATGGTTTACAAAGTCCTTTGAACATGTGGGAGAAGCAGACAAATATAGGTTTTGTAAAACAAAATTGGAAACAGCTGCACATCTTGTTGCTGGTTGTGATATACTAATGGCAAAAAGATTGTATACTGAAAGGTATAATAATGTGGCAAGACTGCTGGATTGGAGATTGTGCAAATATTATAATATTGAAGCAGCTGAAAAACACTGGAAACAGCCACAAAGCATTATAGAAAATGATGAAGTTTATATTACATGGGATCACCCATTACCAACAGTTCAAAAAATAGAAGTGAGAAAACCAGAAATAGTAGTCCATGAAAAGAAGACAAAAGTAGCATTGAACATTGAAATTGCTACACCCAGTGACTACAGTGTCTTACATACAGAGAGGGGTCTACCTGATAACACCGACACACCAAAACACCGACAACGAAATAACTGACACGACAAAACCGAAAGAAACCGAAAGTTCAAAAACATGAAACTTCACATGCCCGACAAACCACAATCCCGACAATCAACAAACAAATACCTTACCTGAAAAACACACACACAACACAAGCAAACCAAAAACCTTACAAACCTACACTAAACCTTACATACACAACTATCTATGCACTAACCTTAACCCAAACCCTAACCCTAAGGTCCGTCACTATCACACACTTACCTTACCCGCACCCTAACCCTAACTCACTTAATCCACCCCTAACCCTCAAATCCGTCACTATTGCACACTTACCTGACATACACCCTGACCCTAACTTCCGTCCCTATTGCACACTTACCTTAACATGTCGGTGTTCTCAGCATTGGGATTCTTAACTTTCGATCATCTCCATTGTCGATCTTCTGGTGTCGGTGTTCTCGTTGTAGGCGTTGTGGACTTTCGGCATTTTCAAGTAGACCCACAGAGAGACACAAAGTCCTAAAATACCCGGATTTGCAGGCAGAAATGAAGGCAATGTAGAAGACAGATAACCAAATAGTTCCAATAGTAGTAGGAGTAACAGGTCTTATTAAAAAGAATTTACAGTCATATTTCAATATGTTACCGATACATGTAACGCCTTACAAACTGCAAAAGGAGTCATTACTAAGCACATTGAGGGGGCTGCAAAGAGCACTTCTTGCTGACATCAAAGACTGAAACTTTGTTAATTTCATTAACTTTAATCATACTTTGACTTAGGAATAGGGTCCATTCCTGTCATGGTCTTAGAAACCCAAAAGACTTGGAGAAATCAAACATTTAAAAAAAAGTGATAGACCTGATAAACTATGATACAAAATCATATTAGATTTGACCCTTAACAGTTTGGCTTTTTTAACATTAGATCTTGTGAAATGAAGTAATTTTTTTTTGGGACAGAAATGCAAGTCATAGATACTGGTCCCACTATTCGCATAGCATACCTAGACTTCACTAATGCAATTGATAGCATACTACATGACAACATTGTCAGCAAGCTAAATGCATTCTATGTAGCTAGATGGACAGTTAATTGACTGAGGGATAGAACCCACACTGTGCAGGTGGTACCACAGGGATCAGTGCTGGGGCCTATGCTATTTGAAATATACTTCTCTGATCTCCAAATCAATTACAGGGAATTCTGGTTAACACAGTTTGCCAGATGCCTGACATGAAGTTGCTACACTTTAGACCAAACACGGAGTTCATAGGTTCATTGGTTCATAGTTGTTTACTAGGCTATGGACCACAAGGGCCTTTTAAGCTTAGCCATGCTGTGGTGGTGCTGCTGTAGCGTTGTCGCCTCACAGTAAGATGTTGTCCCATTCGATTCTTAGCTAGAGCGTCTTCTGTGTGGAGACATGCGTGAATGGGTGTACCTTCATTGAAGGTTGTGCGTCAGGGCCGGCAACTCGGCAGTTAAAAATCTACTGCCAATCATTAGCAGACCGGAGTTCCACTGTGGTGATCCCTAACCAGGAAAAGCCGAAAGACACAACGACAACATGCATCCCACATCTCAGACAAATTCTGATACCCTTGATAAGTGTAAGCAGGGGCTTGGGAGATTTGAAAAAGATATTTTAGAGCTATCAACTCCCAATCACCTTTGAATCAATATAACTCTTATGTACAATATGAATCAGAAAATCAGCATTGAAAAGATCCATAAAATCAGGGTATGCTGACGAACAATGATTATACTATGTTCAAACATCATCAAGCTGCTATATATTTCAATCAACAGAAATAAAAATAAAAATAAAATAGTAACTGGGCTCATTACTATCAACTTCCAGTCTTCTTCAGGCAAACAAAACTTAAATATTTAGTTTATCAAGAAATTAGCACTCTGCAGATTGTAATATGTAGTAGTCTGGTAATGGTTTTAAGTAACATAATCATTTTACGTCAGTACGCTTTGGTTTCGTAGATCTTTTTAAAGCTGATTTTCTGATTTACATTATATCCAGAGTTATAACTGCCTGAAGATGCTTGGGAGTTATTAGTTTGAAAATTATTTTTATTGGCCAAGAGATTCGTGACTCTGGAAAATTCGTGCTGGAAAACGTTATGATTACTGTTGATTGGCAGCGGCAAAGGACAATGCTATTGGCTGATGGAGTATTTTAACTATGATGATTTTTTGAGTGTTGTTTTTTCTGTATTATTAGCATACTGCTCTTTATTTGCTGAAATATACAGCTGTATGCTGATGATTGGCTGTTGCCAGTAGTGCAGCCAGTCACTATTGGTATGTTATAGTCTGAGTGCTGATTTCTTGATAAATAAATATTTAAGTTTTGTTTGTCTGAAGAAGACTGGAAGCTGATAGTAATGAGCCTAGTTACTATTTTATTTTTATTTTTATTTCTGTTGATTGAACTATATAGCAACTTGATGATGGTTGAACATAGTACAATCATTGTTCGCCAGCATACCCTAGTTTTATGGATCTTTTCAATGTCAGTTTTCTGATTCCTATTGTACTTAGAGTTATATTGATTCGCAAATGATTGGGCATTGATAGCTTAAAAATAATTTTTTGGTCCAAAAGTTTTGTGATTCTGATATGTTGGTAAATGCAATGATTGTAGTTGATTGATAGTGGGAAAGAATAATGTTATTGGCTGATGGAGTACTTTAATCATAATGATTTTTTGAATGCTGCTTTTTGACATTATTAACATACTGCTTTGTATTTGTTGAAATGTGCAGAGCATGCTGATGATTGGTTGTTAGTGTAGCCATTGGTTAAAAGTATGTTTTAGTTTTATCTATAGTTTCAGTGTTGATCTTTTTAATATACTATACTATACTTTTAAGTTTTCATAGGACAATGGATTGAGCATCTAAAGATGATTGGAAGTTGATGGCAATGATGTTATTGATACAATTTTAGAGTGGTATCCAATGAAAGCTTTTAAATGATGATTTTTTTTTTAGAATAACTTAATATTTATGTGATGATTGGTTATGTTTTTTGGTGCAAAAATTGAATATTTTTATTGGTTGTTAGGTAATTTAAATTTATGTTTGTGATACGTCAAAAGTAGATCTGAAGATGGGTTTTAGTACCCCAAAGCACTCATCTTTGTTTTGCTACTATTGTCTCTTTACGTTTTTATTTTTGGAATAAATGGTAATTTATGCCTGATCCCATGGTGACCTTACTGTTTTTCTACTTTATCTATCTGTGTGTGTGTGTGTGTGTGTGTGTGTGTGTGTGTGTGTGTGTGTGTGTGTGTGTGTGTATATGTATATATATATATATATATATATATATATATATATATTTATATATATATATATATATATATATATATATATATATATATATATATATATATATATATATATGTATATGGGTCTACTTCTTTTGACCTAACTTTCATTTGCCTGACACTCATTTGCCTGACCCCATTTGACTGAAATTTCATTTGCCTGACACTTCATTTGCCCGACACTTCATTTGACTGACAAGTATTATTAGCAAGAAAATGGAATATGCCCCCTTCCCCACTATAGTGCGACCCTGGAGTTAGAATATATAGTTAGAGGGGTTGTGGGGGGCACAGCCCCCCACAACAGGGGGTGTGGGGGGTGAAGCCCCCCACTTCATTTCATATGATATTGTTAACTTTTGATGTAATATTGCTTAGTAAAGGAAAAGTAAGTGGGGGGCTTCGCCCCCCACACCCCCAGTTGTGGGGGGGCTGTGCCCCCCACACCCCCCCAACTATATATTCTAACTCTAGGGTCACACTACAGTGGGGAAGGGGGCATATTCCATTTTCTTGCTAATAATACTTGTCAGTCAAATGAAGTGTCGGGCAAATGAAGTGTCAGGCAAATTAAATTTCAGTTATTTGATCTCAGGCAAATGGATGTCAGGCAAATGGGAGTTAGGTCAAAAGAAGTAGACCCATATAGGTTTATAGGTTCATAGGTTTATACTAGGCTATCTGCCCTAAGGCATTTATAAGCCTAGCCCAAATTTTTGTGGCTTACGCCACCCTTTATATGAAAAAATACTGTGCCCATTAGTTTGTTGTGCCTCTGTCCAGCAGTGACACAGAGATGATTCCCAGGGTAAACCTACGATCTCCCATCCACAGGTCTAGATTTCTCTTGAACAGAGTCAGCGAGGTGCTCTGCCTCACATGGACCGGGATTTTATTCCACAGCATAGGGAGTCTCTGAGTGATAAATCTATCCCTCCAGCACGTCCTATTTATATCCGTGCTAAGGTTTAAGTTGCTTGCTCTAGTGGTTTTGGTGGATTTGGATTTTTTGAGGTGGAGCATGTCCATTAATTCCGGGTTGGACACGTCCTTGTATGTCAGGCACATGTCACCTCTGAGCAGACGGTATGCGACTGAATAGAGCTGGAGTTTCTTCAATCTGGCAGCATATGACAGATTTTGGAGTCCCTTTATCCTTTTGGTGAGGAACTTTTGGGGTCTCTCCAATTGCTGCAGATGTCGGGTGAGATACATCCCGAATGGGGCATTGTACTCGATCATTGGTCTGATAAGTGAAGAGTACAGGGGAACAATGACCTCACTAGATCTGGATGTGAATCCCTTCATGATCAGGTGGGCAATGTAGAAGGTCTTTCTACCCACTTTAGCAACGTGAGTGTCAAAAGAAAAGCCACTGTCAACCTGGGTCCCCAGGTCCCTGATAACATCTTCTGTGCTTAGTGGATTGCCACCTATATGGTAGCTTGGGGTTACCTTGTTTTTCCCAAAGGGTATGACTATACATTTTTTGGCGTTTAACTTCAGGCCATGGCTCTGGCACCAGCTATCTGTTTCCGTGAGTCCCTTCTGAAGGATATCCGTGTCCGATGCACTTTCCACTATGGCGCCCAGTTTGCAGTCGTCTGCAAACTTTGTCAGCCAAAGTCCTCCCATGTTGGCCTGTACTTCTGAGAAGTAGATGCCAAACAATAGGCGGCCAAGGACCGAGCCCTGTGGGACACCACTTGTGACCGGCTTGGAGTCTGACATAGCGCCAGCAACTCTAACCCTGTGGGTTCTGTCCTTAAGCCTTTGCAACCCATCTTGTGACATATGGGTTTACATTTAAGCTGGTAAGTTTTTCTACAATACCCGAGTGGGGTATTGTGTCGAAAGCCTTTGCAAGGTCAAGGTAGGCTGTATGGACTGCCTTTCCCTCATCAATGGCCTTGGTGACTGTTTCGAAGAAGTCGACCAAGTTCAAAAGGCATGATCTTCCCTTGACAAAGCCAAACTGGGTCGGGTCCAATGTCTGCAAGTCCCCTATATCTTTGTTTATGAGCTCCATTATGATCCTCTCCATAGCTTTGCAGACTAGACTTGTTAAGCTTATGGGGCGGTAATTACCAGGGTCCGTAGAGGCGCCGGCTTTGTGGAGTGGGACCACAGTTGCCGTACGCCACTCCTTGGGCACGTATCCTGTGGTAAGGCTGAGATTAAACAGCTGCCTTATGTGCGGGTTTAATTCGTCATTTAGCTCGTGTAGCCCACAGCCAGGGACACCATCCGGTCCCATTGATGCTGTGTTTTTAGTTTTAGAGAGAGCAGCTTTCACCTGCGCATTTGAGATGTCCGGGAGGCTACACTCGGCTGGGATAGTTATCTCTCCTTTAGGGGGGGAGAGGGGGGTGAAGTTTGCACTGAACCTGTCTGCCAGTATGTTGGCAATGTCTGTGGGTTCAGTGATTTTTGTATCATTTTGGACTAATTCTGAGCATATCTGGGAGTTTCCACCCAGGTTCTTAACATAGCTGAAAAAGGCCTTATGATTGTCCTTTGAATCCATGGCAATTTTTCTTTAAAAGTTGGCCTTAGTTGATTTTATGAGTGCTCGTATTTTTTTACTAATAATGATCAGGGGTGACTTCCCTTTTATGGATTTTGTTCTATCATGTAATAGCTTTCTCCTCTTATTGTAAAGTTTGTTAATGGCTGGGGTCCACCAGACTGGACGTTTGCCCTTTGTGGAAAGAGTCTTGGTTTTATTTGGGATTGCCTGATCCATGCAGTCCTGGAGGTGTTCATAGAAGGCATTTGTAAGGGCTTCCGCAGCTTGGTTCATAGGTTCATAGGTTCATAGGTTCATACTAGGCTATCTGCCCGAGGGCATTTACAAGCCTAGCCCATAGTTTTGTGGCTTACGCCACCCCTTTAGTATGGGGAACTATACCCATTATTTTGCTGTGCCTCTGTTGAGCAGTGACACTGAGGTAATCCCTGGGGTATATCTGCGATCTCCCATCCATTGGTCAAGATTTCTCTTGAACAAGGCCATTCATAGATTAGTACTAAGCTAACTGCCCTTGTGAGCCATTTTTAAGCCTAGCCAATTATCCCCTGTGAGACTCAAACCCTGCACCTTGTGTTTGTAAGGCAAACACCTTAACCATTAGGCCACCCTCCCACCAAAATGCATGGGTTGTGGTTTCCACTGGCTCAGGGGCCTTGAAGGATACCACACCAGTCTTGAGTAGTGTGAAGTTTGCTTTAGAGAAGTTCTTCACTATGGTCTTTTTTGTTTGGGGTGGGGGCGGGATGTGGATTTCCAGTGAGATTAGTTTATGATCAGATCTCACCAATGAGGGATATACTTCCGGTGTGGAGCATTTTGTCCCCATGTTTGTGACAATGAGATCTCGTATATTTTCTCCTCTCGTGGGAACAGTGACTAGCTGTTCCATGGCATTTGAATTTATGGACTCCAGGAACCGTTGGGCTAGAAAGTTAGGGCTTGAGTAATGTTCCCAGTCTATATTTGGGTAGTTGAAGTCACCCAATATGATGGTGTTTGGAGATACATTTATACCCTCCAGTGTCTTCAGGAAGGCTGTGTGGGGTTCCTGAGTTTGAGAGGGTGGCCTGTAGCATGCTACAATTTGTAGAGCAGTTTTGCCTATGGTTAGTTGCACCTGGATGGTTTCCAAGCTTCGCGTTGCCATCAACCTGGAGGTGTGGGTATCCTTTATGAATATGGATACACTCCTCCTTTTGTGGTGTGGTCCGGGTTTTGGGGCCGAACGCATGATATGAGGTAAAACCTAATAGTGCCGGGTGCTCTCAGGAGCCTTGAACCAGGTTTCAGTTACAGCACAGACATCGATGTTCTCCATACTGAGAAGGGCCTCGAGTGCATGCATTTTGAGATTTAGACTTCTGGCATTGAGCAGCATTACCCTCAGTTTCTTCCCATTTTTGTTTTCTAGGGTGGTAGGTTTAGAATTTGAGCCTTGCCTAAAAAGGCACTATGGGGTGGCAAGAGCCTTAGCCAATATCCGAATCCCAGGGTGACAGGTGCAAGCCGTCCCTTAAGCAGCGTGGCTTGTCAAGCATGTCATCCCAGGCAGACAGACACTGGATCCCCTTTGAATGACACCAGACATTAAGCCAATTGTTAAAGCTGATCATCTTGTCTCTATATTGTGGCATCATTCTTGGTGAAGGAAGGATACTGCTCAGGGTTAGGGTCATACCTGCCTGGGCTACATAATCAGAGAGCTCCTCTATGTCTCTTTTCATGTAGTCCAGGGAGGTACGTCTCAAGTCATTCACACCAGCATGGACAATGACTGTGTCATATTTGTACTTGCCGTGGAGTGACCCGAGTGCTTGTGTTATGTGGCGGATTCTAGCGCCCGATAGGCAGCTTACTGTGACCCTCTCCTTGTTCAGCCTGGTGAGTGGGACGTCAGTGTGTCTGACTATGGAGTCACCTATGACAAGTATGTTTGGTGTTGTATTTGGCCTTAAGGGCTGTGACTGCTTTGCACACTGCTTTTGTGGTTTATGTGTTGCTTGTGGGGTGTCTTGAGGTAGCAGTTGTTTGGGTGTCTGCTTTGGAGGTCTCTGCTGTTTAGGTAAATTTTTACTCAGAGCCTCCGAGTATGTCTTTGTGTGTTTATGTGTTTGATTCAGTGGAGTGGTAGCATTATGTGAGGCTGGTTTTGTGGTGTGTGTAGTTGCCTTCTCCTCCTGTCTGGTCTTGCCAGTCCTGAGTTGAGAGAGCTCAGCCTCCAGTTTGGCTAAATAGCTGCATCGCTTGCAAGTATTTGTGTTATGTGGGAGGAGGAGAGGGTTGTCTGTGTACATGAGGCAGTTATAACATTGCCTCAAGATTCCCAGATTCACCAGCTGGACCGGAGAGGAGATTGACAACTGACCTTTGGACATGCTAGAATAATATTGGGAAATCCTTAATTGAAAACAAGGGCCAGTGGGGAGTGAGGGTGTAGTGCTTTTAATTTTTAGTGCTGACTTATATAATTGCTTTAGTGAGCAAGTGCCAGGTAACTTGAGTGCAATGTGTTACAAGTAACTAAATGCAAAAACGACAAACAGTAACTTTCTTTCAAGTGAAACAAGGAAATAAGTACAGTAAGCAATGCAGATATCACTAGTGATCCACAGAAGCGCTGAGAAGTTGCGTATTAGGTGGAATTAGCTTCCAGGGAAATAACAAGCAAACAAACAACATGCATATAAACAATATATATATATATATATATATATATATATATATATATATATATATATATATATATATATATATATATAGCACTACACTGTATCAAATGCACAAATTGCTAATAGTGTATAATGCTAGTACCCATAGTGTGTGTGTGTGTGTGTGTGTGTGTGTGTGTATGTGTGTGTGTGTGTGTGTGTTGTGTGGTTTTTTCTTTCCTGGCTTATTCAGTAATATTGTTAGGAAAGGATTTCTGGTGAGGGAATGAGTTGGGCTGGGGTTAGGGTCAAGCTTAATGTTAAGGTTAGCATACATGAGTAAGTTGAGACAGATCCACCATTTAATCTGATCAAAAACAAATGAAATCATCCTGTATTGGCCTTTTCAACAGCTGCAACCATTTTCCATCTTGACAGTTCTGGGTGAGCCTTAACAAATTGAGCTGCATGAAGGCTCATACAAGTGCCACACTCCCAGCAGTTTTTCTTCACATTCTGCAGCAGCTAATCTGGGGTTTGAGCTCTCTTCATGCTCCGTTCATTGGCCCTGAGCAGAATATTTAAGAGCTGCTGGATTTGCACTTATTTTTCACACTGTTAATTTTAAATCCGGACCAAGCCTGTTTATCTTAGTAGGTAAACAGTGGCCTGACTGATAATCTGATTGCAATGTTTCTGAATTCCAGGCGAAAGAGTAAAACAAAGGCAATCACGTATGCACTAGTAAAAGAGTCACAAGCAGTATTAACTATTATAGAAAGTTTTGTTAGAAAGGAAATTTCAAGTAATTCTTAAGAGGCTAACACTATGTCATGTTACAGAGCTGGTAACTTGTAGAATCACTTATTCTATATAGCAGCAAACAAATTTAATGTGCTAAACAAGGGACTATCTTTTATTCCCACTTCAGACACTGATATTACGGATGTTGTGTTGGACATTAAACAATGCACATGATACTTAATGATGATTTGAATATGCATAGCAATTTTAATGCATATAGAAAACATAGCTTATTTGTTCTGAAATTGAATCCTTTGGTGCATGCATTTGAAAAAATGTGTATAGATGAGGCATACAGAGTGCATTACTCACATAGGGGAAGGAAATATCCAAGTAATAGGTATAATTTAACTAAAAGTGAATACCAAGTATTATTTGATTTACAAAAAAATTCTGAAATTATGATTAGACCAGCAGATAAAGGAGGACAGATTGTTGTTATGAATAAGTTTGACTATGATACAAGTATGACAAACATGTTGAATGAAAGTAACTTCTACAGTAGTATTACTCAATATGATGTTAACACAATGATCAAGAAAATAGAAAATTAATTATTTGAGTTGAAGAGAACATAGAAAATAGATGATGAACTATTTAAATACTTTAACATGAAGCATCCCACAGTACCCATCATCCAAGGACTTCCTAAATTCCATAAAAGTTTTGTTAAGCCACCTATGAGACCAAAAGTTGCAGGTAGGAATTGGTGTACAGAATCTATATCCATCTACTTAGAAAAAACCTATGCTGTCTTATAGACAGCTCTAAGTACATTTTAAAAGATACAGAGCAATTTCTAATGGACCTGTACCAAGAAACTAATGGAGGCCACATTCCTCCAGAGTACTTATTAGTTACCTTTGATGTGGTATCACTTTTTACAGTGACACCAAATGGAACAGGTATAGAAAGCATTATTAGACAATTAGAAGCCTTGGATTTAGATGATAGTAAAGTGGGATTGAGTCAGACATTACTTAATTTAGTATTAGAGAATAATGTATTTTTATTTAGCAAACAGATCTACTGGCAATGGAATGGGATAGCCATGGGTACCTCATGCGCTGTTCATAGGCTTATACTAGGCTATCTGCCCTAGGGCATTCGTAAGCCTAGCCAGAGTGTGTTTCACCTTTGCCACCCATTTTTAAATTAATTTTGCTATGCCATTTTTCGAGGTTAGTATACTGTGCCTCTGTCTAACAGTGACACAGAAGTGATACCCGGGGTAAACCTACGATCTCCCATCCACTCATCAAGATTCCTCTTGAAGAGAGTCAATGAGGGACTCTGCCCAACCTGGACTGGGATTTTATTCCAGAGTGAAGGGAACCTCTGGGTTATGAATCTGTCCCTCCAGCATGTCCTATTTATTTCAGTGCTGAGGTTCAAGTCTCTCAAGTGCGTAGCTCGATGGGATTTGGATTTTCTGAGGTGCAGCATGTCCATTAATTCTGGGTTGGACATGGCTTTATACATCAGGCACAGATCACCTCTGAGCAGGCGGTATGCCACTGAGTAGAGCTGGAGTTTCTTTAACCGGGCAGCATATGGCATCTGTTTGAGCCCTTTGATCCACTTGGTGAGGTACTTTTGGGGTCTTTCCAGTTGCTGCAGGTGTCTGGTAAGGTACATCCCAAAAGGGGCATTGTACTCAATTATGGGCCTGATGAGGGATGAGTAAAGAGGCACGATGACCTCCCCTGATCTAGATGTGAATCCCTTCATGATTAGGTGGGCTATATAAAATGTTTTTCTAATCACTTTGGCCACGTGGTTGTCAAATGAGAGATTGCTATCAATTTGGGTCCCCAGGTCCCTAATTACGTCTTCTGTACTTAATGGATTACCACCTATGTGGTAATTTGTGGGCACTTTGTTTTTGCCAAAGGGGATGACTATACACTTTTTGGTGTTTAGCTTGAGGCCATGGCTCTGGCACCATTTGTCTGTTTCTATGAGGCCCTTTTGGAGGCTGCTTGTGTCAGATGGAGAGTCAATTATGGCGCCCAGTTTGCAGTCATCTGCGAACTTGGTCAGCCACAGTCCTTCCATGTTGGCCTGTACCTCCGAGAAATATGTACCGAACAAGAGAGGTCCCAGGACTGAGCCTTGTGGGACGCCACTTGTAACTGGTTTGGAGTCTGACATTGCTCCAGCAATTCTAACCATATGTGTTCTGTCCTTGATCCAGTTTGCAACCCATCTAGTGACATAGGGGTTTATATTTAAGCTGGTGAGCTTATCTATAATACCCGAGTGGGGTATTGTATCGAAGGCTTTTGCGAGGTCCAGGTAGGCTGTGTGAACCACCTTCCCCTCGTCAATGGCCTTGGTGACTGTTTCAAAGAAATCGACCAGGTTTAAGAGGCAGGATCTGCTCTTAACAAAGCCAAACTGGGTAGGATCCAGTGTCTGTAGGTCCCCAATATCTTTATTTATGAGGTCCATGATGATCCTTTCCATAGCTTTGCAGACCGAGCTAGTCAGGCTTATGGGGTGATAGTTCCCAGGATCCGTTGAGGCACCACCTTTGTGGAGAGGGACCACTGTTGCTGTATGCCATTCTTTGGGTACATTTCCTGTACTAAGGCTGATATTGAACAGTAGTTTTATGTTTGGGTTTAGCTCTTCTTGGAGTTCATGTAGGATGCACCCCGGGACACTGTCTGGTCCCATTGATGCTGTGTTTTTTGCTTTGGAGAGGGCGGCTCTTACCTGAGCATCTGAGATGTCAGGGGGGCAGCACTCTGCTGGGATATATATTTGCCCTTTTGGTGGGGAGGGGGTAGAAGTCTGCGCTGAACCTGTCAGCTAGGATGTTGGCAATGTCTGTGGGTTCGGTGTATTTTTTGTCATTTTGGACTAATTCTGAGCATATCTGGCAATTCCCACCCAGGTTCCTAACATAACTAAAGAAAGACTTGTGATTATCCTTAGTGTCCTGTGCAATTTTTCTCTCAAAGCTGGCCTTAGATGTTTTTATGAGTGCCCATAGTTTTTTGCTAATACTGATCAGAGATGCCTTCCCTTTTTGGGATTTTGCTCTATCATGTAGTAGCCTCCTCCTTCTATTGTATAGTTTGTTTATGGCTGGGGTCCACCAGACAGGACATCTGCCTTTGGAGGATTGGGTCTTGGTTTTATTTGGGATTGCATGATCCATGCATTCCTGAAGGTGTTCATAGAATGCGTTTCTAAAGGATTCTGCGGTCTGGGCCATATTTTCCACAGGCCTGGGGGCTTTGAAGAATTCCACTTCAGTTTTGAGGAGTGTGAAATTTGATTTAGAGAAGTTTTTCACTGTGGTTTTCTGGGCAGGGGCTGGGGTCGGGATGTGCATATCCAGTGAGATTAGTTTATGGTCTGATCTTACCAGTGAGGGATACACTCTGGTCTGGAGCATAGAGTCCCATGTTGGTGATGATCAGGTCCAGTATGTTTTCCCCTCTTGTGGGAGTGGTAACAAGTTGTTCCATAGCATTTGAGTTTATAAATTCTAGGAACCTTTGGGCTAGAGTGTTGGAGCTAGAGTAATGCTCCCAGTCTATGTCTGGGTAGTTGAAGTTGCCCAATATAATGGTGTTTGGAGGGACCTTCATATTTTCCAGTGTTCTCAGGAAGGCCGAGTGGGGTTCCTCGGTTTGGGAGGGTGGTCTGTAGCAGGCAATAAACTGGAAGGCAGTTTTACCCACTGTTAGTTGCACATGGATAGTCTCTGATGCTTCGTGCTGTGCCACCAACCTGGAGGTGTGGGTATCTTTGACGAATATTGATACTCCCCCTCCTTTTGTGGTTCGGTCCAAGTTTTTGGGCCGAAAAGCATGGTATGAGGTATAACCTGGTAGTGCTGGGGTGCTCCCAAGAGCCTTGAACCAGGTTTCTGTTACTGCACAGATATCGATGTTCTCCATGGTAAGGAGAGTTTCGAGTGAGTGCATCTTGAGGTTTAGACTTCTGACGTTGAGTAGCATTGCTCTTAGTTTCTTATCCCTTGTGATACCTATGGAGGTGGGTTTGTATTTTGAGCCTTGCCTAAAAAAGGCACTATGGGGGTGGCAAGAGCCTTTGCCAATATCCGAAAGCTCAGGGGTGACAGGTGCAAGCCGTCCCTAGCAAAGCAGTTTTGGCAGAATGGGAAGCTAATAATTTAGCTCAAGGTCCACATAGTTATAACATTGTGTTCTTTCGTAGGTTTGTGGATGACATGTTCCTCATTTGGAAGGGGTCAGTCGATTTACTGAAGGAATTTCATCACTTTATTGATTACACTACCTCTTATTTGAGGTTTACTATGAATTGGTCCTACACAGATATCAATTTTTTAGATGTCTCAATTTTTAAGGATCAGAACTCTAGGCTATGTACTAAACTTTATAGAAAAGAATGTTATGTCAATAGCATGCTCAACAGAGAAAGCATGCATCCTAATTTTATATTTAGAAATGTCATGCAAAACCCAGACATATAGATTATCTAGACTTAATGTACAGGATGAAGAGTTTAGAAGGCAGATGGGCAAAGTAGAAGAAGAGTTTATACAGAGAGGGCATGCAACTGAATTTGTAAAAACTAACATAAGCCAGGTAGCTAGACTTAAAGGAGACAGGGCTAAACCTTTTTTCTCAGAACATGCTCACCCTATAATTAGTGAACAAGATACTAGGAGACATTTTCCCCAGAAATTAAGGATGTGCGTTAGTTATTCTAGGAATATCCGAGGATATACATGTATATTTAATAGATACTGGGATATTTTAATGATGGAAGAACAGGTTAGTAGATTTTTGGACACTAAACCACAGTTCACCTTTAAAAATAAGAAATCTTTAAAAAGAAGGTTATGCACCATGAGAGATGTTAATAAAGTACAATACATAGAAGGGACGAAGGCTTGCAGAAATTTTCAATATTGTAGATATATTCTAGAAGAGACTAAATTTGTACATCCAGATACAGGAGAAATATTTTACTTTTGGACATCTGCCACTTGTGACAGCTTACACTTTGTGTATTTAGCCATTTGCCAAGTATGTTGAAAATGTTATGTAGGGAAGACTGATAGGCAATTTAAATTTAGAATTAGAGAGCATTTATATCACATCAAGAAACAGAGTGTACACAATGCTCTAGCTAAACATGTAAAAGAGACTGACCTACAGCACAATTTTAGGTTTTTAGTATTAGGTAGATGTTTTGAAAACATGAGAGGTGGTGACATCAGAACAAGAACTGAAACACTCAAAGCTGAGTGGATTATCAGACTTAGGGCAGATATGGGACATGGATTTAATGACCATGTTCCTATCAGATCTTTACTTAAGGCACGACCTCTACGAAAGTGAGTTTTAAGCATACTTTTATTAAAGATACATATTGTATATGTTGTGTTCAATTTAATATGTTTTCTATGAATTTGCTTGTTTACTGTCATATTATGTCCATGGAGTGTACTATAGATTTTATGAAATAAGAAGGTTGCTTTAAGATTAATTATTATTAGTCATGTGACCTTAATTAATTGCTATATAAAGGGTATTTTTGTAACTGTATCTTATTCACCTGAAGAAGCTAATTGTGAAAGCGCTTGTGTGTGTCTCAGTCTGACAGAATTAAACCTGCTTTTTAGAAACTGGAAGCCTGGTCTCTACTAGTTTTCTGTTCTACTGAAACTTATTCTATATGTTTTCAGAGGAATCCCATACATATAACTGAACACTCAAAAACTTTGTTTGTTTGTGCCTTTCGGCTTTTTAGGAGTTAGGGGTCGCCACAGTGGAACTCTAGTTCGCTAATGATTGGTAGTTGATTTTTACGTGCCGAGTTACCGGCTCTGACACACATTCACGCATGTCTCCACGCAGAACACTCAAAAACTCAAAAGTAAAAATATTAATCTAAAAGACTGAAAGTTATAATCATCTAAAAAATATATATTTTTTGCAAGGAAGTGAGTCCCCTTGTAACCCCCACATGGGGGGGGCGTGCCCCTCACACACATTGCTTCTTATATATACCAGCTCTTAGATCACATAACAGTGGGGGGATGGCAAATTCTCAGTACCTGTTGTACCCCAGTCTTGCAAAAAGTAATGTTAGCATGCTGCAGTCACCTGACTGTTCAATTGCTTGTGCGAGAATGACATTAGCTTGCCTTACACAGGGACTATATGGGTTAATTGATTAAAGACTAAAACAATTAGTATAGCATTCCTCTGTGTCTTGGTTTATTTATAGGAAACAGTATAAAAATGAATATGAGCAAAAAAAATGTGGAGCAAAATTAAGGTATGACCAAAAGTATATACTTTTTTATATGTTACAACAGTGCAAATAAATATCAAAGCATTCATCTGTTGAAATGCAGATTTAATTCCATGGCACAGCTTACATTGCTTAAATAGAAAACAAGCTATGCTAGGGAGATTGAGTGAATTGCACATTTTATACGCACCGCTGCATTGTATAGATTTATTTTTGTAATACCGTAAACAGCAGTGCGTTTGCCTTTGTGCTTGATTTAACACAAATTAGAATGACCTGTTTTGTGAATTACTTCCACATGCTTCCTTTGCCACAGTAAAACAGTAAAATGCATCATTCATTCGTTTTCCAGTGACCACTTTATCTTGTTCGGTGGCCATTATCTTGCCACTTGGTGGGTATTAGGCAGAGAAATAGTTTTGGATGGGATGCTATAACATCACAGGATGCATACACATAGTCACATTTATACATCAGCAAGCAAATTTACAGGATCATCAGTTTACTTAGAACAAAAATGCACCACTCAAAGAACACCTCTTTGAACACACAGAGGATATACAGGGGCTGCACAGAAAGCACTCCTGCTGAGCTTTAAAATAGCAAATAAACTGCTGTGATGAAGAACTGTAACTGCTGTACCATTGGGTGTGTCGTTATTTATCCCCTTTGCTAGCAATGTATTAAAAATGCATACTTCAGAATCATGGAGGCTAACATTAAAGAGTGCTTAGAATGCAAGGAAAGCAGGCTTTACTTACTTATCTGTTTCCATTTATTATGACTGCCACATAAAAGAAAGCAAAGACATACCAAAACTGTGCCTCAGAGATGCACATTTCAGATAATTTACTATTTACAATAGAGTAATGAAGTAACCAAATCCAGCCTTTCCACTTCGGAATGAATGATTGAATGACTAAACAAACACAAATACATAGCTAAAGCAGTAAATGACATGCCTAGCACAAGAACATTCTGTAATCCTCTCACGTTATAGAATAAATATTATGAAAGACGGAATTTTGGATTTATTTGGCATAATTTGCCTTCCATACAGATGTGATCAGATATAAAAACTGAGCATTACATGCACATTTAGAGGAAGCCATAACCTAACTAATGCTGTTAAACCTTGCATGATTCTTCGATGTCACAAATTTCTTCAATTCATTTTTGGTAGGTTACTCATTTCTACGCCAGATAATAGTGCACTGCAAGATCACCACCTATTATGTAATGATATTATCTGGATTTGCATACTTGTAATAGTTGAAAGCAGCACCATTCTGAAATTTCTCTGTGGTGTATACTTCTCAGGACTCTTTTAAGTTCATAGGTTCATAGGTAGGTACTAGGCTATTGGCCCTAGGGCCTATATAAACCTAACCAAAAAGGTATCCTGACTTTCGCCACCCAAGAAAATTATTTTCCTGTGCCCCTGTCGAGCAGAGTCACAGAAGTGATCTCTGGGGTGAATTTCCTATCTCTCGTCCAATCACCAAGATTTTTCTTGAAGAGTGCTAATGAGGAGCTTTGTTTGATATAGATAGATAGTTTGTTCCAGAGTTTGGGAAGTCTCTGGGACAGGAATATATCCCTCCAGCATGTTCTGTTTATTGTGGTGACAAGGTTTAGGTCCCTAGAGCATGTAGCTCAGAGGGATTGGGATTTCTTTAAGTGGAGCATGTCCAACAGCTCTAGGTTTGACATAGCTTTGTATGTTAGGCAGAGATCACCTCTGAGTAGGCGATATGTGATGGAGTAAAGCTGGAGTTTTTTGAGACGGTCTACGTAGGGCATCTGTTTGAGGCTGGTAATCCTGTTTGTGAGGTGTTTCTGTGGCCTTTCTAGTTGTTGTAGATGTCTTGTGAGGTACATACTAAAGGGGGTGTTGTACTCTATAATGGGGTCTAATGAGTGATGAGTAGAGGGGAACAATTACCTCTTTTTTCCTGGATGAGAAACCTTTTGTGATGAGGTGTGCCACGTAGAAGGATTTCCTGACTACTGTGGTGATGTGACTATCAAAGGAGAGAACACTGTCCACCCGCATCCCAAAGTCTCCCATCCCACCCTCGGTGTTAAGTAGACTACCACCTATGTGGTAGTTCATGCGTACAGAGTTTTTACCAGAAAGGATGACAATGCACTTTTTGGCATTAAGCTTGAAGCCATGGCTTTGACAACAGGCATCTGTCTTGGTGAGGCCCTTTTGTAGGATGTCCACATCGTTAGGAGTTTCAATTATGCCTCCTAGTTTGCAGTCATCTGTGAACTTCATTAGCCAAAAACCTTCTGTATTAGCCTGTACGTTTGAGAAGTAGATACCAAACAAGAGAGGACCCAGGACTGTACCCTGTGGTACTCCACTTGTCACTGGTCTGAGATCAGATTTGGAGTCTGCTACTTTCACAGTGTGGGTTCTGTCAGTGAGCCACTTGGCAACCCATCTTGTGACATAGGGATTTATACCTAGTTTAGTGAGTTTTTCTATAATTCCATAGTGGGAGATGGTGTCGAAAGCCTTGGTGAGATCTAGGTAGGCTGTGTGAACCACCTTACCCTCATCTATTGCTTTGGTGACTGCTTCAAATAAGTCTATCAGGTTTAGAAGACATGATCTGCCTTTTACAAACCTGAACTGGGTGGGGTCCAGAGTTTTGAGATTACCAATGTCATTGTTTATAGGTTCCATAATGATACGTTCCATAGCCTTGCAGACCAGGCTCGTCAGGCTAATTGGGCGGTAGTTCCAGGGGCCCGTAGTGGATCCCCCTTTGTGGAGTAGGATAACCGTCGCTGTGCACCATTCAGTGGGCACAAAGCCAGAGGTGAGGCTATGATTGAACATGATACTTATGTGGGGGGCCAGTTCATTCTGTAGTTCGTGTAGAACGCAGCCTGGGATGTTGTCGTGTCCCATGGATGCTGTGTTCTTGGCTTTGGAGAGTGTGGTTTTTACCTATGCAGCCATGATTACAGGAACTTTGTATTCTTCTGGTATAGAGATGGGCCCTTTAGGGGGTGAGGGGGGGTAAAGTTAGCACTGAACCTATCTGCCAAGATGTTGGCAATATCAGTTGTTCTGTATATTTAGTGCCTATGTACTGTAACTCAGAGCAGATCTGAGTGTTGCCATTGAGATTCTTGACATAGCTATAGAATGCTTTGTAGTTGTCTTTAGAATCAGTGGTGATTTTGTTTTCGTAACTAGCTTTGGAGGATTTTCTGAGGGATCTCAGCTTTTTACTGAGGCTGACTAGGGAGCTCCTCCAATCATGGGAATTTACTCTTTTTTGCAACAGTTTCTTTCTTCTGTTGTAGAGTTTGTTTATGGGAGGGGACCATCAGACTGGGTTCTTTTTTTAGGAGGATAGCATCTTGGTTCTATTAGGGATTGCATGATCCATGCACTCATGTAAGTGGTTATAAAGTGCATTTTTGTAGGATTCAGCAGTCGTACCTCTATTGTCCGTCTGCATGGATGTCATGACGTTTGCCACTTCTGTCTTAAGAAGCATTAAGTTGGCTTTGGAAAAATTTTTTATGGTGGTTTCCCTAATGGGGAGTGGTGGCAGGATGTGGATGTCTTGGGTAATTAGCTTGTGGTCGGATCTGACCAATGAGGAATTGACCTCTGGTGTGGAACACCAGTTGCCCATGTTGGTAATGACCAGGTCTAGGATATTGCTGCCCCTGGTGGGGATGTGGATAAATTGATCCAAGGTGTTGGAATTTATGAATACAAATAAACATTGAGTAAAGAGTTGGTACATGAGTAGTTTTCCCAGTTAATGGTGGGGTAGTTGAAATCGCCCATTATTAGGGTGTTAGGTTGTACCCTAATATTTTCCAGTATATCAAGAAATGAGGAGTTCGAATCCTGGGGCATGGTGGGGGATCTGTAGCAAGCTACAATTTGGATTGTGGTCTTGCCCAGAGTTAGTTGCACTTGAATAATCTCGGAAGCATTATGCTGAGCAACTAGCCTGGAGGTGTGGATATCCTTAATGAATATGGACACACCTTCGGCTTTAGTGTTTCGGTCCAGGTTAGGTGGCCGAAAGGTGTGGTATGAATTATAGCCTGGTAATGCAGGGGTGTGCTGTGGAGCCTTGATCCAGGTCTCTGTCACTGCACAGATGTCGATGTTCTCCATTTTAAGGAGTGCCTTGAGTGAGTACACTTTGAGGTTTAGACTTCTAGCATTGAGTAGCATTACCCTCAGATTTTTGCTTGCTTGTACCTGTTATGGTGGTGAGTTTGTCATTTGAACCTTGCCTAAAAAAGGCACTTTAGAGGTGGCAAGAGCCTTAGCCAGTATCCAGAATCCCAAGAGCGACAGGTGCAGGCCATCTCTGGGAAAGCATCCTGGTCTGTCGATCATGTCATCCCAGACAGACAGATACTGGATCCCTTAGAATGACACCAGTAGCTTAGCCAGTTGCTGAAGTCAATCATTTTGTTTTTGTACTGTGGTATCATTCTGGGTGATGGCAGGATGCTACTCAGGGCTAGGGTCATACCTGCCTGGGCTACAAGATCGGAAAGCTCCTCAATGTCTCTTTTCATGTAGTCTGGGGAGGTACGTCTCAGGTCATTCATACCAACATGGACAATGACAGAGTCATATTTGTACTTGTTGTGGAGTGACCTGAGTGCGTGCATTATATGGCGGATCCTGGCACCTGACAGGCAGCTGACAGTAACTTTCTCCTTTTCTTTTGTTTGTTAAGATAAAGTTTGCACTTATGTGAGTAAAGTAATTCTTCCATTGTTACACTTTCATTGTCTTCTTCCCGTATTTAGTGATCTTGCATGGATTTTCTTTGATAAAACAGCTCATAACCAGTGGTGTCCTTGGTTAATAGGTTATTACTATGTTTCCAGTCCAGATGAGTACTGTGGAACCTAGAACAGGTTCTTAATTTCTGCAGAGCCCATCTCAATTTCTTAATTGCCCCAGAATATTGATTGGTTAACTGATTGCTCATAGTCACACACAGCAGTGAAATGGAAATGGAGGCTGAAGGGAATCAAGCTCTGAATTTTAGAGAACAGCTTGTTAACAGCTAATAGCCTTAATCCTTTGTGTGTTGTTACTTCTTCCTAACATATCCTGGCAACCTCATGTTTATTTGCAATGTAAATCCAACTTTGAGAATATCTCACATAGGTTATTCCACAACTCAAGTTTTCTTTAGACTAGTTGAACATGTTTTGTCTGAGCTTTAGTTTTCGATTAGGATGGCTCACAGGAATTATCCATTGCATAGGAACATTGGCAAAATGCTTTTGTGATAGTGTTTGTGAGTCAAAATAATATACAGAGTATATTTTTAATACAAATTAATAAATTACAGACTGACATGATATCATATTTGAAAATACAAGATCCTGCAGCAGCTCTTAACAAGGAAATTTCAGATAACACTTTGCAATTCAGGCTATGATGTCTACAGGTCTTCATTGTGGAAGTCCACTGTTTCAGTTTTCAAACTGCATGAAGGAATTTTGTTTTTCAGCCTAGTGTTCTTACTGTTAGGTAATGGACCCTGCAAACTAAACTTAGGGTCCAGATGGAAAGATGATGAATCAGTAAGTGAAGGAGGGTAGTATTGCTGGAATTGAATTCATCATCAAGTCTTGGCAAACTGTTTTTATAAAATTTCACCAAGATGACACTGATATACACACTGTATTTTATATAGCATATATCATAGACATAAGTAGGTTAAAAAATAAAGACCGCTAGGTGCACAAATCTCAGGATAAAAAAGTGTCCAATCCTGGTAGGTGCACTGGTGCCAGGACTGGAAAAAATGACAGTGTAGAATCCTTAAGACCTGGAAATATTCTTACAATGAGGTTAGGTGAGGCTCAGGGGGAGGATGGCCCCCTATTGTAGAAGGAAGTAGTAGTCCACAAAAAAAATCACAAAACCTGACAGATCAAAAAAGAGACATAAAGATGATAGAGTGTACTTTTGAGGATAAGAAAGAAATTATGTACTTTTTTCTATTATACAAGAAGCCCAAAATTTCCAGGCAGAAGACAGTCAAAAAAATTAAGAAAAAAATTAAAGGAAAGAAAAATACTTGCACAAGAAAAACTGTCAAAAAAGCTTTAAATGCAAATTTGTGTTCATTAATACCAACAGATTCATGAAAAACAGTATATAGACCAAGAAAACTTGGGCCATTTGGAAAAAGAAGTGACTGAGGAAGTACAAAAATATAAAGAAACAAAACCTATAGATTTTTGAAATGTATGAAAAAGAAACATGGACGTAGGAAATAAAAAGAGCTCTGATAGGTTATAATATTTATTCAAGGGAAAAAGCCAAATTAATCAATACAAAAAAGCAGCTCTAAAGATATTTGAAGAAAAATACAGGCAAGGCCACCCAGATATGGGAAATTTCACAATACAGAAATAAAATCACAAAGGGAGGACACAGAAAAAGAAGATTAGTAAAGTAGAAAAACAAATAGAAGCTGAAGTTATGGAATACCTGTGAAGTGAAGGATTTAGTGTAGAAAGTCTAAAAACAGGTTATGTCATAGCATGATGGAACATCTACACTAAATCCTTCACATCACAGGCATTCCTAAACTACAGCTATTATTTGCAATCAAGACTATTAACATAAATCCGTTTTATATAACAGAAGTAAATAGGATATGTTACTGTGCAGCAAAACTAATAACAGATACCACAAAAATACAGGGCAATAAGGGAAGGGAAAGGATAGGAAAAAAATGAAATGCCATCATGGAAGTATCAAACTGAGAAAACATTAAGGCAATTAAAACAAGAAGTGTCCCTTTTAGAAGAGTCTAGAAGAGGGAACAGATCAGCAAAAATATTTAAAAAGATAGACATGATAAAAGTGATACACAATATTAGAAAAGGCCAGGATCTAGTATGCACATTCACAAATGATAAACTAAAGGTAATAGAATAGGCACAAAAACTTAGAAGATATGCAGATAAATATAAAGGAAAAGTGCAAAATAAGCAATTCATTGATGATCAAAAAAAAATCTTATAGACAGTTGGGAAACAAAGCAAAAGGATTAGAAGCACCACCAAAAAGAAGAAATAGACATATTTTGGAGACCTATCTATGAAGATCTTGTAACAAAGATGCTGAATAAATAGAAGAAGTAAAGGAAACAGTAAAAAGTTCAAATGTACAGGATATAAAAAGGGATGAAATATCGGCCAGAGAAATTGAAACAAAATTAAGAAAAGCTCCTAAATGGAAAACCCCAGGCCCAGATGCAGTACCTAACTTCTGCCTAAAAATATTAACATTGTTACACAAAGATTTAGTCCTGAGTAAGAACTACTTACATGCTCATCTCGAGCACACACAAACCAGCATATCAACCTGAAAAAACAGTACTCCTCCTCAAGAGTGTACCTGCAAGCCATCCTAAAAACTATGGACCAATAGCTTGCCTTCTGACAATGTATAAACTATATACTAGAATTGATGCTGACAGAGTTTATAGTCATTTAGAAGAAAACTCAATCATGAAAATAGAACAAAAAGGTAATAAAAAAAGTCATATGGTACAAAGGATCATTTGTTGTTAAAGTCATAATGGAGAATTGTAAAAAGGGGTAGAATCTAGGTATGGTATGGATAGATTACAAAAAAGCATTTGACAGCATCCCACATTCATGAATAAAGGAGTGCTTACAGATGTATAAGGTACACCCCATGTTGATTGATTACATTAGAGTTACCATGAAACAGTGGCAAACCACATTGTAGCTAAGCCATGATAAAGGACAAATTATTATCCCAGGGATAAAAATTCTCATCTTTTTTGTGGGTGATTTAAAACTGTATAGTTCATCAGATGAGGAGCTGAAATCAAAACTGCAAGTGGTCAAAACTTTCCTAGATGATATGAGAATGACAATTTGATCATGATAACTGTTAAAAACAACATTTAAAGTTGGAAAGCTACAGCACTAAGAAAATATCAGTCTGGGACAAGAATGCGATATAAAGGAAACTGAATAGGATGGGTTGGGTATAAATATTTGGGAACTGATGAAGGATTTGCAATCAAATATGAAAAAATGCAAACAAAACTCCGTAAAGAATATTTTAGAAAACTAAATTTAATACTGAAAACAACTCTGATATCAAGGAGAAAAGTCTTAGCTATAAACCCATTTGCTCTTCCTGTTCTTACTTAACAGTTCTGGTAATATAAGCATTATGTAGAAGGAATTAAAAGTCATAAGTAAGCTCTCTCAAATACATACTGGGCATCTGTTTATTCTAGTAGCTCATCAAATGATACATAAAAATCAATGTATACAAGATTATATATCCCTTGCTCAGAAGGTGGTATGGGCCTCCTCAGAATTCATCACATGTATATACTGCAATTGCAGGACTGCATACATATCTGCTGACCTCATCAGATCCAAACATAATGAGAGTTTTAAAACATGAAGAGAACAAATATAAGATGACTTCCTTACTACGTTTAGCAGAAGCATATCGTTGTCAAGTGGGAATGTAAGCCAGACTGGAAGTAGATAAAAATCAGGCAATAACTGAATGTGCCTAAAATCAAAAGAAAAGATATAAGGAGAAGGATTAGATGAGAAGGCAAGAAGTGTGAAAAATGCATAAATGTAGTTGCAAGTACAGAAATCTCCTGGAACAATCTCATGTTGATCAGGATCTGATGCAGGAATGGTTAAGGAGAGGTGAATTTAAACCAACAGATTAAAGGTTAATATTGGCAGCCCAAGATAGCGGACCATGTACTCGTTGGGTTACAAAGTTTATTGAACATGTGGGAGGGACAGACAAATGCAGGTTTTGTAAAACAGAATTGGAAACACCTGCACATCCTGTTGCTGGTTGTGATACACTAATGGCAGAAGGACTGTATACTGAAAGAAGTGATAATGTGTCAAGACTGTACAAACATTACAATACTGAACTAGTTGTGAAGCATTGGAAACATGAGCCATAAAGCATTATAGATAATGATGAAGTTTATATCACATGAGATCACTTATTACTAACTGTTCAAAAAATTGATGTGAGAAAACCAGTATAGTAGTCCCTGAAAAGAAGACAAAAGTAGCTTGATCATTGAAATTGCTACACTGGGTGATTACAGTATCTTATGTTCAGAGAGACACAAAGTCATAAAATACCAGGATTTGCAGGCAGAAATGAGGACCATGTGGAAGAAGGATACCCAGACAATTCCAATAGCAGTAGGAGCAATGGGTCTCAAAACAAACAATTTCCAGACTTATTTAGATATGCTACAAATACACGTAAATCCATAAGAACCACAGAAGGAATCAATTCTGGGCACATTGCAGGTGCTGCAAAGAGCACATTTAACTAATATCTAACATTAAAACAATACTAATTTCACAAACTTTAACCATACTGGCATTGGAAACTCAAAAAACGTGGAGAAATTAAAAAAAAAACAGGCAATATAGCCTGCAAACCAAACTTAGGATCCAGACTCTGATCAGAGGTCTGTTACCAGAATAAACAGATGGCCAGCATCTGCAGTCTGGTAAAGCTTACTTATGACTCTTAATTCCTGTTACACACTGCTTATATTACCCTTGAATACACATTACCTAGGAACACGGAACATCTCTGGGACATTATGAATTGCAGCATTTTCATTTATTTGACTGAAAGTTTATGCACATGTTAATAGCTGCATAGACACATCTTCCCCCCTCAGAAATAAATACTAAGTTCAAAAATAAACCCCTGTGGTTAAACCCAAGCATAAACATGCACTGTAATAAAGGGAAAAAATATTGTTCCCAAAAATAAATAGCACTCTGAAGATGCCAAGCAATCTCTTGTTAAATTAAACAAGTACTCTGAACACTGATCATATCAACCAAATCCATATATCAGGTAAAAATAATTACGCAGATGAAGGATGACCACAAAGCCTTCTTTAATTATTTATTTATTTAATTTTTATTTTATTTTACATTTGTTGACTGGTATAATCCAACGGTGATAAAACCTATTTTCAGCGGAGGCCCAGGAGAAAAGCTCCACACATGGTGACATTCTTGAAATTAGACATAAATGTATTTTTATAAAAGTCATTAGGCATATATGTGCAATATAATACAATCAAATAACAATTACATACTAAATATCCTTTAGAAGTTAGCCATAATGATGATTTCTGAACAGGGAGTGCAAACATGGATAGTTCTTAAGGTACTTGAATATGAGACAGGTAGGACCATTGGGGTTTTGTAATAGCCTAGTCTAGTATATCAAAAGTACAGATAGACTGCAAAGGAATATGTTGAAAGGATCATATTTCAAATCAATGTTAATTAGTCAGTATAAGATCATTGATAAAAGTTAGAAGCTAAGATGAGAGTAAAAGGCATATTGCCAAAGCGTGATGTAATATGGATTAAAGGATATTTTTATGATCAGGTGATTGATTTTCTAGACCGGGCTATTGCATGAGCAGAGTCATAAGTGTGCTAGATGTGTTTTGAGAAATTTTTAAAATTGTATGGGGTTATTTGAGGTTCTGATTGTTTGTGGGAGAGAGTTCCAATTTTTTGCAACCTGGTTTGAGTATAAGGAATCACCTGCTGAATTTGTTGATTTGGTGACCTGCAAAAGCGATTTATTTGTAGAGTGAAGCATATGTTTGTTGTATTAAGGCTGTAGGATATTTGTAAGGGCTGGGGATTTCTCTGGCTGAAAAATTTATTTATGGACCATGGTTAGTTGATTATATACTAAGAGCTGTGGGCGCTTTAGCCAGGAGAGTTTTTTTCAAGGCGTCACAATGATGTGCCATTGGTGTGGAGTCTGTGGCAAATTGTACTATTTTATTGTAGCATGACTCTAGTTTGTTTAAGTCTATCTTTTTAAAATCGGTGAATATGGGAAAGGCATAGAGAAGTGTTGACAGAAGGTGGGTTCTTGCTATACCTACCCTGGAACTTTCTGTTAGGAATGTTTTGTTTCTGTAAAGAGATCCTATTTCTAACATTATTATGTTAGCAATTTCAAAAACAATGCCTAGCACTGTGAAGAGTAATAGCAAATTATATCACATTCTCAGATCCACAGGACATAGCTAATCTAACAGTGAACAAATTTAGCTCAGACTTCACCCCCTCCCCCCCTCTAGTATTCTCACATCACATACTCACAGATACCTCCCCCCTCAAATCTCTGAATAATATGTTCTCAGGGTACTATCTAAGGCCAAGAACACTACATCTATGGGGCCAGATAGCATACCAGGCCTCCTAGTGGTGAGCATGAAACATATTTATTTGATTTCTACAGAAGTCACTCAAAAAAAGCCTCAAAATAGGCTTCATTCCAGGTGAAAGGAGGACAGCAACAATCATTCCCTTGCACAAACATGGGGCTTCAACTGACCCAGGTAATTAGACCCATAAGCCTGACTGACCTCATCTGTAAGGCTATGGACAGGGTCACTATAGAATTAATATATAAGGTCCTGCTTACATAACCTGGGAGACTTTTTCAGAAAAGTTACTGAAGTAATGGATGAGGGCAAAAGAGTACACACTGCATATCTAGACCTCATAAAAGCATTCATCACCATTCCAAACACAGCTATCATAATCTCTCACTAGCTAAATATCACTCCCTATTTAACTTGTTAAATAGCAGATTGGCACAAAATAAATCTCAGAATGTTAGGGTGGGCAACTATACCTCTGCTAAAAGACCTGTCACTAGCAGTGTACCCCAGGGGTTCAGTCATTGGGCCACTTCTCTTTGGTATTTACTTCTTGGAGGTCAAAGCTAATGTTAAGGGATTGTGGCTGACCAAGGCTACAGATGAAGGCAAACTTGGTATCATTATAAACTTCCCAGGCGATGCCAAGATTCTCCAGGATGGCTTGTCCCAAAACAAATAGCTGGCATTAAAACAATGGACTAAAACTAATGATAAGAAGTGTATAATCATTTAGCAAGCATGACTCTTCTTGTTACTATTGCATTGACAACACACTCCTGAAAACTAATCCTGTAGTTAGGGACTGGAGATAGGGATCTAAGAACCTATGTCAGCAATGAACTGGCCCTTGATTACCAAATATCCAGTGATGTAAGGATGTCCTTTTTCATTGCATGGCTTATATCCAAAGGTTTTTTTGTCCATATGCAAAAATATACTTATTCCTCTTTATTTGCCATTTATTAGGCTGATCATTGAGTATAACGGCCCCTATCAGTATGTGCCAGAACAGAACTTATCTACCACTGCTGAGGTGCTAGCTAGTAAAGTAAAAATGCAAGAAACAAACACGCTGCACCACCACGACTGAGTTCAATGTATGTCAGATAAAAACAACAAATTTAATATAAAATTAAAAGCATAACAGTAGTCCCTTAGTATCCACGATAAGCACTTTCAATAATGTCTTCCTCAGATCCATCTTATCGTTTCCTCTATCGGTATGTACCAGTCTTAACACTTCACATTAAACCTTTATTAAACAGAAAATGTTGGACAGAAAGGTTTGTACCACAGAAAATGCCACTTCTATGGAACTGTCTTCCACTCTGAATAAAGCAAAGTACTTCCCCTACTCTATTCAAAATTAATTTGGACATATAGATGGGTTTCCAAAATTCACCTCTAGTTTTAACACCCCTCTTTCCCGTGGATAGGGAAATCATGTAAATGTACCAACATATCCTTGTTTTGCCTATCTCAGGGTTATTTGTATGCAAACTCATCAGCACAGCACAGCATAAGTGGATAGTTTGGCTACAGTTCTGAAACCTAGCTGATGCCCATAAAGATTAAGGTCCCTGAAAAATATCGCAAATAACATCCAAGCCAAAAAGGGCTGAAACACACATGTCAAAAGTTAGTGGGGTTTGGCTTTATTGGCCTGAATGTAACCATAAAGACTTCAAAAGTAAAAAAAAAAGTCATGGGCATTGAGAAGCCATGTAGTTGAAACACTTGATGTCCTTAAGGGTTCATTTGAATATTTTCCATGGGCTTCCATTACAGAATGTTTAAGGAATCCATGGCCTCAAGCTGAATACAAAAAAATGCATCATCATCCCCTTTGGGAGAGAGATGTCCCCACAAATTATCACATTAATAACAATGTTCTAAGCACGCAGACAGTTGTGAGGGATTTGGGCACCCAGATTGATAGCAGCCTGACTTTTGACCACCATGTTGCTTCCATTGTACGGAAAGCTTTCTACATGGCCCACCTCATAAGTAAGGGTATCTCATCCAGGGACAAGGAGGTCATAACATCCCTGTATTCTTCCCTTATAAGGCCCATCATTGAGTACAATGCCCCATTCGGGATGTACCTTGCAAAGCACATGCATCAGCTGGAGAGACCACAGAGGTTCCTCACCAGGAGAATCTAGGGCCTCAAAAATCTACCATACACAGATAGGCTAAAAGCCCTATGCCTTTAGTCTTATTCATACAGACTCCTCAGAGGTGACCTCTGTCTGGCATACAAGGCGATCTTGGACCCCACCTTGATGGGACTGCTGCATATCAGCAAGTCAAGTTCCACTCGAGTAACCCACACATATGGCCTCAATCTGGTCTGAAACATCAATAAGACTTGCTGGCGGGACAGATTTCTGTCCCAGAGACTCCCCCATCTATGGAATAAACTCCCTCTCCATGTCAAGGAGAGTACCTATTTATCCCTTTTTAAGCGCAATCTGGAAAACTGGATGGGAAATAGACAATACATCCCTGGGATTCCACCCGTGTCCCTGCAGGACAGAGGCATTGGGTGCTGATTTGTCTATGCATAGGCTAAACTCTTGGCTAGGATTATAAGGGCCTCAAGGCCAATAGCCTAGTAACTTCCAATGATCCTATGAATCACACAGTGAAAACACTAGCTTGGCACTGTTATTTCTATGTAAAATATAAGGGCTAATAACTACCATGGGAATGTAAGACTAGGCTTCTTAAGGGTTCATATTACGAAGACAACAATTTTGAACACTCAGAAGAATGAAATGGACGAATATCGAAACTTTCACCCCCCCCGCTAAATATATATACCAACTCGAAGATCACACTACAGTGAGGAAAGGGCAAACATTCCAATCTTCACTGTATTGCGATCCCGCAATCCAAACGTCGATATCCACCGGTTTCACTCTTCTGTACGCTCAACATTGCTGTCTTTCGATGAAGTAATAGGAACCCCTTCTTAAGATCATTACAGATCAATAGCCTCGTAAGGATCTATGAGCCTACAATTGCTTACTCGGTTTATATCATGATATTTTTTTTTATTTTATTTTATGTATCCTATGTTGACCAGGTAAGACCCACAGCTAATAACCACTTTTCATGGGGAGACCCGAGGTAATACTTATACTATTAGGGGAAATTTGGCCAGGAAATTGGGGAACTTGATGCAATATTATGTTAATCCTTAGGCTGTGCTAGCAAATGAAAAAGTTAAAGCTGTAAAAGTAAGAAAACCATCATGTAATAAACAAGTAGAATGTCAAGATTTTTTTATGGAGATTAGTGATTAATAAATTATCAGTAAAAGGGAACTATGCCATATAAAAAACAGTGAAAGAGTTTGTATATATTGTGGTAAAAAAGAAACTACAGAACATGTTTTTTATAATGTATAAAAGGTTGCAAAATTGTGGGGAAAAATTATGCAAAGAAAATTTCTTTGAAAATATAAAGCAGATAAATGAAATCAATATGGATATGATAATGTATGGATATTATAGCCATAAAAATAAGGACTATGCTAATAAAATAGATAAAATATTATTTTATTTTGTGTGGACCATTTGGAATGAAAGGCTAAATGAAATCATGTTTAATGGTAAATGGAGACTAGCAGTAATTTTAAGAAAAATTAGATGGTTGTTGTGGAAAAAGGCATGGGGGTCATATAAGATAATAAAGATAGAAGTTTAACATAGTAAGGCATTTATGACTGTATGACACTAATCGGAAAGGAATGGACATTCCAGTATCATATAGCATAGAAAACAGCTCTGCCTGAGCTATAAACACCTATAGTTGTTCACGCATTGTAGTCACTAATCTGGTGACATGCACTGTAAAAGAAAATATTTATTTTTCATGTGCTTGACTGCTTGCCAAGATACAGTTCACTGATAAGTGAAAAAAGAAAAACAATAACCAGTAAGTTGTGTGATATAGTAAATAAACTGTATCCTATAAAGCTAATAATCCACCTCAGGGAAGCAGGCAACAGTATCAGTACCTGAGTGAATCTAACCTAATGAAGGACATTTAACTTGTGGTTCTTATTCGTGGCATCTGCACAATTGTACACCTCATCTCCCATCATGGGATAGCTTCCTGACCCAGAGACTCCCCAGACTCTGGAATAGACTGCCCATACATGTCAAGCACAGCGCCTCTTTGGTCCTCTTCAAAAGGAACCTTGACGATTGGATGGGAGAAAGGAAATTCACCCCGGGGATCACGTCAGTCAGCCTGCTAGACAGGGGTCCAGGGAAGTAAACAGTGTGGGAAGAAATATCCAGGGAATTGTTATGGCTAGGCTTGTATAGGCCCTAGAGCCGATAGCGTAGTACCAGCCTATGAACCTATGAAGCTGCATTCTACAATCAAAAGTATGCAATGCGCTGAAACAAATTGAGCTTATGCTTCAAAAAGCTATCATTGTCATCTTTTGACCAAATTAAGAAATGATCTAAAAGTGCCATTGTAACATGTCAATATGGTGTCATATACATTCTGTGGTTCACCTTGAGTTCTTCTTCTTTTTTCTTTAGTCTGGCAGCTTTATTTAATATACCACCCTTCTCTCATATATGTAATTTTATGTTTTACTTCATTTGCATTGCTAAAGAAAATAAATTGTTAGCATATAAAGTGGCAGCCTCAAATGAGCAGCTGAAGGTATAGTACTTGAGCATTTAACAGATGTCCTGATATTGAACAGAAAATATCTGGAACAAAATGCTAGATTTTGAATTAAGAATGATGCCAATGCAGTTTGCATGACCTCCTGACTGTCTATTTATGCTATATTTTAAGTTTATCTAACAGATGGACTTTTGGTTTGAGCATTTTTATGATGTGGAGCAACTGTCGTTTTCTATGATTCAGTACTTGTTCCTGTATCAATATTTAGCCGAGCAAGGTTAAAAAAAAACAAAACAACAACAGACATGGCATATGAAATTATACCTCTTAATCTCTTTAGTGCAAGAAATCTGGACAAAGCCTGACATAAAGTGGGGGTCAAAGCCTCAAAACTAGGGACAGATTTTTAAAGATCGCTCTTATAAACTTAGAAAAAGTAGCTGGAATAACAAGGTTTATGTTAAATGCACTTTAAAAAGGATATGAAATCTTAAACTCAAATCTATGCCATTATTTAGTGATTTAATTCCTCAGGTCATTACAGTGATTTGCCAGAAAACCACAAAGTATATGAGAAAATGGGTTGGGAGGGTGGCCTAATGGTTAAGGTGTTTGCCTTACAAACACAAGGTGCAGGGTTTGAGTCTCACAAGGGATAATTGGCTAGGCTTAAAATGGCTCGCAAGGGCAGTTAGCTTAGTATGAACCTATAAAAAGATCAAAAGTTTGAGGCAAAAATCTGGACAGCTGAGAGGTATGTATGAAGTATATCCGAAGCAAATCGTAAGTAAGTAAAATGTTTAACCTACCATCATTTTGTTTTTTATGGCTAGCTGCATATTTCAGTCTCCCAAAATTTAACAACAAATTGATCAGAATGTGGTCACTTCAGAAAGTGTCTGCCTGACTACTAATGCTGCATATAACATCTGCAGGAATGGGACCTGGATTTTCTTTTTCTGTCACTCATTGTTTAAGCATATGCTTTGGGCATGGGAAATACAACAGAGCTTGAAAAGTAGAGCAGTGGGCCATATCTCAAATGACGTAGTACAGACCATAGCAACATAGCAAAAATGAAAAAAAAATCAACAGAGAATATAGGCTAAAGCTGTTGTGCTATAACTAATTTATGTTATGTACTTTTATTTGTAGATTGCCTAATGTTATGTTCATAATGATTAAAATAACATCACAAATACATTTTAAGAACATCAAAACATCATGACACATTTGTTGGCATACTGTAAAATAGTAAAATGTTATAAAGGTCATGTGAATACAATAAATAAGAGTATGTGTAAAAAAAAACTGTTAGAAAATGATCACAAAATTGCTTTATGAAATAAGGGTTTATGGGAACTTTTTGCTTTTTTTTTATTTTCTGTACTGTTAAGCCCACTGAAGACAAGTGTCCCTTTCATGGTGACCCAGGATCACTGTCTAGTTAATTAACATTTTTATTTTATTTATCTATCCTTTTGTTGTCCAGATTAGTCCTGCTAGGCTAGTGGCTTCTTTTCAAGGGCGACCAGAAGTGGTATTTATACTACTAGCAGAAATTTGGTCAGGGCATTGGGGAAATTCCCTTGCTCTTTTCAAGAGCGGCCATGGGACCTTTTACATCCACCTCAGCTCACCAACTCAAGTAGATCTAACCCTGGTTTAACATTGCGACTTGCTCAAAATCACACAGTAGGTCAATGGAGACTGATGAAATAAATCCTGCACTACAAGAAACAGCTTGTTAACAACTCAGAATCCTACGCACTACCTGCCAGTAATAAACCTTGTGAATAACTCCAAGGAAAGTTTCATCTTCAGTGAGTTGTGTTATAAACTCTACAGGTAAGGAGTATAAGAAAAGAAACTTAGCATATGCTGATATTTAAATTTCTTTGATGGAAACTGCGGTAATGTTTAACAGTGTCCACTGTTTACCTCCCACTGGGACTGGATACAAAAGAGCCCAGGAGGTTCTGAATCACATATAGGACAACTCTAAAGGTCATGTGATAATTTTAGGATACTAACTTTGTCTCTTCTGCTGCTGTAGTTAACTCCAGTAATAACCATCATTTTTTTCGAACAGCTGATTGGACACATTAGCGATACTCACTAAGGCTGCAGAGAAAACAGTGTCAGCAATAACTGCAACTAATCTACAATTATAAATACCTAGAAAGACAGGAAAACAGCTTGCAAATACTTCCCAGAAGAGATATCATGAGGAGAACCAGACAGACTGTGGAGGTGTTTCAGGTACGGGCGGATGCTAACATCGGCAGATAAAATATTGGCAACAGCGAAATAACTACTAAATGAACTGCAGATTTGCAGGCTATGGACTATCATTTGATGAGAACTGGGGATTTTAAAATAGATAAGTTATCAAACGACATTCTCTTTGGTGAGGAAGCTTTGCTGTTGAGCAAAAGTTTTTCTTTGGTGCTGATGATTAGTGATCACACAGTAGACGCAATCAGCAATATGACTAAATATAATCACAAACTTAAATTCTGCCTGTGTTGAAAATTATCTGCAATATTAACGCAAAAGAAAATAATCAGGTTTCATTCAAGAAACTGAGCATATCCAATCCCCTCCTTTTACCTGAATTAGGCAGCATTTCTAACAATCTATGAACAAAAGAAATCTAGAGTGTTTTGACTGCATCACCTTCTAGGTGTTTTTAATAATATGCTGGCTTCTGAAAGAATTTTATTAAATAATTTATATTTCAGTAATGCCATTAAATTCTTAAAGATGATAAAGGTAGGGTAGCTGTCATCACTGATAAGATCCATCATGACTGAAAAATACTCAAGTTATTGCTTACTGGAATATTAGGAAGTAAACTGTATAATGTAATTACATTTTTCAGATTTGTTTAATCTTGCAATGAGGAGGAGTTGCTTGAGAGGCTTATTGATTTGGGATTGGCAGAATATTTTAAAATTCATCTCTAAGAGTGTGTTTCATATTTGGTCCCTCTGAAATACAAAAGGACTTGAACTCCCTCCCATAATCAGCAAAAGCAAGTAAAAGCTCCAAAACAGAGTGGAAAGCAAATGAATGAAGCAGTCTGGCTTTGTACATCATATGTAATGGACTCTTTTTGAGTTTATTCAGAAAATTAAGCTGCTCATATCGATAATATGGAAGTTTTTTGTTTACCATCAACATTATGTATTTGTATTCTTTCATTCCAAAGGACACAATGCTAGAAATGGCAGCCAAATTGTTATATAGAGAAACTGAATTTTGTCCTTACAAAATAAGACTGAATGTTCAATATCATATTGTGTGACCATTTTATTGTTTTTTCAAGCAGAAAACAGGAGTAGTTATAAGAATTAGTATTTTCCCAAGCTTCAGCAATTTATTAATGGCAATACAGGAGGACAAATTGATTTAACATACCACATATATGCAAAATATGAAATATTTTAAGCTTTGGTTAATATTTTTATTACAAAATAAAGATGTTGTAGCTATTAAGCAAGTGAATGATTTTTTTTTAATTTATGTACCATTATGATTTGTACAGCATTCATTTTTTAGATATATCCATGGTTAAAGGTAATGGATAGAATATAACAAGTATATAGAAAAAGCCAGTTACTTGCTATATTTGCTTGACCATGGAGGAAGAAGTACATATTGAAAGGGGAGATAGTGTGACTAAACTGGCTGACTTCAAGAAGACAAATATAGTTCATAGTTACATACTAGGTTAACAACTATCAGAGCCTGTATAAGGCTAGCCATTTAATACAATCCAGTTGTGTCCCTAAGAATCATGGGCATTTATTAAGAGGGGATATGTTAGGAAGTTTCTTTAGGTTATGAGGGATGGGGGGCACGTTAGTTTGAATATTACTGTATGCCTCTGTCTATCAGAGACATGGCAGGGGGCAGTCCCAGGATGAATTTCTGACTTCCCATCAATGGGTCAAGGTTATGCTTAAATAGGGATAAGGATAGACTGTGCTTCGCATGGATGGGGAGCCTGTTCCAGAGCATGGAGATCCTCTGAGACACATATCTTTCTTGCCAACATGTCTTATTTATGTCACAAGCAAAATTTAAATCCTTGGAGCTAGTGATTCCAATATTGTTTGCTTTGCAAATCCGAGGATGCCTTGTATGCCAGGCATAGATCACCTTTCAGTAACCTGTAGGTGACAGAGTATAGAGAGAGAAAGAGGGCTTTAAGGCGAGCCATATAGGAGAATGTGTTTACACTCTGGATTCTCCTGGTAAGGAACCTTTGTGGGTGTTCCAGTTGTTGCATATGTTTGATCAGGTACATGTCAAAGGGACATTATATTCAATGATGGATCTGATAGGGGGCAAATAAAGTGGCACTATGACTTCCTTGGCCCTGGATGCCATGCCAACACCTATAAGTTGGGCAACATAGAATGATTTTCTTTCTACCTTGGATACATGTTGGTCAAAGGCCAGATTACTGTTTACATATGTTCCCAGATACCTGATTACTGGGTCAACTCTTACAGGTGTCTTATTGATGGAGCAATTAGTCTTGGTGGCATTTTTACCAAAAGGCACTATAATGCATTTCTTGCCATTGAGTTTTAGTCTGTGAGTTTGGCATCAGTCATTTGTCTTCCTTAAATCCTCTTGCAAGTTGTTTGTGTCATGGGAAGTATCTATGATAGCTCCCAATTTGCAGTCATCTGCAAACAAGCCTCCTGACATGAGCCTTTGCCTCCAAGAAGTAGATGCCAAAATAACAGCTGTCCCAGCATGGAACCCTTAGGTACCCTGGTGGTGACTGGTATCTTAATCAACAAAGTATCACCATTCCTGACATCCTTGGTTCTGCCTGTGAGTCAGCTGGCAATACAAAGAGTTATGTAGGGGTTTATGCCCTGTTTGATGAATTTGTCAACTATACCTGAGTAGGGTATTGTACTTAATGTCTTAGCCAGGTCCAGGTAAGTGGTATGCACCATGTTCCCCTCATCCATTACCTTGATAACCTTCTGAAAGAAATCTAACATGTTTAATAGGCATGATCAACGCTTGACAAAGCCAAACTCAGTTGAGTTCTGTGTCTGAAGGTTGTCTATGTGTTTGTTGATCATTTCCATGATAATTCATTTCATGGCTTTGCATTTTAGACTAGTCAGAGTAATAGGTCTTTATTTTATGGGATTGGCTGATGGTCAACCCTTGTGAAGTAGGATAACCATTGCAGTCCTCCATTCTTGTGGTAAAAATCTGTTTGAGGCTATAGTTGAAAAGCAACTCATGGTCCTGATAGGTCATGTTTCCAGCTATTTAGGAGGCACCTCAGGATATTGTCAGGGATCGATGGGATTGTATTTTTGGCCTTAGCAAGCTCTGCCAGGACCTGCTCCCTGTTAATAGTTGGGGAGTTATGGTAGTAGGTATTTCATCAAGGAAGTTAATGGGGGGAATAAGGGATGAAGTTTGAGCTGAATTTGTTAGCCAGTAAATTCACTATGTCACTCTGCTCAGTGAAGGTAGCACCATTAACCAGCGGTTTGGAACACTTATGTCTTTGAGGTTTTGAACATAGCTGTAGAAGGCCTTGTTGCTGTCTTTAGTTTTGAGGCTGAGGCTATCTTACCCATGTAATTAGCCTTGTTGTACGTAATCAGCCTTCTTATATTTTTCTGTTTAGATCAACAAGAGAGCTCCTATCATTATGGGAGTTACTCTTCCTAATTTTAGCCAAGACTTTTTTTCCTTTTGTTAAATAACCTATTAAAATTATGATTTCACCAGTGTAGTTTTTCTTTCAGAATTCATTTTGGTTGTACAGGGTCTCTATGAACAATTCTGCATAGCTTGTTAGGAACTCAGGGTTGGGAGAGACATTACATGTTGTTAAACTACCACTTAAGAGGGTGCAGGTTGTTTTGGAATAGTTCTTAACTGTTACAAGGTTTGCTTGGGTTGCTGAGTTGATTTTTATTTTGAAGGATACAGTTTTGTGGTCCAACCTCACCAGGAAGGATTTGACAGTGGGGTGGGGTGCAGCACTCTCCTGAATTGCTGAGTACCAGGTCCAGTATGTTTGAATTTCTGGTAGGTGTGCACACCATCTGGTCAAGGGTATTTGTTTTAATAAAGTCCAGGAATTGTTGTGCCTTTGAGTATGAGGCACAGCATGTTTCCCAGACTATAAAGGCATAGTTGAAGTCACCCATGAATAAGGTATTTGCTTTAATGGTGAGTGTCTCTAGTAGGTGTTTGTACAAGTCTAGGGACATAGAGGGTGACCTTTTTAAATTTATGTACAAGTTGAAGCAGAATTACTTAGATGACTGCCAGGATTATAGTAAACATTAAAAAAATATACAATAGAGTTAATATACTAGACCTCTTATTTCACAAGATATTGTACATACGTTTTATATTCTTTCTATACAGAAATCTGCACTTTTATCACAAGCAGTGCAGACAATTACAGCATGAAAACACTTTTATTCAATATCTTGCTGAATAGATAATGCTATTCTCTAAGTCAAGAGTCTACAATACATAATCTGAGTCTTATTATAGCAATAACCCACGCCTGGGTGTGGGTAATGCGGGATTTAACCACGGTTGGCGTGGTTTGGTCCCGAGGGCGAAGCCCGAGGGACCAAACAAAGACAACCGTGGTTAAATCCCGCATTACCCACACCCAGAAGTGGTTATTATTATAATGACATTATTTAAGAAAAGAAATAATTACTTTTCTTAAATAATGGCATTGTATAATGCCTCTTTGCTGCCCTTCCGCAGCTGTCTGGTATTCTGCGGCAGTTCTGATGTACTGCGCATGCCTACGCAGTACATTAGAGCTGTGGGCAAAAGCAACGGAGAACGCAAGATCTCCGTTGCTTTTTACTGTTTCGCTATGTTAAATGGGTTTAACATAGCGAGACAGCTTTAAAATAAGCAACGGAGATCTCCGTTACTTATTTTAAAGCTGTCACGCTATGTTAAACCCATTTAATATAGCAAAACAGGTTTAAAAAAATTTTTACACACTGTGTCGCTATGTTAAAGGAGTTTAACATAGCGAGACAGCTTTAAAAAAAGCAACGGAGATCTCCGTTGCTTTTTTTAAACCTGTGTCGCTATGTTAAACTCTTTTAACATAGCGAGACAGTGTTTTATACTAACGGAAAAAGTCCGGGCGACCGGACCTTTTTCCGTTAGTATATTGAGGGATTTACAACGGGCACGCTGGTTGGGCTGGCCAATCAGCGTGCATGTTTTAGAGGAAGAATTGTATAATCTGAATTATTCCATTTACAAGTTTTTGTTTTACATCTTGTAATCCATGATTTCAGAAAGCTCTGTGTGCATTGTTCCTTCTGGCTGTGCAATTTGCATAAATGCTACTTTATGTGGTGTGATTGTTTAGTTTGCATAAATATAGGTGCAGAGCTTTATTAGTCTTCAGCATACCTTCAGATAGTCATATTCTTGTGTTTATGTACATTTTGATTTTATATAATGGGTGCATACTTTACATTTGCATGCATTCTATTCTATACACTTTATAATTTTGTTAAAACCAGTATGTTTATTGAGCCTCAGGACAAAAGGGGAAGCTTGCATAGTTTGCTGTATCATACTATATTATATATTACAAATAGCAGTGAATGTGTTAATGTTTGTTGTATTCTCAGATCTTTTTTATTTTCATGGAGCATTTCAGCTGGGGTGTCCACCAAAAGTGAGTTTGCTTAGTTTGAACATTCAGCCATAAATCTCAGTTATCCAAATTTCTCCCTCATATTTTGATCTGTTCCTCATAAAATTTGTGTTTTTTCTGGCAAATCTCAGATAACTGAAGTCACTAAATAATGACATACATTTGAATTTCAGACTTCATATCCTTCAAAAGATGCATGCTAACACAAATACTGTTATTCTAGCAACTTAAGATTAATATTTAAAATATGCCCCTATGTTTGGGCATTTGCCCCTCATTATTTTATGTTTTTTTTTGAGCTAAGAGGTCAGGTGGTATGCATTCAGCCCAACAAAAGCAAATTGACAAAAAAATAAATATTAAAGTGCTGGTCTTTCTGGCTGTCAGCTATGATTTTTGGAGACCAATATTCTGATGGTTAATAATCATAGGTCGAGATTGCAGACTGTGGTGTGCCTTCTATGATATTCTTCTTTCCTTGAAGTCACATTCTTATGGGTTCATAGGAGATTACTAGGCTAACGTCTTAAGAGCCCTTACAAGCCTAGCCAGTTTTACCCAGATTTTACCCAATTTTCTATAGTGGGAAGATAACAATGATCAGCAAGCAGGGTTTTGACAGTTTTTACTGATAGCCCATGTTCATAAGGGATGCTATTGACTGGTACTCTGCCTAGTTGCTTTCCAATTAATATGTGACCTATCAATAAGACACTTTGTTTGCTTAAACTGCAGAAATCAGTGCTTGTATTGAAATGCTAGTAGCAACTGTTACAAGATTAACACAGTGCTCTGAATTTTGAGTTACTTTTTCAAGGAAATCCTTAGGTAAATTCACCATATCCTGATAATGATATGTGTTAGTTTATACTGCTGGAGTTCTTGAAACCTATTTTATTTATGAGATATGAGACATCTAGGCCTCTGTACTTCAGTAAGGAGCCCATGGGGAATACCGTCTATATAAAATGTGAATAACTGAAGCATTCATCATATGGGCTTTATGTTTCATAAACATGACCTGGAGAGAACATGTGGTCAGAAAACAAAACGAATTCATCATATATGTCCAGGCATATTTTTGGTGCACTACGTCTAATACAGCATGAAAAACAATTTAAGAAGTTTACATTTCAGGCAGATGAACCTTGTTTAGTAATGTAAATAGGAATGCAATAATATTAAAACCAAGCAAATCCAGCAGTGAGACAGAAAATGATTTATACTCCAGGATTATAGTAAAAATGTGTTAAGAAATCATTGTGATATGTCTGGTCTCTCATATGTTATGTGTTCATACTTCAGTACACATTCACCTGCTACGAAGGCACTGGACAGAAATCTCATCATAAGGCAGTCAATGATATAATAGTTTTATTTGTATAAGATTGCTATATAAACTGATTATATGGATCTGTTACATTAACAGTCATCTATACTGCTGTACTTCCTTTTTACCAAAAAAAAAAATAAATCTGATGCAGTTACTAACATAGTGTATCTGCATATTGCTTTATTTTCCACCTCTCTCTCTCTTTTCTACACTTCTACTTAAAAAAAAATGATGCATTTTTATAGCAATTATTTTGCTGTTGATGACAAATAGTGTACATAACTGTTTTTATAAGAATTGCCAAACTGTTGTTTATAAATTGTGTAATTATTCCCACTGATGTGCTAAGGTATTGTATTTAAATGCGGTAATTGTTGTACTCCTGCTCCAAAGGAAGCCCCGAAATTGTGACAGAAAATGGCCCTTGGGTCAGCCATTAACCTGGTCTTCAAATTGATGAATGAATGAAAGAATGAATAAATGAATAAATAAATAAATAAATAAAGATTAACAGTCATAGAACACAGTAGGGCAGCAGCTGGCATTGCTACCTCATGGTTTTTGGTTCTATGGCTTGTTTGGTTTGTAGCTTAGATGACTTCTTTGGGGCTGAGCATATACTCATGTTTCTGAGCAGACATTTTCCCCAGGTCTTCTCTTTCCTCACACTTTGCAAAGATATCCTAAATGCTGAAATGGCAGTATTTCCAAGTTCATTAAAAGGGCATACATGTTAGAAGAACACAAGTGTGTTTGTGTGTGTGTACATGTGAGTTTGTGTATATGTGTATGAGTGTGTGTATGTGTGTCCATGTGTGTGTTCATGTTAGCATGTGTGTGTTTATGTGGTGTGTGTGTGTGTGTGTGTGTGTGTGTGTGTGTGTATGTGTGCGTGTGCCTGTGTGAGTGTGTCTGTCTGTCTGTCTGTGTGCACGTTTCTATGGTATGTGCATGTGTTTGTGTGTGTGTGTGTGTGTGTGTGTGTGTGTGTGTGTGTGTGCGCGTGTGCCTGTGTGAGTGTATCTGTCTGTCTGTCTGTGTGCACGTTTCTATGGTATGTGCATGTGTGTTTGTGTGTGTGTTTGTGTGTGTGTGTGTGTGTGTGTGTGTGTGTGTGTGTGTGTGTGTGTTTGTGTGCGTGTTTGTGTGTGCTTGTGTCTGCATATGTATGTTTGTGTCTGTGTGTCTGTGTTTATCGTTGTACATCCAGTGATTGATTATTGCCTCCTACAGCATTATTTCCATGTTTTACACCCATGTTATATTGGAATACACTCTCTACTCCCTGCAGCTCTTGAGTGTTTCTGTATTTTCTGTGTATCTGCATGTGTATGTTTTTGTGGTGTGTGTGTAAGTGTGTGTGTTTATACATGTTTGTATGTGCATTTGTCTTTGTGGGTTTGTGCATCCAAGGATTGATTAGCATCTTCTACAGAATTATTTCCATGCTTTACAGTCATGTCATGTTGGAATATACTCTTTGTTCCCTGAAACTCTGAGTATGATCAGATGCTATTAGAAAAAGAATGAATGAATTCTTAATAAAAATTGACACAGGTAGCATTTGACACCAGATCTGTAAATTCTCAACAGCAAACAACTCAGCAGCTGTGCTGTAGAAATCTAGAGTACAAAAAAAGTTATTGGTTAGGAACTTAACTATTTTATTAAATACTGCTGTGCCTATCTCCGATATTTACCATAAACATCATTACATACATCAAGAAATCTGATGAAGATAATCTGCACCTGATTTTCCCTTCCAGCTAGTAATACTCCTTTGCTCAATGCTTTCTGGAATTCATAAATTCCAATGCCCTGGATCAACTTATCCACATCCCCACCAGGGGCAACAATATCCTAGACCTAGTCATTACCAACATGAGTGACCGGGGTTTCACACCTGAAGTCAAATCCTCGTTGGTCAGATTCGACCATAAGCTAATCACCCTAGATATCCGCATCCTGCCCCCACCCACCATTAAGGAAACCACGGTAAAAAATTTCTCCAAAGCCAACATCATGCTTCGTAAGACAGAAGTGGTGAACTTCATGACACCCATGCAGATGGACAATACAGTTACAACTGCTGAATCCTACACAAATGCACTCTATAAGCACTTACATGAGTGCATGGATTGTGCTATCCCAAACAGAACCAAGACGCTATCCTCCAAAAAAAAGGAAGCCAATCTGGTGGTCCCCTGCCATAAACAAACTCTACAACAGAAGGACAAAACTGTTGCAAAAGAGAGTAAAATCCCATGAGTAGAGGAGCTCCCTGGTCAGCCTCAGTAAGAATCTGAGATCCCTTATAAGATCCTCCAAAGCTAGCTATGAAAACAAAATCACCACTGATTCTAAGAGCAACCACAACCACAAAGCATTCTTTAGCTATGTCAGGAATCTCAATGGCAACACCCAGATCTGCTCTGAGTTACAGCACAATGGCACGAAAATTACAGAACCAATTGATATTGCCAACATCCTGGCAGATAGGTTCAGTGCTAACTTTACCACCCCTCACCCCTTAAAGGGCCCATATCAATACAGGAAGAATGCAGAGTCCCTGTAATCACATCTATGCAGGTAAAAGCTGCACTCTTTAAAACCAAAAACACAGCATCCATGGGACCAGACAACATCCCAGGCTACGTTTTACATGAACTTCAGAATGAACTGGCTTCCCACCTAAGCACCATGTTCAATCATAGTCTCATTTCATCCTTTGTGCCCACTGAATGGTGCACAGCAACTGTTATCCCACTCCACAAAGGGGGAGCCACCAATGATCCTGGGAACTGTCTAGCCTAACGAGCCTGGTATGCAAGGCCATGGAATGTATCATCATGGAACTCATAAACAAAGACATTGGTAACCTCCAAACTCTGGACCCCACCCAGTTCGAGTTTGTGAAAGGCAGATCATTCCTTCTGAACCTGATCAACTTCTTTGAGGCAGTCACCAAAGCTGCAGACGAGGGTAAGTGGTTCACACAGCCTATCTTGACCTCGCCAAGGCTTTCGACACCATCCCCCATTCTGGAATTATAGCTAAACTCACTAAACTAGGTATAAATCCCTACATCACAAGGTGGGTTGCCAACTGGCTCACTGACAGAACCCACACTGTAAAAGTTGCAGACTCCAAATCTGACTTCAAACTAGTGACAAGTGGAGTACCACAGGGTTCAGTCCTGGGACCTCTACTGTTTGGTATCTACTTCTCTGAAGTACAGACTAACACAGAAGGCCTCTGGCTAATGAAGTTCACAGATGACTGCAAACTAGGAGCTATAGTTGAGTCCCCAAATGATGTGGACATCCTACAGAAGGGCCTCACTGAGACAGATGCCTGGTGTCAGTGGCATGGCCTCAAGCTCAATACCAAAAAGTGCATTGTCATCCCCTTTGGTAAAATCTCTGTACCCCTACCACATAAACGTCAGCCTACTTAATGCCGAATGTGTGATAAGAGACCTTGGGACCCAGGTGAACAGTAGTCTCTCCTTTGACAATCACATTGCCACAGTAGTCAGGAAATCCTACTATGTGGCACACCTTATCACAAAAGGGTTCTCATCCATAAAAAAGAGGTTTTTGTTCCCCTTTACTTGGTACTCATTAGACCCATTATAGAATACAACACCCCTTTTGGAATGTACCACACAAGACATCTGCAGCAGCTGGAAAGGCCACAGAAGTATCTCACAAAGAAGATTACTGGCCTCAAACAGATGTCCTACACTGACCATCTCAAAAAACTCCAGCTTTACTCTATAGCATAATGCCCTACTCCGAGGAGATCTCTGCCTAACATATAAAGCTATGTTAAACCCAGAGCTGTTAGACATGCTACACCTAAAGAAATCCCAATCCCTCCAAGCTACATGCTCTAGGGACTTAAACCTTGTCACAACAATAAACAGGACATGCTGAAGGGATAAATTTTTGTCCCAGAGACTTCCTATACTCTGGAACAAGCTACCCGTCTATGTCAAGCAAAGTTCCTCATTAGCATTCTTCAAGAAAAATCTTGATTAGTGGATGGGAAATAGGAAATACATCCCGGGGATCACTTCTGTGGCTCTGCTCGACAGGGGCACAGGAAATTAACTTTCTTGGGTGGTGTAAGCCAGAGAACCTTGTTGGCTAGGCTTACTTAGGCCCTTGGGCCAATAGCCTAGTACCTACCTCTGAATCTATGAACCTATGAATAAACGGGTAGAATCTTTTATAGCTCGTTCCGTCTTGGAAGCAGTTTAAATTTCCTAGTTTCTTGTTTACATCAGTTATGTACAACTCCATGTTCCTTTAACATTTGTGGGTGTGATGATTACACAGACTTCACATATGGGCCACAATGGATGTTATGCATTTAAATATGGATTCACTGGCCATTCTAATGGACTGTATGCATCTTATTGCCCTGCATCAGATCATATTCCAAATAAAGCACAGCAAAAGCAGCGTGAGATGTCTGCAGTCCACTCAAAGTAACAATGAGGAGTTTCTATCCTGGTCAGCTTATTGCTGCTACCATCCTAATGGTCATTGCCCCCTGCCTGCCCTTCCCTTTAGCCAAAGCAAATTGCTATCTGAGTCTGACTGATGACAAAGTCTGACCATATCTAGAGTGTATTGCTACCCTGTGTCTTAATGTCAGGGTTTAAATATGCAGAGAGGATTGTATATATGTTGCTAAATCACAATGGTTGCAGCAGCACTGAGACATTAAAGACTTTTAAACCACCAAATCTAGGCCATTCTGAGTTTCACCAATACCAGAATAGGTTATTAGTGTACAGGTACAATGCAAGTCATCATGTTACCTGAGTGTTTTAATTTTTACTTTTCCCAAGCTTATTATAAAATAAAAGTACTGCCTTAGCTCTTCCAGCTGCCCAGTAATATGATTTCATTTTAATAAAACCATCTTCTGATGAAAGATGTAACACAACCTACAAAGGTGAAAAGAAGATCAGGCTGAGTAATAGTATCTTTGTTTCTTCTATCAGGATTAAGAAAACAGCAAACTATTTCAGCTTACAATCTAATAAGGGAAGAGGAAACCTGCGGACAGCGACTTATCTGTAAAATAGCATGGTACAAAGCTGGTGTAACCATAAGAACCTCTAAAACTATAAAACAAAACATTATTTCTTACTCTATGGCCATCTATCATATTGTTTTTATCGTTGATGACACCATTTTGTTTAGTGACTTGCTAAGTCATTTAGTATGAGAGCACAGAACCAACATCATTAACCCATTTATAGACTCACCTCTCTATGCAGTACTTTCCAAAGATTAGAGTGTAAACATTGTTTACCATAAGATTATTGTGCTTCCAAGCATTAGCGTTATTTGTGGCTCCTTACAGGATCGATTCTGATGTTATATCCTTTAACACTGACTGAAAAATATCCTGACACTTGAAGTTTGTGGCATCATGGAAAGTCGGCTAGTTTGACACCCTGTGATCCTTTTCTAGTCATGGACATTTCACAGAATTTCCTGAACCTTCCTTAAAAGACTTGCACCCGTTTAATGCAATTTAAAAAACAATTGTGTACCAAAGCAAGAAAAATATCTAGCAATTCAAAGTGCAAAAGTAAGTAACTTTTAGTATTCACAGCCTGCAGCGTCTAAGAATGATGGGGTTACAATATAAAATGCATGTGAGATACAAATGCAAAGCTTTTTATGCAAGTCCATAGAAGTTGTAAAATCATCACATACTGCATGATATGATCTTAGTATTCTGATCTAGTTTCATGCCCAGGAGGCAGATGTCTTTGCATAGCAAAAGCACACCTTGAATTCTTCAGAAAGCATTACTAGGATCCTACAGCACTGAGTGTGGATCTAAGGCAGCCAGGTATTTTGTCAGAGAAAGGTTAACAGTACATGTAGAGCTCTGCACTACAATGGTAATGGAGCAAACTCTCTACTTTCCATAGCGGTTTCCCCTCCAGCACACCGGAGAACAAATGCATCCTGCACACCAGACTCCTGCCATCTTAATTAATCAAATAATAGGGTGTTAAGCTGCCTCATTATCTATTTGTAACTTCTGGGCTTTTGCAGTAAAATGTACAGCAAGACATTTCGATGACTGAAATACATGACAGCAAGTAGAAATGCTCATGCTTTTACCATCGTATTTCAGCTGTACTCTAACAGCTTTGTTATATTTGTATTATGAAAATGAAATATACTTTCATATTATTATGCACAAGGAAAATTCGGGTGCGCACAGTTACTTTTGTAGTATTTTAATTTTATTAGAAAATGGGACCTGTGGGAAACCAGGTGGTTGTTACCAATCAATATCCTGCATGTGTGAAGCTGATGGGCTGGCATGTTCAGACACCATACATAGGAGCTGCATGGGACATCCTTTGCTCAGTCTGGAAAAAAGTGCAGTTCAGAAATGGCACAGTATGGCACATACAGAATGGTTCTAGTGTTTATTAATCAAGGGAAAACCCCCTATGTACCTGGAATACAAATTACAGTAAAGAGCCACATGCATTATGCAAGGTTTTACATACTCCCAATAATGGGATACAGCAGATCAGCAGACATTACACTGACAGACTGTATACAATAATTAATAAGATTGTGTTGGTTGTTGTAACCCTACTGGTCTGTGCCATAATGTACATAATGTTCAACAGTCACAGCAAGTTGTGAGGCTTATCTATTTATGCTTTCTTTTTCAAGACTGTGCAGCATACCACATTTACATACATTATAACATCAGAACTCTGCTGCGGTAGCGTTGTCACCTCACAGTAAGACCTTGTCCTGTTTTATTCTCAGCTAAAGCGTCTTCTGTGTGGAGACATGCATGAATGGGCATACCTTCATTGAAGGTTGTGCATCAGGGCTGGCAACTCGGTACATAAAAATCTACTGCCAATCATTAGCGGACCGGAGTTCCGCTGTGGTGACCCCTAACTGGGAAAAGCCGAAAGATACAACAACAATAACATCAGAACTCTGATCCCTGCTGTTCTTCCACTGATAAGATGCCACACAGCAATGCATTGCATTGTGGGTACTGCCAAGGTAGTAGTAGTAGTAATATGCTTCTGTGGACAGAAATCTGCTGCTTTGTGCACTGCTGTTCCTGTTTTGTAGCATAGATTTTCAGTTACGTTTGCATATGTATATGTTCTTAGCATTGCTCTGCTGGGTTATACAGAGCAGTACATCAGCTTTTCAAGAAGACAAGGATATTTTTATACTACATAATGCAGATAGTCTAAGCGTAACTTTATGTAAGGTCTACCTGTTGTGTAAGCCTATACTCCATCGATTTCCACTTTATCAGCATAGATATTGCCATGCATCCTTAAGCAACAGACTTGCTGTGTACCTGATCTGTACAAGGCAAAAAATCATGTAGGTCAGGTAAGATGGCATATGCAAGTATCTAATGAACAGCCTATATCTTTGATATGTGTACTCCATTGCTCTTATGTCATTCCTCAGAATGCTAATGAAGCCCATTCACAGACACATACTGAAGCACCGGGGGCATTTTCTCAAGTTCTGAGGTTGTGCAATCTCTTTCTGTCTCTATCTCTCTCTCTCTCCCTCTCTCTCTATATATATATATATATATAAATATATGTATATATATATATATATATATATATATATATATATATATATACATATATATATATATATATATATATATATATATATATATGTATATATATATATATATATATATATATGTGTCTGTGTGTGTGTGTGTGTATATATATCTATATCTATATATATATATATATATATATATATATATATATATATATATATATAACGAAACACCAAGGTGAAATACCCAAAGAATGTAAAAATACACAAATCCCAACGAGGAAGGAGCACAAAAATGATGTCAGAGTTGGTATATTTAAGTAGCAGGGGGTGGAGGGTTGCCCCCTGCAAAAACGTAAAGGTAAGTTGTTTTCTTATTGTTTCATATTTCCAAAGCTTTCGATATGTGGTCTCGGCCATATGGTCTTCGGAGTTTCAGAACTTCGATAAAGTAATAGGGATCCATATATATATATATATATATATATATATATATATGTATATGTATATATATCAATATATATATATATATCTATATATATTTATTTATGGATTTACTTTGAATAATAAAGTCCAAAACACTGAAGACGAAAAGGCCGAAACAAGAAAGATGAAAAGGAAAATGCCGAATTGCAAAAGTATTCCCAGGGTAAGTAAACACTTGCCCAACACTACAGTAAAATACAATGATCTAAAAAAGCCCACCAACCCCCCATGTGGGGGCTGTGTCCCCCCAGCTATATATATAGATATATATATATATATATATATATATATATATATATATATATATATATATATATATATATCTACATATATATATATATATATATATATATATATATATATATATATATATATATATATATATACCAACTCCGGGATCGCACTACAGTGGGGAAAAGGGCATGATTCCCCACATTGGGCTAGAGTTTACTTACCCCAGGAATACGAATACTTATGTGGTTCGGCTTTTTACATTTTCATGACTCTCGTCTCATCATTTTTGTCTTTGGCATTTTGGATTTTGGATTATCCGAAGTAGACCCACATAGCTATATATATATATATATATATATATATATATATATATATATATATATATATGTATTGTTGTATCTTTTGGCTTTTCCCGGTTATGGGTCACCACAGCGGAACTCCGGTCTGCTAATGATTGGCAGTAGATTTTTACATACCAAGTAGCCAGCCCTGATGCACAACCTTCAACGAAGGTATGCCCATTCATGCATGTCTCCACAAAGAAGACGCTTTAGCTGAGAATCGAACAGGACAGCCTCTTACTGTGAGGCAACAACGCTACCGCAGCATCACCACCGCAGTTACATATATATATATATATATATATATATATATATATATATATATATATAAATATATATATATATATATATATATATATATAAAAGAGTATAGAGGGCATGGAGGGTAGAGCTGAATACTCAGCCCTTATTAGATCAGTCATTGAATATAATGCCTCCTTTGGCATGTATCTGTACAGACACAGGCAATAACTGGAACACCCACAGAGATACCTTATTTAAAGGATACAAGGCCTAAACAACTGTCCTAAATGGACCAAATCCAAGCTCTGTCACTATACTTGGTATCCTAACGACTGCTAAGAGTTGGCCTGTGTTTGGGAATAGAAGGTATCCTCCAACCCATTACTGATTATGCTACTGCACATCAGCAAGTCAGATGGTATCAGAAATACTTGGTCTTGGTATCCAAACCTCTTCTGCAACATTAATAGAAGGGTTTGGAGGGACAGGTGCATTTCACAGAGAATAATGCTGCTATGGAACAGGGTCCCCCTCCGCATAAAGCAAAGTTCATCCCTCTCCATTTTCAAGTGCATCTTAGATCTATGCATTTGAAACAGAAAATGTAACCCAGGACTGCCCCCCTGTACTACTAACGGGCAGATGCAGCTCCTAAAGGATTTATCCCATGCATGGGTCCTCTCAAATTTTCTGGTATGATTTCATTTATTGTCATTAGGAGTAATATATAATTATCAGCCATGGGATGGGTAAGGCTAATCTATAACCAAATGGGATAGATTATTTTGAACACAAAAAGGGAAACTGGCTAAGCTTAAAATGGCCAAGGGCAACTAGCCTAGTACTTACCTATAAACCTATGAACCTATAAGAAACGATTTTGAGAACACATTAATAGATGTGCAGTTTACTTCTAGGTAATACATGGAACTTTAGCTGCCCCAATGTTCTATAAATTAGAGTAAAAAAGTGATGCATGGAAATTTAGCTGCTTTAATGTTCAACAAATTAGAATAAAATGTGATACAAAAAAGTGATACATGAAACTTTAGCTGCCCTAATGTTATACAAATTAAAGTAAAGTAGTGTAGCAACAGCTCAAAGTGTTTCATATTTCTAAAAGTTTTAATGCACTTAGCACAATCAAACAACAGTGAGAAGGTAAATACATCCCAATAGAATAACAACTTTAAAGCTCTGCTTTTTTTTTTTGTGGCAGCATAAAGTGGTTTACAGCTTTTTTAGCTGTTACAATTTCCTGGTGCTTTTCTATGGTTGATGAAGTGCAAGGTAGTAACATAATTCTAAAAGGTGCATAACATAGAGGATTACCATCCTAAGTCATATCATAACCAAATACTGCTTGAGACATGGATGGAACAAATCCTCCTTGAGATGGGAATAAAACAAATTTTGACATCCATGCTGAGAAAACGAAACAAGTGAGTTATAATCAGAAAAGTTTAACAGCAGTTCTGTACAGCACATGGAGCTTCAGCTGTTCCAATGTACTACTAGTTACAGGGAAAAAACTGCAGGACAGCAAAGTGAAATCTGTAAGTCATTTAGTTTTACATGACAGACAGTAGCCAGAAAGTGTACCCCTGTGCTGTAATATTTACCCCTCTTCTGCACATAAAAAGAAGTGACTATTGTGACTACACTATTTTGTACATTGTCACCCATTATGTTCGGCTTTGCTCATAATTCATGAGCAAAGAAGTTGACAGGTATGCTAGAGAACTTAACTTGTTTTAAATTTCTTTGTAAAGTTGTCATGAAGTTTAACAATTGACAATCTTCTGCTGGCAGAGTAACTGCAAAGTATATTTAATGGGCCATTTCAGAACCTCCAAAATCCTCCCATGTCTGACTTCAAAATGAATAAAGTTTGGAGTCCTAAGGAAAGGGATAGTGATGGTGTGAAAACTACAGATGATTATTAGCTGGTGCTACAGCAAGGACTACAAGCAAGTTGTGAGGGAATTATATAGGACTTCCAGTCTATCACCTAATGCATGATGCATCTTTTTATTTTGCCGCTATGGTTGCAAAGTTTTATGTCTCTCTCCAGCTGTCCACATCATCGATAAGCAGCAACAAAAGCATTTGCTATCACCCTGATATAGTAGGTATTGTAAGCTGTCCAATGAAATTTGTTTGGACTAATGATGGCATACTACTACCTTCTCTGCAGAAACTGGTTCCAGTCGATGCAAGTTGAAGATTCATATCTCATGCAACTGTCCAGCCTATCATCAGCTAGGAGAATTTTGAACACCAATAAAACTGAACTTCTAGGGAATACTATGTTAACAAAGGATAAAAAAATGTCCTGGAGGTTTTCTGTTAGAGATCTCTCCCAACGGTAGTTGTCTGAAAAATTGAAACAGTCCTCTTCACAACTGCTTTAATGAGAAAACAAAATATATGGCAGACCTTTTCTCAGGCCTTTATTTTCTAGTTGTTCACTGGCGCTTCTTATACTAATGAATGATTTGCAGAGATTATTGTTAGATTTTGTTGAAAGGGAATGATCAGTATATTTGTGATTAACTATCAGCCTAATGTACCATCAGGGCCTCAGCTGCTAATGTCATAATGTACATTGTTTGTTAAACAGTTGAACTTGCTTCTCATAAGGCCGTTACAATTTGCCCACTTTATTTGTCTGATATAGTGTTACATTGCTCACTGGCTTTTTGTCCACCATTGCTAAATGTCTGTTATCAAATAATTTTTTAAGTCAGTGTCCAGAAGCTAGATATTTAACTAAAGAATTTCAATTCAGGATAAAGTTTTCCAGTGTGGGGATTAAGCTTGTCTTTGGGATTATTTACACACTCTTTATTGATCTAGCTGTGTTATGAGTGATGTTTTATTTCTTGGCATATTTCTAATATTGTCAGTACATTTCTCATCTATTTGCACTGTTTATAAAATAAAGTATGCCAGATCAACTTCATGGAGTGTCTGAGTTATGCTTCTCTCTGTAGTGACTGTATATGTATGTAGCAGTCGTGTTTCAGTGGCACATTTATAATTCATTTTAGGATTATTTAAAACTGAAAAGCTACTTTGGAAAGATCCTAGAGAAATGTGCATAACATACAGGTATATGACTAGTTCTCCGATCATATCCACATTATTATGTGTTTAATATGGATGCCAAGAAATTTGCCTTCATAGTGAAGCTTGAGAGGTGAATCTTGGCATCCGCGTCAAGAACACATAATGGTGGGTTATGATCAGAAACCCAGTTGTAATTCTTTGTAGTTTATACAGCATTATAGATTCATAGGTATTCACTAGACTAATCACCGCCAGGGCCTTTATAAGACTAGCCACACAACGTGACATTATTGTTTCCCTATGTATCATGGGCATTTATTAGGAGGTGGTATGTGAGTTAGGCAGTTTCTAGAGGTTATGTGTGTGGGATGTATGTTAGCTTGTGCATAGTTACTGGCTGCCCCAGGGTGACTTTCTGATTTCCCATCCATTCAGCAAGACTACACTTAAATAGGGTTAGGGATAGACTCTGCTTCAAATGGAAGGGGAGCCTGTTCTAGAGCATTGGTATCCATGGAGACACATATCTGTCTCAGCAACATGTATTATTTATGTCACAAGCAAAATTTAAATCCTTGGTTCTAGTGGTTCTGATGCTGTTCATTTTATGGATGTGATCACCTCTCAGTTACCTGTAGGATACCAAGTGTAGAGATAGGGCTTTAAGGTGATGCATATAAGACAATGTATTTACAACATGGATTTTCCTGTTAAGACGGCTTTATGGGTGTCATAAATGATGCATATGTCTGGTCAAGTATATGCTGAAGGGGGCATTTTACTCAATGATGGGTCTGATATGGGCTAAATAAAGTGGCACCATGACTACCTTGGACCTAGATGCCATGTCCTTACTTATAAGTTAGGCATCATAGAATTGCTTTCTTAGTACCTTGGCCACATGTTGGTCAAAGGCCAGATTACTGCCTACATATGTTCCAAGATCCCTGACTACCAAGTCAACTCTTAGGGCTGTCTTATCAAAGGAGTAATTAGTCTGGTGGCAGTTTTCCGACAAGGGCAGTTTTCTCAAAGGCATTGAGTTTTAATCCATGACTTTGGCACGAGTCATTTGTCTGTGTTAGACCATCTTGTAAGATGTTTGTGTTACAGAGAGAGTCTATAATAGCTCTCAGTTTGCAGTCATCTGCAAACGTGGTCAGCCAAATGTCCTTGACATTAGCCTTTGCCTTCAAGAAGTAGAAATAGGAGTGGTTCCAGTATGGAGGCCAAAGGCGCCCCACTTGTGACCTCTCTCTTAGTGCAGGTGGCCTCATAGTTTTGATTTCCTGGGTCTTCTCTGTGAGCCAGGTGGCAATACAGGAATTTATATAGGGGTTTATGTCTGGTTTGTTGAGTCTGTCAACCTCCCACTAAAGGTGGGAGGTTGGCATACTGGTTAATGTATTTACCTTACAGATACAAAGTGCAGGGTTGGATTCTTACATGGGGTAATTGGCTAGGCTTAAAAAATGCCCACAAGGGCAGTTAGCCTAGTATTAATCTATGAACTTGCGAGCCTATATCTGAGTGGGGTGTTGTACCTAATGCCTTAGCCAGGTCCATGTAGGTGGTATGTACCATCTTCCCTTCATCCATTGCCTTGGTAACCTTTTCAAAGAAGTCAACCAGCTTTATTATGTATAACCTTCCATTGAAAAAAAGTCAGACTGGGTTGGGTCCAGTATCTGAAGTTTCCTATGTTTTTCTTGATAATTTCCATGATAATTTATTCCATGGCTTTGCATTTTAGACTAGTCAGACTCATCAGTCTGTAGTTTCTGGGGCTGGTTGGTAGTCCAACCTTGTGGAGTGGGAAGACCATTGCAGTCCTCCATTCTCATGTTACAAAGCCTGTATTGAGGCTATATTTGAAAAGTGACTCGCAAGGACCAGATATGTTATATTTCAACATATTTAGGAGGCATCCCAGAATATTGTTGAGGCCTATTGAGGTTGTGTTTCTGGCCTAAGTGTGCATCACCAGGACCTATTCCTTGTTAATATTTGGGGGGATTATGCTAGTTGGTATTTCATGGTGGGAGGCAAGGGTTGGAGTTGGGGGTGAAGTTTGAGATGAATTTGTCAGCCAGCAAATTTACTGTGTCACTCTGCTCAGTGAAGGGCATTGTCAGACCCCACTCTGATGGACCTCCTGCATATCCACAAAGCAAACAGTACCAGAATTACCCATTCTAAAGACTTAAACCTTGCCTGTGATATAAATAGGACCTGCTGGAGAGTTGGGTATGTATCCCAGAGACTACCCCATTTATGGAACAGGCTTCCCATCCATGTGAAGCAGAGTTCCTCCCTAACCCAATTCAATTTCAGCTTGGACAATTGGATGGGAAAACAGAAATTCATCCCTGGTTTGGCACCTATGTCTCTAACGCAAACAGATAACCTGTAAATGATTCATCTCCCAGGACCATGCTTACACTTATCAAGGGAATCAGAACCTGTCAGATATTTGGGAAGCATGGTTAGGCTTAAAAAGTCCCTTGTGTTCGTTAGCCTAGTATACACCTATTAACCTATGAAGGCTGCTGCCTTTTAAGTTTTGGACATAGCTGTAGAAGGCCCCATGGTTGTCTTTAGCCTGTAAGACCATATTGACCTTGTAATTGGCCTTGCTGGACTTAATTAGTCCTTATAGTTTCCTGTTTAGCTTAATTAGAGAGCGCTTATCATTGTGGAAGTTGCTCTTTCTGATTTTAGCTATGATTGTTTTCCATTTGTCATATACCCTGTTAAGGTTATGTTTCCATCAGTGTGGTTTGTTTTTGTAATTCATTTTGGGCTTATTTCTAGTAGGTACAGCAGCCCCTATATGGCCATTTACATTGTTGTACAGGGTCTCTCTGAACAATTCTGTATACGTTACTGTGAACTTGGGGTTGGAAGGGGTAATGTATTTTGACAAACTATCACTTAATAGAATATAGCTAGCTTTGGTACAGCTCCTAACTGTTACAGGGTTTGCTGAGGTTACCAAGTTGATTTTAATTTTGAAGGAGAGAACTTTCTGGTTCACCTAACCGGTGATGAAGTGATACTAGAGAGGGTTGTGCAGCACTCTCCCTTATTGCTGAGTATCAGATCCATTATATTTAAACCTCTGCTGGATGCATGCACTATCTGGTCAAGGGTATTTGTGTTATTGAAGTCAAGGAATCATTGTGCCTGGAAGTCTGAGGCAGTGTGGGTTTCCCAGTCTACAGAGGTGTGTTTAAAGTCTCCCTTGAATAGGGTATTTGTTTTAATAGTGAGCATCTCCAGTAAATCTAGTCATGAGCTATGGGATTCTAGTGACATTGAGAGTGACCTATAGTTTGTTAGGATATGATATAGGGCCTTGGTGATTTGCACGTGGATATGTTCCAGACATCATCCTTTTTAACCAATCTAGAGTTATACTTGTTGCTAATATAGATTGAGAATCCCCCACCTTTTGTCACTGTCTGTGCAGCTGATGGTCTAAATGTGTGGAAGGCACTGAAGCCTTGCAATGCCAGAGTACTTTCTGATGATTTAAACCAAGTCCCAGTGAAGGCAAAGATGCCAATATTATCTAGAGTGAGTAGAGCTTGTAGGGTGTGGAGTTACTTGTTTAGGCCCCCCCTAGCATTGAGCAGTAACACTTGCTATAACTGTAGGTTTGTCACTTCGGCATTGCCTAAAAAAGGCTCTGATGGGGTGGATAAAATTTTAGGCCAATTCAAAACCTAGGGGGACAGGTGCAGACCATCCTTTGCAAAGCAACGTGGTCTGTTAACCATGTCCTCCCACGCTAACAAATACAGAGCCCCCCTGGAAAGACACCAGATACTAAGTCAATTACTGAAGTCAATCATCTTTCGTGTGTACTGTGGCATCATCCTTGATGAATATAGAATGCTGCTAATTGCAAGGCACATACCTGCCTGAGACACATATTGAACGAGATCAGTAATGTTTCTCTTCATATAGTCCAGGGAAGTATATCTCAGGTCAATAGCATCAACATGGACTATGAGAGAATCATACTGGTCCTTTTACTATGAATTACAGAAAAAAAATCAATTGTGGCTGTGCAAAGTGTGGTAAAGCACTGAATGAACACTGTCAAGCAGACAACAACATACATCTCAAATTCTTTACTTGAGAATTCTGGACAAATGCAAAAATAATTCACTTAAAAAGGTAACAGAACATCAAATTTTGCATCTGCATTATTTTGCTGACTGTAACTCCTATTAATTTAGCAGAAAATCAAAACTTTTACAAGAGATGGGGTAAAATCAGGAATGGTCTACATAATCAGGCTAGCTGGGAAGTTACAGTGCTGCTCTGGCAGCAGATAAATAGCTTTTTAAAGCTGTTAGACCATTTGTTCTGGCACACTTTCTGTTTGTAAGTTTGGCAGAGTGAAGTTCTAACAGTTTTTAGAAGCTGTTTTATTTCAGCTGCTGTTCTTTGCCAGCCAGCACTGTCCACTGTTAATTTCTAGTATGAAATCTGCTCTTATCAGCACATCTGGTGTGCTTTACAAGTTTTTTTAGCATTATTAAGTATTGTTAATATCAGTTCTCTCACTATAGAAGTGCTTAACAAGATTCTCCTTTTCTCACTTTGGAGAGGAATTACAAATATTTTCAAACATGCATAAATCTCTTTTTGATGTGTTCATATAAATGCCATATTTTTGTGTTTGTTAATAATAATAAAAATATATATTTGCAACAACTACTACAGGATCTTTAATATCCACCTGAGCTTATGCAGGTGACACCTCATTTTAGTGCCTCATTTGAAGGAAAGCAACTCAGTAGAGTAGAAGCCCCTATGTTGCATCATTGTGTCAGTAGTGATTCATGAACCCAAGAACACAGAGTAAGACTAAGACTTGAACCCCTTACCTTCTGATCTTCCATGCATCGGAAGACAATGTCTTATACTGTATGCTGTATCACTTCCACTGTGACACTGAGTAATTCTAAGACTATTAGTACATGTCTGGCATCTTTAATTACATTTTCAGGTCGTAGCCTTATAACAAAGTGTGAGTATTTTGGGAGGATAGAAGAGTAAAGGCCCTCTTCATCATCATTACCATCATCGATATAATCCTGTTTCCCCATTTTTACATGGAGTGGGTGGTCACCCTAACTATCACCACTGGTCTGAATTAATTGCTACTTTTTTTAGTTCCTTCAACAATAAAGCCAAGTTCTAACTCTGGAGAAGCTAAATGGCCAAAAACACTCAGTAACACAGTTGGGTCTTCAGATAGCATGGAATTGTTTGCATAACCTATTTTAATGAATCACATTCCAGACTGAAAAGAAAAGGCCCATTTATAGTTAATGTAAATATTTCTCTTCTTTAAAAACAGAACAATCATGACAGATGAAAACAATAGGTGACTAATCGTCTTTGCGCAACAGCAGTTCTGGATCTTTTTGTTAGTGTTCTCTCGGCTTACCTACAGTATAAAAACTTCATTTTTATAAGTGTAAACTTGCAACTTGAAATACTATAACCATTGAACACACTATTACACATTCCAGATATCTGGATTAGCACTCACTAAAACTACATTTCAGCTTATACAGCATCGTCATAACATTTCTGTTTATGTTACACATCATAACCATGCAGATCTTTCCCTGGATTGATGACTTATGTCTCATACATTTACATTTTGGTCATAATCTACAGACCTTGGTCCGGGCCTTCATTTCTATAAATTTGAAATACAGTTTAGATTCTGGCTAGCTTAAGCTATTTAAAATGTTGTTAACATACGTGGTACCAAAGTAGGAAAAAAATATTTTGCAGAGGAAAACATGTCTGATTCAAAGCAAAATAATATATATCTATGCAGCCTGTTGCATTTAGTGTTAGATAGTGTACTGTGTCATAAAAATATTCTTTGAAGGGTTGTGTATAACCTCTGCATTTAATAAAAAAAATGACAATTTTATCAATTTCCAACTGATGTGACTGCAGATTTTACTGGAGTTTTAATTTCTACATCAGGAGACTTGCTACTGTAGGGCTATTCCCCACACGGACCACATATGCAGCACTCTTACTCATGGATCATAATCTCAAGATGTGACAGCAGAGGTTTAAAGTAGGATTATTAGTTGAAAATAAAAAAATAATGAAGAAATGAATGGGTATAACTAATTAAGTCCTGTAATAATAAACAGAGGTATTCATAAATGATAATGCAAGGAGCAAATGGCAATGCCTAGCAGGATAATCACATTTAGTAATAACCAAGGCAATTCTAAATAATTATGTGAGTCATAAACAATGCATATTACGCAGAAGGAATAATGTGCAGAAGCCAAATAGTGTCATCAATTAAGCAAATCATGTAGGATAAACCGCTCTTTTATTTATTGCAAGACCTATCAACAAATCCAGAAAGAAATGTAAATTGGATCTCATATATGTATAATCATTTACAAAACTGAACTAGATGATTCGTTAATTATGCCAAGTTCAAACACAGTCAAAGAAAATTAGCTGTACTTGAAATAAAAGTGTAGTTTTGCAGACAATGACACATACTAATTCATGTGTACAGGAAACCAGGAACAACCAACAGATAATTGTTTTCTCTATCCTTAAAGGAAGAACATTCATTTTATAAGTGGGAAAAACTTCACAGGGCATTGAATCTCCATCTTTTTTCTCCTGTGTTAGCACTGAATTCCCATCTTTCTTTGCATGTGGTAGCATGGTTAATAACTATGAAAAAAATTTAAGGCAATACAACATACACCTAAAGAATATGAAGTTCATAAACACAATAAGATGAAACACAAATGTGTTCATATATGTTTATTTTAAAGTTATATAATATCCTTACACAATAAACATTTATTTGTCTTTACCTCCAATCAGCTGCCACCAACTCCTGTCTTTGTTCACAAGGTCTATCAGATCTGTCTTACCCTTGTCTGTGCTCAAAATGACCTATGTCTGGGGTTGATGAGGAGATCAAGAATGCTGGTGCAGAATCATGGTGCCTTACAGCAGTTGTGCCCTAACCACACCACCTTGTGAGCTCCACTACAGCTGCCTTTCTGAGCGGCATGAGAGCTTCCATATGTACCACCTTGTGAGCTCCACTACAGCTGCCTTTGTGAGGGGCATGAGCACTTCAAAATGTACCACTTTGTGAGCTCCGCTACAGTTGTCTTTGTGAGGGGCATGAGAGCTTCCATATGTACCACTTTTTGAGCTCTGCTACAGCTGCCTTTGTGAGGGACATGAGAACTTTCATATTTGCACAACTGTCTGACCAAGCAGCATACTGATGGCAGCATGGAGCTCGCCAGGGTCTTAATGTTGTTATTGTAGTAAGCTTGGGCTGGATCCCTCCCTGCAGGATGAATATGTTAGTATCAGCTGTACATTCCTATCCTACCCTGCCCAATGTCTCCAGTGGCCAGGCTCAAATTGAACATGGGCCATCTGGGGTACAATCAAGGCTTTATCACTCTTTACCAAATGGCTGGGTCACACAGCAGTAAAGATACTGACAATCTATAAAAATCTCATTGAACTAATGAACCGCAAAATATTGTTCTGTTGTGACACAGTTGTAAAGTAAAAACAGAGAATGAACCAACTACGAAAGCAAAAAAACAACGAACGGGGAGCCACTAAGCTGAACAAATGAATCCTTTAGTTTTGCACCAAAACCACACACTTTATTACTTCAACTAAAATAACAAATAATCCACATAAATCCGCAAGCGCTTTTGTTTAAACCTTGTTAAACTTCATCCATTTTAAAAATCATGACATCACTTCCTTTTATACTATCTGAATTGCTTCAATTAAAAACATTATTGATCAATTAGCTCATAATGCTGCTGATTAGAACATACTGTATTATTTTTTGCTAAAGAATGCAATTAATACTAAAAACAATGAAAGCAAATACCTAAGTAAAATGTGCATAATGGATAGCTGTCATATTGGAGGGACATTCAGAACCGGTATGCCATATATACTAAGATTCAAATATGCGATTTTAAAAAATTTAAATAATTTAAAATGTATATATATATATATATATATATATATATATATATATATATATATATATATATATAAATCAAATACTGCATATGATTTTATGAATTAATAACATGTAAACAATCTATTCTATGTTGTGTATATTTATAAATAAACCTTTAAAAACCATATAGAAAAACATTTGAACAGGTATAAATATATTTAAACTGCATGTTACCTAATAAATATAGGCTACATTTAATACAGTATATATCACACAATTTTATTTCTATGGAATGCCTTCAGTTTCAATACTGGAGTAATTGTGCTGCGCTCATTTATTCTGGGCCACATGTCTGCTTGTGTTCTTATTTGCCATTGCAATTCTTTAAGTTCTAAGTACAGGCCCCAAGGTCTCCTATCCTCTATTTCCACATGGTCAATCACTATAAAATAAAACTGGTGATCTTTATACTCACTAATATGTTTTGCTAGTGCATTGTTAGGTTTATTTTTCTTTATAGCATATTCATGCTCACATATTCTTTGGGCTAAATGCCTTTCTGTTTTCCCTATATAGAAAGATGGGCATGAATTACATGTAGCTAGGTATACAACAGCTTTTGATTTACAATTATATTTACCATGTAAATAAAACTTCCTATTTCTAACTTGAAAAGATTCACCTATTTTAATTTTATGGCACCAATGACAGGCCCCACATTTAGTCATACCTATATTCGTATGAATAGGCAAATCTTTTACATGTTTTAAAATTTCCTTGAAGCTTCTGCCTTTCCTATAGACTATTTTGGGTTTATCACTGATCTGATTTCTACAATGGGGGTCCTCCATCAATATAGTCCAATTATCAACTAATATGTCTCTGATTATATTATGCTCTTGGAAGAAAGTAAGCACTAAAGCTCTTGAGAAGTTAGTCTCTCTCTCTTTGACCCGCTTATTACATCATTGTTTTGATTGACATCACTAATATCAAGTGAATTGCTCTAATTATGTACTATAATTTGTTTGTCTAAAATAGGTTTAAAATGACCATTCAATCTCTTGGTGGTAACTTCATGTATTAAAGTGTCAACTACTGCTTCTGGATAGCTTCTATTGAGAAACATGACATGTAAAAAGTTGCATTCTTCTTCAAATTGATAAAACGTAGTCACAATCCGGGCTGCCCTTACTAGTTGTCTTTTGCCTACGGGCATTTTTTTGGTGTTCTGGATGGCAACTGCTATAATGCAAGAAGCAATTAGAGTAAGACTCCTTTCTATGAATAACTGCTATATAAGCTTGATTACTACTATCTTTCATAAGATGTACATCCAAATAATTCATATCAAAAAAGGAATACAGCATGTTATAATCAGCAACATTATGAGCTAATTGATCAATAATGTTTTTAACTGAAGCAATTCAGATAGTATAAAAGGAAGTGATGTCATGATATTTAAAATTGTCTGATGAAGTTTAACAAGGTTTAAATGAAAGCGCTTACGGATTTATGTGGATTATTTGTTATTTTAGTTGAAGTAATAAAGTGTGTGGTTTTGGTGCAAATCTAAAGAATTTGTTTGTTAATCTTGGTGGCTCCTCATTCGTTGTGTCAGTTCTAAAGTACTTTATGTAAGCAAGAAGTAAAAAGTGATGCATGACACAGTGTCCAAACTCTGCATGCATGCAAGGGTGTAGCCAGGCATACTTTTTATACTGTACGGAGTACGTTTTTTCTCAGCATCATATCAACATGGCTTTTTTCAGGTCATATTATGTCTACAGTTGTGTAAATGAATGCCTTTAACCACAGGTACAATACTGATAATCTAAAAACTATATTTTTATTTTTTTCTTAGTATTGGGGGAACAGCTGAAAATTTACATTTATTAAGTGCTTGGGGGGAACAGCATTTTGAGAGATGTGCCCATTTTTAAGTGATAGGTGTCCAAGGGGGGTAGCATTAAGAGCTTGGGAGTACAAAATGGAATTTTCTTGCTACACACCTGCATGCATGCATTTAATATCTTAAGACAACAATTGTATGATGTGGAAAAAAATAATTACTATTTCTGTGAAAATCAAATAAATCCCCAAATATATGTTCTTGAATTATGTTTAGGTATTTCTGTTTAGGAAAGATGGAATAGAAAGAACAACCCACATTTAAAAATAATAATTGGCAAAAATATAAAATGGGGCACTGCATGGTACAGTGTACCATTAGGTTTGCTGCTCTATAGTGCTTGTTCTCCAGTCCATTTCCTGAATGGATGGATTCTCTGCAGGGTCTGCATGCCCTTTATGTGCTACTCTGGTTTCCTCCCATATCCCAAACGTGTGCCTTAGTTGAAATGGTTTGTTTGTGTCTTTCGGCTTTTCCCAGTTAGGGGTCACCACAGCGGAACTCCGGTCCGCTAATGATTGGTAGTGGATTTTTACGTACTGGGTTACCAGCCCTTATGCACAACCTTCAATGAAGGCATGCCCCATTTATGTATGCTTCCACACAGAAGACGCTCTAGCTGAGAATCAAACGGGACAACGTCTTGCTATGAGGCGACAACGCTACCACAGCACCACCACCGCAGATGCCTTAGTTGAAATGGTAAGCCCCCAAATTATCCAAAGGAGTGAGTATTTCATCTTCATTCTGAGATTGGCTGTCATCCCATGTAGAATTCATTTTTCTGCCTCTTGGTCATGGAGTACTGAAAATACTCCCGCTCTTAGTGAGCTTAAACTATTTAAAGTGGGCATTGGAAAGTGAACAAATGATTGAATGAATGGAATAAAGCAACTTTGAGGAAAAAATAATTTCTGGTGAAGATCTTGCATGTCAGGCAGAGAATGGAACAAGAAGAATTGGCAAAATATGTCTATCAATGGCAGACTGAACATACATACATGCACATGCACACACACACACACGCACACACTCCCGCACACACATGCACATGCACGCACACCCACATGCATGCACACACATACGCACGCACACACGCACACACGCACACACACACACACACACACACACACACACACACACACACACACACACACACACACGCACCCACCCCCACACACACACACACACACACACACACACACACACACACACACACACACACACACACACACAAATGGATCAACAGGTGCACCTAATACTGTTGTCCTATTGCTTGCATTATATGTACAACTGCAGTAAATTCCCTTTAGCTAGCTTCTGTAAAGGGTATGGATGCATATTTTATCCATTGTCAACTGTTCTTCAGTATGTAGCTGTGTCTGTTCTGAGGGATGATGGTATAATGTACTATGTAGCTGTAACTCACATGCATGACCTATATATACTTAGGATTCATGAATGCATGGTATATTATACTAATAAAAGATGTAACAACATAGCTGCAAAATGCTGGTCTTCATAGCAATACTACGTAGACAAAAATTGAACAACACTGCTGCCTACTGTTCAGGCAGGGAGGTATATGGTATTTAGAGAACTTTGGGTAACAGTTAGGACACAGCCATGTTACATTTAGCTAAGGAGCCTGGATAAGCATTGAGGCAATATGAAGTCACATTTCTCTGCTTAATTGACATTAGGGCACATTTATTGCAAATTCCATACTCATTAAGTAACAATAATGCAGTAATTAAAACAGCTTAATGTTCTCGGCACAGGGAAGGAAACTATGAAAGGAAAGGGGTGGGAACCAACTTTGGAGCAGTCTTAACTTTGTAATTGATGGTGACTAGGATAAATGGATTTTTATTCCAGGCAGGTAATTTGTAAAATAATCTGTAGGGATTATGCCAGATGCATTTTACTTAAGTTTCTTTTGAACTATAACATCCACAGAGCAGCCAAATTTATTGCATGCTGATTTATGTTTCATCAGTATTTTCTGGATCAGTTCTGTTCTGGTTCTAATGATTGGTATTATCCTGTGTCACTATAATAATTTTACATTTTATCTGAAGATGCTACAGCAAGCACTCATGTGCCTGATGCAGCACATGATGTAATGTCCTAACAGGTTAGGCAGATCAGGACTTTACCTTGATCCTGTCAATTATTTTCTTTTGCTATCGCAGTTCATATCTAGATCATAATGCAGATCCGTGAAAATGACTTTATTTGGTGTTTAATTTACAATCTCACAGTGTCCATGTGCTTACAAAATAGTGAGTCTAGATTTACACTAACTTCACCAGGGAAAGGAGTGCACCCTGAAGTGTTGCCAGTTGAATCATCAACAGATGTTGCACAGAGAAGCAATTGTACTTTGTTAATATCAAGATGATCATACTAATCAAAACTCCTTATACAGGAATACACAACACTGTCTTAGTCCTTACTGCATAACCATCAGAAGGACTGAAATACAGACATTGGCTCTTGGTCAAACCCATCTTGTTCCAAAGATGGTGAGTTCACTCACAAAAGGTGAGCGCTGCAGTCTATACTCATCTTGAACTAAGGTGGATGATTAAAAGACTGAGAGGGATGTAATCATGGCTTCCAAGCACAGTGAATCTTTCAGTACATATTTATTTATTTTATTTTTATTTTACATTTGTTGACCGGGATGGTCTAACTGGATGCATGTCCATTTTCAGTAGAGTCCCAGGGAGATAAGCTCCAAGAAGTTACATTAGTACAACTATTCAGGTAAAGGTTATTATGTAGATACAAACTTAAGGTTTCAAAAGTTCAAAAATGTACACAGTTTAAACATAAATTTAGGTAACAAGTTATGGTACATAGGTACCGCCGTGCTCCTAGACAATCAACCAGACCACAGAGAACATGTGACTGGTTCCAAAAAGTTGTATCATGAGTCATGTGGCTGTGGGTTGTGGCTACTCAGCATTGACAACTGTCATTTCAGAGTCTCTCATTAGGCCTAGCATAGTCTGAGAGCCTGGCATGCTGGTAACCTTTACGTGTTCCTACACCAGAGCTCATGAATCAGACCTGTACCGCACACCAATGTCTGAAGTCTAATAAGTGCATAAATCATGGAAGTTGGAATGCAGCAGAGCATAATCTACTGCCAGCACTAGGCCCATATTAGGCCCCTCATGTCTCTGTGCCAGCCACTGGCAAGTAAACACCCAAGTAACAGATTACACCCCTGCTACAGCTTTCCCTTACTGAATGAATTTTTGTCAAAATCCTTATTCTAATGAAAATCTAAATGCAGTGGCCTTTGTCCTCCATTCATTTTCTCAGTTATCATGGATGTCATCTTTGCAGCCTAGAAGTACCAAGGATCTGCTACTCTGATCCCTAAATAGGCAGACATGCTTTCTAACCCCCAGCTAAGTAGGTCAAGTCACTGTTCAGATGACCTTGGGATGGTGTGAGCCATCCTTTCCAGTAAGACATGAAGATCACAGAACTACACTAACTTTACCACAGACAAGAAGTATAAAACAATGCACAGGAATAGCAAAATAGTTTTTTGCTCTACCAAGTTAGCTCCTCATCTCATCTGTTTAAACTTCTGGCCAACCTACTGGACTAAATCCTGGCTTCATAAGTCTGGGTTCAAGGAAGAGGTGATAAAGACCCTTTCTAAGCTCTTGAAGGATCAACTTTTTATTTGTCGCTGGCAGTTTTCCCACAGTCCAGCTTCAGTGTCACACCATTCGATTTGATCATCATGGAAAATAGTCTGAATCATTTGGTATAAATGCATTTTTGGAGGATCATACTTCTTGCTCCCCTGATGTTGGGACCTTTGCCCTTGCTGTCTTGATCTCTAAAAATACTACCAGAAAACAAGAGAAACAGAAGTATGTTCCTTTGTCTAAGCCATGTTAACTTACAGATATTGTACTTAGAAGTCAGGTTGTGAAGGCAGTACTCCCACAGTGAGGGGTGCTGGTATTTGCAGCTCTGTGAGAAATGCTCTGTACATTTCTATCTGTCTTTGTATCCCTTGACAGTAAAAAATGTAGTGCGATACTGGTAAGTGCGATTTTTTTGTTTGGAAACCTAGTGGTGGAAAATCAAAGCTGACCCTTCTAGAGTGGGTATCTATGCAGTATCTTGCAGTCTTGGTTGCACAGTCAGGCCATGGCTGTAGGATGAGGCTTGTTCCTATGCAGGATGGTTTGTGTGAGACTGCTGTTCTGTAAGGAGGAGTTCAGAAATAAAGGTTTTAAGTTTAAAGGTGATATTCTATTTGGCTGAACCTTCTGTGCCCCTACCAGACAATGATGTAAAAAAATCAGTCTCCAAAATCTTTGGAGAACTAATAAGGTTTCACTTCAACTGATTTTACTATTTTACCTGGAGTCTTGTCACTTTTCAGACTAGCAAAGGGCTTGAAGTCTCATGTAGTCTTGTCGATTTTTCTGGTTAAAAATGGAAATGACGAGGCCAACCCAGCATTCACATTTCTAATTCTTATCTATGATTGCGATGGAACAATTCTCTGAGTTAGTCTATGATTGAAGACCAATACAAGAGGCCATATGGCTACGGCTCATTTCCCATCTTTTCTTGTTTTGAAAGGAGCCTGATAACTTGCACTCCATGTTTTACCTCAGCAACTTCAACAAACACATCTGCACAAACATCTAGTTCATAGGATTCTGAATGGGAACTCTCCAGAGGGACATGCCACTGCTTAGTCTAAGGTCTTGGATGGTGACCCTTTAATTGACAGATGCCTTTTAGCACATCAGTCTCTGGAATGCAGACAGAAGGTGCCTCCATTTCACTTTGTATCAGCACCCCTTCCATAACAAAATTCTCTCCTTGATGTTCAGTGCTCAAGGTGATTACCATTTTTAAATATGGTGGTTGAAGTTTTGTACAAGGACTTTTATGTGCTCTCATAGCTGGATGCCTGCCTCCTCATCATACCATCAAGAGCTTCCCTGGAAAGGCATTTTCTGTGGTTAGTCTTGTAGTTGCACTCCCTTAAACTGGGACACATTTTCTCTAATTTCATCTAAGAATATTGTGTTTGTTAGTATGGATTTGAGCACTCTCAAGTGCTTGTCATTCCTACTTATGGAGTAGGCCAAGAGAGCATGGCTTTGGCATTTTGGGTGAGGATGTTGAGAAGGACTAAGGCTCATACCCTTTTCCACCTTCTAGGTACCATCTGCATAAGATGTGAGTGTTAGACTGATTGCATTGAACCATTTGTTAGACAATGGCCACTCAGTTGTAGAGTTCTTCGAATGACAGATTCCTGAACAAATTTCACCAGCCTCTTGGTAAGCCCTCTTCTCTTAAGGATGAACTCATCAAAGATACTAAATACATATGCTTCACGTACGGGTGAATAAACTTTCCACCACCATACCATTTTATCTGTGTGGAATTTATATATAAAGACTTAACTTTCTGGGGCTTTTGTCCTTATTTAATTAGATTATTTACATGAAGAAGTACGATACATCCTGATATGTGGGGAGAGCTGCAGGTCCTTCTCCAATTAGAAAATGTTGCTTCTATCTTTTAAAGTGTTTTTTTTTTTATTGTATTTGCTTTATTTTCTGATAAAAAAACAAACAAATATATGTTTCCCACCTTTCTGAACTAGTATAGTCCAGTTTTCAGGGTAGTGCTGAATTCAGGGCTATGTTACAAGTTTCTGTGTTGCCCATAGCTTACTTGGATAGAAGGAAGCTTCTCTGCTCACCTGTGAGAAAGGGGAGCTTTGAGCAGCCTATCTTTCCCGGGAGGAGTGGTTTCAGCCCAGAAGTTAGTAGTTTATTGGCCATTTTGGGCTAATTTAGTTCTTTTTCATTTCCCTGCTATAAAAACCATATTTGCACAGTTTTGCGCACCAATTAACTAGGATTAAACTATTCTCATCTCCACGAAGTTTACTCTTCAATTTTTCCCTTGGAACTAGACAAACTTTCAACTTAAGCACTCAAACCATTAATTTCACAGCCCAGCACTTGCACAAAACTCATAGCAAACACTAATTAACCCTAGCACTAGACCCCCCCCTATACTATCCAGAGAGACAAGGCTCTCTATCCGTTCCTACCAGCCAATCAGTAAAACAGCTTACTTTACCTATTCAGGCATGTCCAAAGGGCAGTTTCAGGTGTACTCTCCAGTCCAACTGGTGAATCTGGGCATTTTGAGGCAATGTTACAACTGCCTCATGTACACAGACAACCCTCTCCTCCTACTACCAAACACTAATATATGCGAGAGATGCAATTATACAGCTAAACTGTAGGAAAAGCTCTCCAAGCCAAGACTGGAACTGACAGTCAAGAGGAGAAGGAAATACTTGCAACACACCACCAGTCTCACATAGACCTACTAAACCAACACCGGCAAATACACATAAATACATGAAAACATACTCGGAGGCTCTAAATAAAAATCTGCAAAAGCAACAGAGACCTCCAAAGCAGACATCCATGCAACTTCCACACTCCATCACAAACCATGAAACACATACTTCACATAATCAGTGTGCCATGCAATCACAGCCCTTAAGGCAAAATAACATATCCAACACACTAGTAATAGGTGACTCTATAGTCAGGCACACTGATGTCCCACTAACTAGGCTGGACAAGGAGAAAGTTACAGTTAGCTGCCTGTCGGGTACCAGGATCCGCCACATAACACAAGCACTCTGGTCGGTCCAGAACAAGTACAAATATGACTGTCATTGTCCATGTTGGTGTGAATGACCTGAGACATACCTCCCTGGACTACATGAAAAGAGAAATGGAAGAGCTCTCTGATCACATAGCCCAAGGCAGTATGACCCTGACCCTGAGTAACATCCTGCCCTCACCAAGAAAGATGCCACAGTATAAAGAAAAAAAATATCAATTTCAATAATTGGCTAAGTTTCTAGTGTCATTCAAAGGGGATCCAGTATCTGTCCACCTGGGATGACATGCTCGACAAGCCATGTTTCTTTGCAAGACATGGCTTGCACCTTTCACCCTTAGGCCTTTGAATACTGGCCTCGGCTTTTGCCGCCCCCATAGTGCCTTTTTTAGGCAAGGCTCAAAAGACAAACCCACCACCGTAAATAGCACAAGTAACCAAAAACTGAGGGTAATGCTACTGAGTGCCAGAAGTCTAAACCTCAAAATGCATGCACTCGAGGCACTCCTCAGTATGGAGAACATCGATATCTGTGCAGTAACAGAAACCTGGTTTAAGGCTCCACAGAGCACCCCAGCACTACCAGGCTATAACTCATACCATACTTTTTGGCCACAGAACCCAAACCAAAACACAAAAGGCGGGGGTGTATCCATATTCATCAAGGATACCCACACCTCCAGGTTAGTGGTGCAGCACGATGCCTCAGAGATCATCCATGTGCAACTAACAACAGGCAAAACTGCAATTTAAATTGTAGTTTGCTACACATCACCCACCATGACCCAGGACCCCCATTCCACATTTCTGGAGACACTGTAATATATGAAGGTCCTACCAAATGCTCTAATATTGGGTGATTTCAATTACCCAAACATTAACTGGGAGAACTATTCAAGTACTAACTCCCTTGCCCAACGCTAGAATTTATAAACTTGGACACCCAGAATCAACTGGTCAACACCCCCACCAGAGGTGACAACATATTGGACCTGGTCATCACCTACATGGGTGACCGGTGTTTCACACCAGAGGTCAACCCCTTGCTGGTTAGATCAGACCATAGACTAATTACTCTGGATATCCACATTCTGCCCCAACCCCCAATCAAGGAAACCACCGTAAAAAACTTTTCAAAAGCAAACTTCACGTTACTTAAGAATGAGGTGGAAAGGTTCACAGCCCCCATGCTAAAGGACAGCACTGTCCAAGCTGCTGAATTCCTTACAAAGGCACTCTATGAGCACCTGCAAGAATGTATGGATCATGCTATCAAAAGCAAAACCAAGACTCACTCCTCCAAGAAAAGGAAACCAGTCTGTTGGACCCCTGCCAAACAAACTATACAATAGAAGGAGGAAACTAGTACAAAATGAGTAAAATCCCAAGAAGGAAAGACATCCCTGATCAATATCAGCAAGAAACTACAATCCCTCATAAAATCATCCAAGGCTAGCTTCGAATGAAAAATTGCCAAGGACTCCAAAGATAACCACAAAGAGTTCTTTAGCTATGTCAAGAACCTAAGTAGAAACTCTCAGATCTGCTCTGAGTTAGTGCAGAATGGCACAAAATACACTGAACTGACTGACATTGCCAACATTCTGGCAGACAGGTTTAGTGCAAACTTCACCCCCTCTCACCGTCTAAAGGGCCCATAATCATACCAGAAGGATTCCAATCTACATTAGGCAGAGCCTCTCACTAACACTCTTCAAGAGAAACCTTGACGAGTGAGTGGATGGAAAACAGAAAATTTACCCCGGGGATCACTGCAGTGGCTCTGCTGGACAGAAGCACAGGGAACTAATGGCTCTGCTGGACAGAGGCACAGGGAACTAATCTAAGGGGGCAGCGAAAGCCAACACATTCTGGCTAGGCTTATAGATGCCCTCGGGCAAATAGCCTAGTACTTACCTATGAACCTATCACTGATATAAACTTTTATTTACTACTAATTTCCTCCTGATTGCCTGGACTACAAACAGGCTCTGTCAAGAATGCCATTACATATATCACCTGGCAGTATAAGCCTTGATTCTAGATGATTTTCACTGTTGATATGACACCCCGACCCCATGTGCAAAAATGGGATAAAGAGGTTGTGGATGGATGGATAGATTTATTACATGTTACAGTTTTCCTTATTTATTTCTGCCTGCCCTACCATGGCATTTATGTACTAGTCTAGCTATTCATTTTCAAAAATGTGCTTAGTCACAGGCTTCTTTATGAACAGCATTGCTGTCTAAAATAATTTAATTTGCATGCAGGTATTGTTTCTTCTTCCATTATGGTATTTTAATTAAAATAATTGTTATGTACCTTCTCATCAGGCCTCCACTGAAACTGTGCTTTAACTCAGCAGGGTAACCTCATCAGGAAAATATAAAGCAGTCAGTCAATCAATCAATAAATCAATCAAGAGTGTGTTTAGTTAATTTGTGATTGAAGTTTCACTCAACCTGTTTAAATTTAGCTCTTTAAATCTCTTTAAACATAATGTACCTGCAACGAGTGTTACTTAAACCATGGAAAAACAAGATAAAAGATTTTAAACAAATGGATGCTTTAAAGCAGTAAAAATCAATGCAAGCTTTCAGATGTATGCATATCCTTCATCAGGCTTTTGGACATAAACATATCTTTCTTCAGGCTGAAGTAGGATGTCTGCAAAAATGAAAGCTAAGTGATTTTTACTATTTTAAAATAAAAAAAGTATTTGCTCAAAATCTTCAAACTTCATTTCCTGTAACTTCAGTAATTCAGTAACATTTTCACTGTGAGCTGATTGTTTTACTAAGCTCTGAAATGTATGTGGGCTCACTTTGGGGTTTGAAGTTTTAAAAATAAGATGTGATGTTTGAATTCATTTTATATTATTTATCTGTACTTTTTAAAGTCATGATTATCGTTTAATATCTTATTTTCAGTTGCCTAGCCAATGTCTTTTTTTTTTTTGGTAGTGGTCATTTTTTTATATCCACAATGTGTAATAAATTAAACAAAATATTTGCAAAGCACATTGTATTTTCATCTGAATGTTTCACTAAAGTTTATTTATACAGTAGATATTACATATTTTATTGCCAACATTTCATTAATTCTGTTATTACCTAGGTATACCTCTTCAGGTTCATAAGGAGCAACATTTCAGCCCTTCACTGAGTGGGCGCAAGACAGAGAATGTTATCCTTTACATCAGGTGAAATTCATGGTAATCCTACTGGTGGACAAAGTTTGAACTCAGGCTTTGATTGCCAGAACTTCATCTTGCCAATGATCAGAGTTTCTTCATATGAAATCACTGATGTGCTAGTAGGGATTCCTTTTTGGGGGAATGTTCCTATTCCTTGAGTTGGTGCAACCGTGGCAGGACCTCGGTGCATTCACTTTTGTCTTCTCATAGTTAATTCAGACTTCATAGAGTTACCTTGCAGTAGCATAACTCAAACTGGTCTGATAAGGTGAGCTGTTATCCTCAGCTGTGATATGTGATTCAGAGATATGTCTATTCTGCATGTTACTATATCGCATGAAGACCCCAACAACTGCCCAAGTGAGCACCCTACAAAGCATTGACGCTGTCTGTCATCCCCCCCACACACACACAAGTTGCTACTTTCATTGAACATCCCTGAAAAAGCCAAGTGTCAAGTCACATAGCCACCTTCAATTCCATCATCCACATTTAAAGCAAAACACATCCAGTTCATGCTGGTACTTTGTTATGGCATAAATTAATGATTTGTCTTCTTAACTATGGTCTTCCATCCATAATTCATGCAAATCCATCCCTCTGCCCTACATAAGTAGGGCTTGGTAATTACATTATTTATATAAACATGATCAGTTAATCACGCAACAAATGTATTAGCTATACAAAATCAAATAGGCCATTTCTGCACTTATTGCATTTACTGTGTAATTCATTTATTTGTTTATTTGTTTATGCTGCAGAGTAAATAGTTTAAAATGTGTTTTTCTGTTTATAGAAACTAGCATTTAATTCATAGCTGCAGTCAAAGTATGCTCTATTTTCCTATAGTCCAAGTCATAACTAGGAAGGCTTTTTTTTTGAAGTAGCTCTTTTACCTGAGTTTTGTTGAATAAAATACAAATTCTAGCTATGCATAGGTACTTTTCTGCAATTAATTGTGGAGAACTACTTGTTATGAGTAAATCGATGTGGACCATATTAGCTCAGCTAGAGGTTTTCTTTTCATTGAAGCTGTATGTATACTGTCAGCTGTACCATTATTTCTTAAATTGCCTGAGGCATACACTTAACGTCTTTAAGCTGTACATTTAGATTAATGTCACACTGTGTTTGTTGGAATTTTTCTCCCAGAACTCCTCTGAAAATGGGATTTTCACAGTTACACAGTCTCCGTGAAGAAGTATAAACAAACAACAATAAATAACTGCTAATACTTAGAGAAAGCATGACAACAAATGCAACTAAAACTCACTCACTCACTCACTCACTCACTCACTCACTCACTCACTCACTCACTCACTCACTCACTCACTCACTCACTCACTCACTCACTCACTGTAACTGGTATAAATAATCTAAACACTTAGAAGAAGCCTTTGCACCAAGCCAGGATCTTCATTACATTTATTTGAATATTATTTCCCTGATGGAAGGTACAGTAGTCCGGATGGCACAGATGAAGGTCGGCAGCATTTGAAGTACAGGTTGGATTTGCAGTTTGCACTTTGAGTACTTGGGATGCACCAGACTTACCCAGGTGTTGGGCAGTTCTCCTCCTTTGAGAGGACATAGTTTGGCCTTTATAATTCCTGGAGATCAATTCCTGCAAGCCTTCAAGGGCTGCAGAAAGATTTCTGCAGAGGAACATATGCAGCATGTGTTCAGTGATTACAATAATGCCATTGCATGATGGGTACTGAAGAAGAGCAGAAATAGTGGATAGTGCATTTATCAAAAACAGTGATGGTGGCAGTCCACTGTTATTTCTAAGAAATTACAGTCAGTTTGTTATAGTCTTTGGACATGCAATATTGGATTTTCAATAGGGCACAGAGCAGCTTGCCAGAAGGACATTGGGGACAGAAAAAGCATTATCAAAAAATAATACCCCAAACTATGCAATAAAGTGTTATGTAGAAGATCTGTGTACTTGCATTCTTGATGTTGCAGAACTAGTTTGGCCAATGTTGCTATGTAGAATTTTGCATCATGTGCAAACTTCTCATCTTGAACTTTTTTTGTTATATTTCATCATCACTGAAGACATGTGTGTTTTGTATGCCTCAGATGGAAAATAAACTCAATGAATAATAACCATAAGGGCAGGCACGAGGATTTACTCCACGACATCTGCACTGCCACTGATGTAATTATTGCAGCTCATCTTGAATCCAAAGAAAAGGATTTAGAGGGTGTAATGATAAGTGAAATAAAGCTGTTATAGTACCTGTATATTTATTGGGCATATGTAGATAGCAGCTGCCATTTTAAGTCTAATGTATGGTGCTACCTTTTAAGACTTGGGCTACATTTGCAATCAAACAGTTCTCTGTTGGAGTTTTAAAAGCAAAAATAAGCAAAGGAAGTAATTTTATGCACTTTCTTTTCTCTGTACTTACTTTTTTAGCCATTTAGATCTGTCTTATGCAGCTTCTGTTCTATTTTTCCATTTTAGTCATTGGTTTGATTCCGTTTTTTAATAATCTCTAGGCCTGTTTTCCCATCCATCCACCCATTTACTGTTGTATTTTTTAAACTTGGTAGATTTAGAGTTGCTTGTTCTTACTGTAAATTTTGTTTTAGAAGCTCCTCCCCATTTTATCTCATCTAGTCATTCTACTGGGCACTGAAAGATCAAACTGAGAAGGCCTTCCCCTTAGTCTCTTAAAACCTGTGTTAGCCTGTGTTTCCTATCATCCACTTAATTCCCACTGCAATATTCACAGTGTTAATCGATTCTTTCCAGATTACTTTTGAAATCTGTAACAAGTGGGATAGACTACCAGTCACTGGAGAGCTTGGAAACTACTTTTCAGGAATCTGATTGGGATTGGTTAGGGTTGTCAAGTTTTAAGTGGGCCAAGGTGGAGCATGGGGTGTGGCCAATATAACACTGGCTATACCCTCTACCATGACATCACCATAGGAGTGGTGAAGGAGATGCAGTTGTGAGTACAACAGTGTGAAGCATATGGAACTCTCACAAACCATTTAAATTATGCAAGTTAATTAATAAAACTGAAGCTCTACTGCAAACATCCACACATTACTCAGTTGTAACAGTAAGTACACTTTGCAGAAAAAACAATACTCATATTAAACAGACAAATATGTTTATTTAAAAATAGGAAAAAAGACCCTTAAATTCTACATTACACTAACTTCTTTAGCTATGTCCAAAACCTCAAAGACAGCTAACAGCAGTGTTCAGAACTGGTTGAAAATGGAGCTACCTACATGGAGCCAGAAGATACAGCAAATCTGCTGGCTGAAAAATTCAACACCAATTCCCACCCACTCCACTGATTGCTTCCCAGGAAATACCATCAAACATAACTCTTCAACTATCACTAGAGAGCAGGTCATAGATGCGCTTGCTAAAGCCAAATACACAGCATCAATGGGCCCCAATAATATCCCAGGGTACCTCCTAAATAGACTGAAACATGACGTATCAGAACCACTGGACCACCTCCAGACAGGCTTGTGTCACATGAATGGAGAACTGCAATGGCCATCCCTTTACACAAGGGTGGACCAGCAATGGACCCCAGGAGCTAAAAACTCATAAGTCTGACTAGTCTCATATGCAAGGCCATGGAAATAATTATCATGGAAATGATTACTAAGGACATAGAAAACCTTCAAATACTGGATCCAACCCAGTTTGGCTTCATCAAGGACAGGTCATGCCTACTCAACCTTTTTGGCTTCTTTGAGAGGATTCCCTAAGGCAATATATGAGAACAAAATGGTGCATATTTCATACCTTGACTTGGTTAAGTCATTTGATACAATACCCCACTTGGGCATTGAAACCACACTCATGGATATAGGCATAAACTATTATGTTACACATTGGGTGGTTGACTGTGTCTCAGATTGGACTTAGAAAGTTAGGATAGGGGAGACCACCTCCATAAAAAGGCCAGGCTGATCTGGCTGATCAAGTTTAGTGTACTCGTAGAATCTCTCCAAGACACAAACATGCTACAGGAAGGGCTAAAACATACAAATGACTGGTGCCAAAGCCATGGCTTAAAACTCAATGCAAAGGAATGCATAATTTTACCCTTTGGGAAGTCAGCCACCTTAGGAAATGACCTTATTGATAAGATGCCTCTTAGTGCAGAACCATTGGTCAGGGATTTGGGTACATATGTAGACAGCAGCCTGGCTTTTGACCAAAATGCATATAAGGTAGTAAGAAAAGCATTCAGTGTTACTCAATTTGTAAGCAAGGCCATGGCATCTAGGTACAAGGAAGTCATAATTCCACTGTATCAGGCCCATCGACTACAATGTCCCCGTAGAAATACACTTAACCAGGCACATGCAACAACTGCAATGTCCACAGAGGTTTCTCAAGAAAAGAATACAGGAAGTAATCCCCATTCAAGTGAAACCTTCCCTAAGCCTATGTAGCTTTCACCAATGGATGGGAAATCACAAATTCATCCCTGGCTTATCATCTGTGGTCCTTATGGACAGGGGCAACTTGTAGATACTCTAAGGCATAGGCATATACCAAAGTCATTCTAGCCTGTGTGCATTGATAACTGGGAAAACTAAGGCATTAATGACTAGACTTAAAAGGTTCAAGGGCTGTTACCCTAGTAACTTCCTATGATCCTAGGATTCTATATCTTATGCAGATCACCTCAAAGCCTTGTCTCTATACTATGTGTTTTACAGAGCGGACAGGTGATCCGCTGTGGTGACCCCTAACCGGGAAAAGCTGAAAGAAGAAGAAGATTGATAGATGATCTATGCCTGGCATACAAGACACCCTTGAATCCCAAACTAACGGATCGTTTTCATATATGCAAAATGAATAGCATCAGAATTTCTCAACCTAGGGATTTAAATTTTGCTTGCAGCATAAAGAGGACATGTTGGAGGGACAGGTGTGTGACTCAGAGAATTCCTTTTCTCAGGAACATGCTCCCTATCCATGTGAAACAGAGTTTTTACCTAACCCTGTTCAAGGAAACCTGGACCAGTGGATGGGAAATCAGAAATATACCCTGAATCTAGCATCTGTCTCTCTAATTGACAGACGCAGCCTGGAAATCTTGCTCTAACGTACATACTGTATACCCCTTAAAATCACCTCTAAGGCACATAAAGGTTGTGGGATAAATTTGGGAAGCCTGGCTAGACTTATAAAGGCCAGCACATAAACTTGTGGGATACATATGGGATGCTTGGCTAGGCTTGTAAAGGGCCCAGTGGTTGTCAGTACAGTATAGCCCTTCAAAAGCTCAGCAGGTAGATTGAAAGACTGCAGTAATTTCCAAAGGCATCCTTAAGTTGCTGGTTCACTTCCAGCTCAAAGGGGGATGGGTGCTGGCATAATGGTTAAGGTGTTTACCTTACAAAGACTATGAACCTTTAATAATGTGCAAGCCCCAAAATGCACTGCAATTTCTAATCTGTAGTTAGTTGATTGTGATACTGTATGCTGAAGTGTTAACATAATTTCTGTTAAGATGACATGATGCTATAAATAGAAGTTACCATCTGACTAAACTGATGGTGTGCCCTGATTTTTCTATCTGAATTAATGAATATTACCGAGTAACCATTGGCGCATGATCTGACAATGGGAAACCTCTGCTGATATTTGTTTAAATATCTGAAGAGTATTATCTTGTGGACAGTTAATACATTGACACTTAATACAATTTAGATTGTAAGGATATTATCAAAATCACTATATATTTTACTGTGAAGTCCATAGAATAAAAATTAGGTAAGTAACATAGTACTGTCCATGTATACGTGAATGGACACTGTTTGTCAGGTTGGTGGGAGGTCATTTCAGAACACAAAGAGATATGCACATGAAGGCAAGACTTGGTGCTACCCCATTTAGAGAGATAAGAGGCTAATGGAAGGAGAATTACCATCAATACCAAAGAACTGGTCAATAGCAAGGAGACAGAATCTTGGTAAAAACAACTCAGATATAAGAAGAATGCACAGTACTGTATCATATTTTAGTCAAACCAGTGAATATTTTTGAGGTTATTTGGTTGAAGGTTCCCTATTACATGATCAAAACCTTAGGTTATCGAACACCTAAAGGTCGATCACTAAATGTCGAAGTCTGAAAATTGTGAACAGCTGTTTCCACACAGGGAAACGAGTCATTTGGACATTACACAGATTTTGTTCTTTCTCCACTGTAGAGCGATCTCAAAGTTGGTATATTTAGTTAGGGGGAGTGTTGGGGGCACAGCCCCCCACATTGGGGGATATGGGGGGGGTGAAGCTCCCTACTTCATTTCTGTTCAAAACTTTTTTTTTTTATTTGCCCAATGGCATTTTTTTGCTATGTGGAAACTGCTGTTTTTAATGTTAAGGGTTTGATATTTCGTGATCGACCTTTAGGTGTTCAATAATTTAAGGTTTCGATCACGTGATACAGACCCGTGGTCGAACATAGCTTATAAATGGAGTAAATTGACTTGGTGATTTTTATTTATTTATTTAACATTAGTTTACCAGAAAGTTCAACTGGGACAGAGCCCATTTTCAGCGGAGGCCCAGGGAAAAACACTTCAGACACAATATTTCTGTTAAAAGGATAGTGTTTGTAGTATGCAGACTGAAAAAGGCAAAGTAGGGGATGATAAGTTTTAGGAAGGAGACACATAGGTTCATAGGTAGTTAGTAGGCTATCGGCCCAAGGGCCTACGTAAGCCTAGCCAACAAGATTCCCTTATGCCACCCAAGAAAGTTATTTTTCTGTGCCACTGTCAAGCAGAGACACAGAAGTGATCCCCAAGGTGTATTTCCTATTTCCCTTCCACTCATCTAGATTTTTCTTGAAGAGTGCTAATGAAGAACTTTGCTTGACATAGATGGGTAGCCTGTTCCAGAGTATGGGAAGTCTCTGGGACAGGAATCTATACCTCCAGCATGTCCTGTTTATTGTAGTGACAAGGTTTAGGTCCCTAGAGTGTATAGCTTGGAGGGATTGGGATTTCTTTTGGTGTAGCATGTCCAACAGCTCTGGGTTTGACATAGCTTTATATGTTAGGCAGGGATCACCTTGGAGTAGGCGATATGCTACGGAGCAAAGCTGGAGTTTTTTGAGACGGTCAGTGTAGGGCATCTGTTTGAGGCCAGTAATCCTCTTTGTGAGGTACTTCTGTGGCCTTTCCAGCTGCTGCAGATGTCTTGTGAGGTACATTCCAAAAAGGGCGTTGTACTCTATAATGGGTCTAATGAGTGTCGAGTAGAGGGGAACAATGACCTCTTTATTCCTGTATGAGAACCATTTTATGATGAGGTGTGCCATGTAGAAGGACTTCCTGACTACTGTGGTGATGTGACTATCAAAGGACAGACTACTGTCCACCTGGATCCCAAGGTCTCTTATCACACATTCGGTGTTAAGTAGACTGCTGTCTATGTAGTAGTTCATTGATACAGAGTTTTTACCAAAGGGGATGACAATGCACTTTTTGGCATTGAGCTTGAGGCCATGGCTCTGACACCAGGCATTTGTCTCAGCGAGGCCCTTCTGTAGGACAGAGAGAGATTAGGGCAAAGGAGTTCTGCAGTATTTAAGCAATGGATACAACATTGAATTTGGAGAGAAATTTGCTCGAGTAGCAATAATCATTTTCAATTTTAGGAGAAAAGATAACACTGCCATGCTGATAATATGAAGGCCACACTGCCAGTGACTTAGAAAAATATAGAAATAAATATTGTAATGTTTTCTGAAATAGAGTGGGAAGATAATAAAGGAAATTTATGTGTAGACTGCATCTGACTGAGAGATGGAGGAGAAAAGAGACTATATGAGTGGATTAACCAATGCTAGTGGATTAGTACAAAGGCACAGTGTTGGCTGTTATCCCAGAAAGAGACGTTTGTTTTATCATTCTAACAAGATGATAAGAAATGCTGTACTCAAATCTCTTCCCTTAGGTGATCTCACTTTTTTATTTTCAGAGGTTATAAGTCAGCTTGTTTTCCTGCTGGATAATTGCAACATGCAAAGTTTATTTTGTGCTTAAAATATCAAAACATCAGCATTTTTTCTTTTACTTTTGTTTTCTGACAGCATTTATATTACAATAAATATGAACAGGACTTGTCTAATTAATATTCATTTCTGTTGTTAGCGAGGTTTGTTTCTAATAAACAAGTAGGGATATTTTTTCTTTTAAATCAATGAAATGACTTTGATAAAAAAAAAAAAAGTGATTGTATTTGCAAGTAGAAGACTATAGTTAAACTTTGCATCCATTCCCGTGGATCTAGCAAGGCAGGCTTTGGCTAAGAATTGTGGCAGAGATCCATATTTCTAAGATATCACAAATTATGATGTATGCTACTCATTTTAGCTCTCAAAAACATTTGATACTGTAGAAAAAAGGTGACCATGCACTGTCCAATTATATTTAAATAGTATGAAATTGTTTATTACAGTCTGAGAATACAGAACACCAGAAACTGTAATCCATTTGATTTCTGCTATGCTTTACATTTACCCTGGAATTCAGAAAAAGGCTCACCATGCAGGATAATTTCCTATCCCATGTAGATAAAATAACGCAATGGTAGCAAATTGTGATTCAGAGATAGCTACAACTACAACGAGAAAGTTCTAATTATCGTCTCAATAACATGGTTCTGAATCGCACTTTGGTTAACACTAATGTGTCAGATCAGACAGCAGTAGTGTTCAAACTACTGACTCATGCATCTTGTTAATGAAGGCACCCCCTTTACACACATGCGCGCACACACACACACACACACACACACACACACACACACACACACACACACACACACACACACACACACACACACACACAGTTTCCTTTATACCCCTACAGACAAGTGCACACGTCTACACAAATAAATGCACTAATATCTCCTACTCCTATATCTTCTCTGATCTCACCTGCATTGCAACTGTTTCCATATTAGTGAACAGTTACCACTGCCTTTTGATGGTGTTCAGGTTTTCCTCCAACAATGAAATTTAATCATTCAGCAGTGTAAAACATTAGCTGCTTTTATTTTAGGGGAGAGCACACAGCTAATATACATTACCTAATTTCCAATATTACTGCATTATCACGTGTCTCTAGCTGTGAGACCACACTCCACAGTGAAGCCTCCTCTCATGGAAAACCTCAGTGGGAGGGGAGACAAAGACTTGGAAATGCTTACCACAATGGGGAAAGCAGCCAGGCTAAGGCTTCTTCATCATAGTAAACCTTTTTGAATTCAAGCCTTATAGTCTCAAGTTTTTTATTATGTGTTACATATTCTGTTCATTTGTCACATGCTCTGTTATACATTTTGGTGATGAAAGGTTGAAAAGTATGTAGAGAACAAGGGCATAATAAATGAGGCAATCATGACTTATTTGAATGAAAATCAGTTATCAGTGTGGTGTATTGAAATGCCTATCCCACCCGTACTTTCTGTCTGTGCTGCCCATTCCCCAGCATTGAACTTCTGCATGTGCTGCCCTCTCAACTGCATTACCTTTTTACCTCTGCTACTCTCATGTCTGCATTAACTTTCTGCCTGTGCTACCCTCTCATCTATTTTCTGTTTGAGCTACTCTTTTACTTGTACTAACATTCTGCCTGTGTTGCCATCTGTTCAGTATTAACTTTCTGCATGTGCTACACTCTTGTCTGAATTACCTTTGTTCCTGTGCAGCTCTTTCACCTGTATTGAACTTCTACATGTGCTACTGTCTCACCTGCATTACCATCATATATATGCATTCGAACAGCTGAACTATAACTGTAGCGCTATATCTTGCAAAGCGACAGGCTTTGCTCCCATCATTTATGGATTCTCTCTCTCTCTCTTCCTCTCTCATACCACTGTCAAAGCACCATGTGTAGTTATGAACCTGGGCACCCATATCACAAAGCATGGCTTCTTTTCTCCTATCAAAAGGTAGATTATACAACAGGAAATAAGTACTCTGAGCACTTGTTAGTTAATCGCTGTCTGACATACTATTGCTATCTCAATAAAGCCACAGTGCATGCTATGTCAATAACTGCACTACAGTCTGCTGTAAAAAGAGAACTGCCTGTTGTATAAATAACTAAACCTTTCAACTGTAACTCATGATAACACATCATGAAGCAGTAAGGCCCTAATAACCCATACTAAAGGTTAATGCAACTGTTTCAATATGGTACAACCCCTACTAACCCTTAATAAAAAGTACCACAAGGTTTAAATGTAATGCTGCCCTTAGTAACTTATACTGATGAATGCCTTACTGATTAAATCTAGCACTGCCCCTAGCAACTCTGACTAAAATGTTCCTTATTTATTTATTAATTAATTAATTAATGTATATATCTTTATAGGGATAGTACACTAATCAATGTTGATCAATTTCAGGCTCAGCTCAGGTAAATGTTTACTTAACTACTGTTTAAATCTATTGCAGCCACCTACTAAAAGCTAACTAAAGAGTACATTACTGTTGAAATGTAGTTCAGTCCCTAATAAACCTCACCAAACAGCACCTTTCCTTTTAAATATATTTTTTTATCTCTTCTCATGTAGCCTATCAGCCATGCATTCTGTTGTCCCCATCCTTCACAGAGTATGCACTCAGTATGATAGGAGCTTAGGACATGCAAACATTGCTGTAGAGGGTTTCTTGTTCTTTATGATGCACCCTACCCCCCCTGCATTTGCCATTGATGTCCAAGGGGCAGGCATGCAATGGGGATATGGTGGCATATTGTCCCACATTTGCAGCAGCTCAGCTAATATCCACTCCCTGACGCCTCCTTAAACCATGTCCCCCTCCATGTCCCTGTCCTCAGCTAAACATTGTGTGTGAAAACACCTCTGCAACCACCTTCCTTTCTAGGATAGGCAGGCCCATCCTTATCTCCCAGTGTCACAGATGCTCATGCTGCTAATTGAATGTATGTCACCTAGGCCGCAGTTTGGGTTTTATCCCTGTGCACCATAGCACTGATACCTCATTACTATTTAAATGTAGTACGATCCCTAGTAAGTCTTACTAAAAGTGCCTTACTGTTACAATCTAGAGTGGCCCTTAGGAAGAATAAAAATATCTTATCATTTAAACCTATTCCAACCTCCAAGTAACCCTCATTAACAAATACTTTAAGTATAGGGTGATTCTTGGCAACCTTCACTAAAGACAGCGTAAATGTTTAAATCTAGTGTGGCCCCTATTAACCCTTACTAAAGAGTACTTTACTGTATAAATTTAGAATGACCCCTAGTAATCTCCATTAAACAGTGCCTTATGTTTCAAACTAGTGAGGTCTCTAGTAACCTTAACTAAAGAATAATTCACAGTTTATATCTAGCATGACCACTATTAACTCTCACTACAGAATACCTTACTGTTCAAATCTACTTTGGCCTCTAGTAACCCTCACCAAATAATACTTTGCTGTTTACATCTAGTATGACCCCCTACTAATCCTCACTAAAGAGTGCCTAAAAGTTTAAATCTAGTATGGCCCCTAGCAACCCTCCCTAATGAATATATTTCTGTATATATCTAGTGTGACCCCCCCACCAGTATCCCTCACTGAAAACTACATTATTGTTTAAATCCAGCATGACCCCTAACATCATCATCTTCTTTCAGCTGTTCCCGCTAGGGGTCGCCACAGCGGATCATCTGTTTCCATTTCTTCCTGTCCTCTGAATCTTGCTCTGTCACACCAACCACCTGCATTTCCTCTCTCACCACATCCATAAACCTTATCTTAGGCCTTCCTCTTTTCCTGTTACCTGGTAGCTTCATCCTTAGCATCTTTTTTCCAATATTCTCAGCATCCCTCCTCAGCACATGTCCAAACCAACATAATCTTGCCTCTCTGGCTTTGTCTCCAAACCTTTCAACCTGGGCTGACCCTGTAATATACTTATTCTTAATCCCGTCCATCCTTGTCACACCCAGTGCAAATCTTAACATCTTTAACTCTGCCACATCCAGCTCTAACTCCTGCCTTTTTGTCATTGCCACTGTCTCCAACCCATATAACATAGCTGGTATCACTACCCTCTTGTAGACCTTCCTTTTCACTCTTACTGGTACTCGTCTGTCACAAATCACTCCTGACACTATTCTCCACCCACTCCATTCTGCCTGTACTCTCTTCTTCACCTCTCTTTCACACTCACCATTCCTCTGAACTATTGATCCCAAGTATTTAAACTCATCCACCTTGGCCACCTCTACTCCTTGCATCCTCACCATTCCTCTATCCTCCCTCTCATTCACACACATATATTCTGTCTTAGTCCTGCTAACCTTCATTCCTCTTCTCTCTAGAGCATATCTCCATCTCTCCAGGTTTTCCTCCACCTGTTCCCTACTCTCACTACAGATCACAATGTCATGTGCAAACATCATAGTCTACGGGGACTCCTGTCTGATCTCATCTGTAAACGTGTTCATCACCATTGCAAATAAGAAAGGGCTCAGAGCTGATCCTTGATGTAATCCCACCTCCACCTTAAACGCATCCATCACTCCCACTGCAGACCTCACCGCTGTCACACTACCCTTGTACATATCCTGTACCACTCTTACATACTTCTCTGACACTCCTGACTTTCTCATACAATACCACAGCTCTTCTCTAGGCACCCTGTCATATGCTTTCTCTACATCTACAAAAACACAATGCAACTCCTTCTGACCTTCTCTGTACTTCTCCATCAACAGTCTCAGAGCAAACATCACATCTGCAGTGCTTTTTCCTGGCATGAAACCATACTGCTGATCACTAATCATCATGTCCCTTCTTAACCTAGCTTCCACTACTCTTTCCCATAACTTTATGCTGACCTGTATGACCCCCTAACAACCTTCACTAAAGACTGCCTAACTGTTTAACTCTATTGTGTCCCATAGTAACCATCACTTAAAAAGTATCTTACCTCATAAATTTAGTCTGACCCCAGTAACTCTCATTAAAGAGAAATTTGCCGATTAAATCTATGGAGGCAACTTGTGATCATCATCAAAGTATACCTTAGTGTTTTAAATCTAGCATGACCTTATAGTAACCTCATTAAAGAGTGCCTTACAGATGAAATCTAGTACAGCCCTTACTAACCCTCATTAAAGACTGCGTGACTGTTTAAATCTAGTACAGTCACTAGTAACCCACACCAAAGAGTATTTTACGGTATGGTAGACTGGGATTATCTGGATATAGCTCATTAAGTCTTCTTTTCAGAATTACAAGGTCCTATATGCCAATTGCCCTAGAGCAGTCAATCAGCATTTCTTGTATCAGATACCTAGTTATTAGTGAGGAATAGATTTTGCAGTTTACTTTTATCACATATATGGTAATGCTATGCATCGCAGCGATGCTTAGTTGATATTAGTTTATATTTATTGGCAGAAGTACTGATTTAAGGTTATGAAAAAATAGAATTCCATATTCATGAACTGAAACTCTGGGAATTATATTACTGATTGCTAAAAGTAATTTCTACACATTGCCTATATAACATTATATGTTTTACTGCATCTAGAGATACTCAAAATTAAAACACATTCGAAGATTATAACATAATAAAGCAAAATGACAGTTTTATTGATAGGAAATATTATAATAAAATACAAGTTATGCAGGAAGAGTGGTCTGGTCTCAAATGATAAAAATTATATGAATATTTGTATTTTCTAGAATTCAGAAGTTTGAATGTTACAGCACTTTTTCAGGGGAATAAAACTGTCCTTATTTATCAGTTTTAATCAGAAATGCACTACAAGTGGAATTCAGTTTGCAAGGCTATAGAGGCATCAGAAGAATTGAAGGTGAAAAGAATTAAAGTATCCGCAAAAAAAAAAAAAAAACTTTATGTACTTTTGTTGCCCAAATTATATTATATTCTGCAAGCAGTACCCTTTCTCTGAGCAATACATTAAATACTTTTCATGGGAATTTATACATGAAACAAATATTTTATTTGTTTGTAGATTTTGATCTATGGCCAGGATTCATGGATGTTTAAAAGTATTGTGAAGTGCAAATTAGTATGAGTAGCAGCAAATGAGCATGGTGTAGGTGATTCTAAGATGCAGATGGCATGGTTATGTAATGGCTAAAGTAACGGGTCTATATTATAACATCGAAGTCTTAAAACTTCTAATGTTATAATATTGACCCCTATTCAGCGAACATTTGAAATAGCGAAGCTGCAGAACACCAAATATTTTCCATGGGAAAATATTCAGTGGGCCGGTTCTGTGGCTTCGCTATTTCCTCGACTGTGGTGCTAAGGTGACGGACCGGGTTAAGATAAGTGTGCGAACGGACTGAGGTAAGGTGAGTGTGTAATAGTTAGGGACCTTAGGGATAGGGAGCGGGTAAGGTGAGTGTGCGTTAGTTAGAGACCTTAGGGTTAGGGAGCGGGTAAGGTGAGTGTGCATTAGTTAGAGACCTTAGGGTTAGGGAGCGGGTAAGGTGAGTGTGTGTGTTAGTTAGGGACCTTAGGGTTAGGGTTGGGTTAAGGTAAGTGGATAGCTAGTAGTGTATGTACAGTTTACTGTAGGGTTCTGTGAAGTGTGTATGTGTGGATTATGTATTTTAGTGTGCTTGTACTGTGTGTGTGTATTCTTGGAACAGCAATTTTTTTCCCTTGGAAAAATGTTGCTGTTCTGAGCGTTTGAGTATATCACATTTTGAGATTCCAAGGTCGAGCTTATGGTGTTCAATCTTTTGGAATTTCGGTAATGTGATAGAGACCCAAAGTAACATGCTATACAGTACATACAGTATACATATGGGTGCATAATGGCATGGAAATGAGGAATTCCATGCAGCTGAGCTATGTGGTATATGAAAATGATAACATGCATAATTGGGGAACAGTTTAGAAAAGTATAAAAAGGGGTGTTCTGAGACATGATCCATGGCTGATTTTTATACTAAGAACTGCGGTGAACACAAGGGGATAGATGCTTAAATTAGAAACAGTGATAGCTCAGAAGTATGTGTAAGTGTCTGCCACTGGAGACAGTGCTCACAATGTTGCATATAAGAATGATTTACACCAACAGTTACGGAACAGACAGCACATGACATATCACCAGCACATTGACACTCAGAGTCTGTCCATTTCTGGTTGGACAAGGAAGCTGTAACAGGCACTGACAAACTATGTCTCCACAAGTCAAGTGGAATCAAAGGGCATTTGTGGTATGCAATTTCCTGTGGATACTAAGGTATGTGTTGCTTTAATACTCTATAAGGAACTTTCAGCAACCTGCTGAGGATATGTTAGGAATATGCTGACTCCTGGCAAACGTCTCAATGTTATGATGCAGCAAATGGAAGAGCATATCTGGTTATGCAGAACTACAGAAGACAGAATTTTGCAACATTCATGAATTTTATAATACTGTCCATATCCCTGATGTGCTGGAGGCCATAGATTGCAGTCACATTGCCATTAATGCCCCCCTCCCGATCCATAGGAAATGTGATATATCAAGAGGAATGGCATTCACTCTCTTAACTGTTAAGTGGTCTGTAATACTCATGCCATTATTTATAATTCGTCCATGTGCCACCTTGTCAGTTCCCATGATTCACACATCTGGAACATGTTCTGCCTATACCAAATGTTTTTGCAAGGGGACTTCCCACAGGGTCATCTAGTTGGTAGATGCACAAACATGTTAGGTAGAGAGGTACCATTGTGTGTTGCAGGTGATGCCAGATATGCACTAAAGCCATATTTGATGACCTCTACCCACAACCCCAAATAAAGAAGGAAATAGCATATACTACAGTCATGTTAAGATATATAATGTAGTAGAGTAGACAGTCAGCCTACTGTAGGGATGCTTCCATTGTCTAGACATGTTGGAAGGGGCCCGTCAATACACCCGGACATGTGCAACAAGATTTTTGCTGTGCGTGACATGTTCCACAAACAGACATTGAACAATCCCTTGGAACAACAGGTGAACATCTAGTCAGGAATTTTATTCCAGTTGCACCAGGAGTGGAAAAGCAGGGTAATTCATGTGAAGGACATGCAGCAGTAATCTGGCAGTTGGTGCTGAGGATTAAGGAACTGTTAAAAGTTATTTATTGTGGTTCAGCCCAGGGTTTCATTCCCTCAGTCTCCTTTTACTGTGACTCTGAGCAAGTCACTTAACCACACAATGCTGAGATTGAAAAAGGTCCATGGAGATAAATGTTCTACCCTGGTAAACAAAAACAAATAAAAATAAAATAATTCCACAGCTGAGGCAAAGGTAATCACAATATATTGCAGCACTGACAAAGAGATGACACTTGGTCCACAACTATGAGCCAGGACACTATTAACACACAATGAAATGATATGTACATTGTCACACTTGCACTCAGCACATGCCCACATATGTTAGGGGGTGAGCAAGGCAAATTCTTCCTCATTGTCCAAATGTTAGGGACACCAAGAGACGTTACTGCAATACTATGAGATCGGGTATGGTCAAAGGATGCAAACATAGTAGCCACATATTCTATGAGATGGTGTGGAGACAGAGATCACATCTTGCTGTGGTGATGTCAAGCTGCTATGATGTAACCATCAACACTGTCCACTGGTTTGGCTTGGTGGTGTCAAATAATGATGCAGCCTGTAGCAAGGATGGGGTAGAAAAGGGGTAGATGGATAGGACCATGATGAATGACTCTGATATGGGCATACTGTATATTGATTCTGATGAGTGTCATTGTCCCATGACATGTCCTTTACAAGGTTTCCAGTGTATGCAGTTGGCCCTGCCCCAACAGCCATAGACAGATGGTATGGTGACATGCCATTTATGTATGTTTTCAATTACATACATGTGCATGAAAATATATGGCTCAGTGTGACCAACATCTACTACAGGGTTTGTTGTTTTTGTTGAGGCATTTTACTAAACAAAGGACTCCTTTCTTTTCTCTGTGAAGCTGAAAGTCTACAGTGACTTTGCAGATACTGCCTTATTCCACAGTTACAGGGCAATGAATTGTGTAACACAAAACGGTGGCAACATTTTATATCACGGCAGTAAGAAGTAGTTATGTTAATGAATCTGCTTACTGACACTGTTTTTAAATCTCGGTCATAGTGCATTGTGCTACTCATATATGTTGATGATAGTTGTGCACATATACTTGTGCATACCTAATGCGTATGCCCCATAGTGCAGTGGTGTATCACTGTATCCTTTCATAACACCATGAAGCAGTTCTAGGGACATACAGCACTGCCTATTTGCAGTACTATGTTGCATGATATGTGACTCACAATCATACATCCATGTGCCTGAGACTACAAATTTTCTTCTCAATCACATAAGAGTGAGTGGCCATGGCTACTTCAGGTGTTCAACTTGGTATATCAGGGAGTGTAAGATTCAGAAGGTAAATGCTTGGCATGAGCTTGCCATATTAGTGAGCAATGCCACTGACATCAGCCATTCCAATAAGCAATGCCTGCATCACTGCAGTGACCCAAGATGGTGACACTGTGGTCTGCATTAACTGAAGGAGGCAGAGTTAGTTAGAGAGAACGAAATAGACAGACTGATGGACATGTATTTAGTTTTTGTCAGTATTATTGTTCTCTGGTGTTGCTCATGTGTACTTAGGAGAATTTGCATTGTTTTGTAGTGGTGGTAGAGAAGCATAACCTTACCATAATTGCCTGTTGCAGGACTTTTAAGCAACACAACCAGGAGAGAGGTGTGAATGACATATCTGCCAGTTCACTGCACAGCTGTGATTGCAGCTCTAACATATTTCTGTAATCATTTTGCCATTGTGTCTTTCTTCTGCAGGTCCAGCTGTGGCACAGTTTTTTGTCACTCTTTCATATAATATAACTATAACATAAAATTAATAGATCATTTTAATACAGTACTCTAATGATTAGAATTGGGATACTGTTTTAAATCTGAATATGGATTTGGCTTGCAAGGTAATAGCTTTTGGAAGGAAAAGATGGCAAAGCCATTAACTTAGAAATTACATATACTAATAAATATATTAAATAAAAAAAATCAGCATAATAAACAAAGGGGAACAGGGTCTACATTATTTTACCAGTAGTAATATTACTGATGCCTGACCTACTGTACACACTTTCCGGCAGCCTCATCTCAGTACTAGAATGCAAATCAAAAAATATTCTAATTCAAAATTATTTTGGAGAGCAGCTCTGCCTTCCCTAGATCCTCAATGTGGAGGTTCAAATCCCACATCTCCAAAGAGTAAATAGATTGTTTCTAGGAATATACCAACCTGGAAAAAAGGGAAATACATGTATTCCTATTTCACTGCATTGGTGCAACATCAGAGTTAATAAATTCAGATAAATGGATATGGTTGCAAAAGTCCACATCTGTGGTACAGGAGGTACAGTCCTGTTACAGGTGCAGTAGTATACTAGGTCAAGATAAGATAGTCCGCTAAACACTGAGCATAGCAAATTTGCTTTCTGAATGGTTAGTAGACCCAAGCATTGTATTAGGAGTACAAAATTTTCATACTTTCATTTTCAGTACTTACTAGTCCAAGTCATGATTGCAAGGAGCAGTAGGTAATCCAGGTAAACAACAGCTACAAGACAGGAGATAATCATATGCTGGATACCAAGCCAAAACTGGACCCACACCATTACTGAGTAGGATGAATTCACTGTTGCACACAGCGATACACATCTTTGGGATACACAGTAAAACTGGAGATTGTATTTAAAACTCATGAAGAGACAGGAATGGCATGCACACGCCAAATGGAATATATCTTAGCCAGTTAATAAATCAGAGAACAAGCCACTATGAAGAAACAGTGAGACACATCATGCTTCCCAGCAAAATAGTTAAAGCAAATTAAATTATACTCAAACAAAGAAGAATTGTAAGTAAAAACAGACACTGTTTTTATGAGATTGTATGTCAGGAAAAATAAACAGGGCGTGAACCCAATACAAGAAGATACAATGAAGAATATGCAGACAGAATAAAAATTAGGCTGAAATAGGAAAGCTGAGAGGAAAGTATTTTTTTTTTTAATTTTGTAAAGCAAGTCAAACAACTAGCGGATAAAGCTGCTTTTGAACTAAAATGGAATATCACAGTAATAATTAAAGTTACACAGTTTATACTAATGTACTAGCAATACTTTCCATGTTATTTGGTGTGAAAATGAAAATTGCACAAATGGGATTTATAATAAAGTAAATAATATCTGCAAATAATCACAGAGGCATCAAATAAATAAGAAGACATAAGGCTGTAGAAGCCTTACATAAGTTAAAGAAGGACAGAACTGTAGTCCCAAATGATATCAGGACTTAAAAGAATTTAGTCTGATAACATCTGACTTTTTAATGGATGTATTAAACAATAGCATTATTTATTAAAAGCAATTTTATCTTTTATTGTACTATGACATTAATAAACTGCACATAATAAATAGATTAGTGCAGTGACTGGCAGTGTGGTAGATACGGTAGAATTCATTCCAAACTGGCCAGGATTGATTTTAAGGGGAAAAAAACAACAGGCTCAACTGCTTAAGCAAGGATGGATTAAATTCGTGAATAATTATCATCCGCATGACAAGTATTCATGTTACTATACCATGTAATGGAAATCGAGGTTTGCCTTTTCTGTAGTATCAGTCACATGAGGACTGAGCTTGATCTTAACGCATATGAGTTTAGCATCCAAATGGCAGGATAGCCAAGAAGATTGGTAATTACAGTGTTTTGTATTCAATAAAGTTTTGAACAGTATTACATTTGCACTCACTTTGCTGATGGCCTTCCCCTTTTACGAACTCTAAACTGTTCTAGTTCCTGTAGTGAGCATGTTGATTTTGTAGTCTTGTCTGTTTGTTTGTTTATCCATGACTGATTATAACGGAATTATTCATGGCTGGAACATCCAACAGCCATTCACTGAGCCATATTTATTCTAATTATGTGCAGTTTATTCATGCCATAGTACAATAAAAGATTTAATTGCTTTTGATTGGCTATATGTTGTGATAGCATCACATCATCCATTAGAACTAAATAATATTTTGTACAGCCAGCTGGGTTATAATGTAAAAGTTAAGGCATGAATGCGTAATGTGCCAAAAACAAGAACAGCTAGAGACAATGTACTGTTATTTGAGCTGAGATATACATTTGAGAAGCTGGTAAACAGTTCTGTTGTATGCTTGTACAAAGATAGGGATTGCTGCCATATCAAAATGTATGAGCATATAAACCTGCATAAAGTCTAACAACAATGAGAGGCAAGTAATGTAATAGAAGATAGTGAAAGACTAATAATACACCTAGAAATAATTGCCCTTAATGTAAAATCCATTCATTATATCTAACAGTAAGAATATATCAGCAACTGAAATAAACAAAATAGATGGATGTGGCATGCAGTATGAGACTACAAAATACCTATTCATATTTTAAGTATCTCATAACATTTTGGGATCGATAAATGCTCATGGATGACTGTACAAATGAAATTTTGCTCATAAATGGACTAAGATAAAGGTACAGATGTTAGAATACTTAGTAATAAAAGAATATTTAGTGATAGAATAACACAGTGCAAATGTTTTAAAATCATTGGAAACATTCGTCTGCAAAGTTTATATATGATCAGGTAGCAGGCATAGGCAATTCTGAAGGAAAGTTTATGCATGTCTTCATTTATTGTCCACAAATGATGAATTGTGTAATGGGCAACAGTATAGCTACACTCTTGATTCTAAAAGAACAGGTTGCCCCACTATGCTCAACACCAGTGTAAGTATAAACTGATGGATCATGTCTTGCAAGTTAAGAGGACCAGGAATGTATCACTGCTGAACAATTTTGCATTTGGTACTTATGATATTAGAAACAGGACTTCAGGATGTGAGGCACAACCATGTAGTTTCAAACCTAGAGACAGGCTTATATGAGACACGTACAGTGTCTGAGATATTGTCCTTCATCTACATGTGTCTAAGAGGCTATATTAAAATCATCCAAAGGCAAATGAGCTGATCTGATTATGTTAAACTTCTAAGATGTCACCATACCTCATTAACATCTTGTTTTGTTGTGTAGAGTGGTTTCCCCCCATGTCCACAACAAAAATCTCAGAGTGGCCTCACCTACTGTGTAAACTGTAACATTTGGTGTAGTGTTGTTCCATTGTTGTAGACTGGTGTTCACTGTAGAGTTCTAAGGTAGAAATAATAAATATTACCTGTACCTGTTGCCCTGGTTTGAATTATATGATATCCTACTGTTTGCCTTATAGGCCTGCCTTTCACAACTTGCTGAACTCTACTTGAGCACAGATATAGTTGCAAGACCCATGTTGCTGGATATACACACTGAACTGGCTAACTAGATCATCCTTTAGTGTCTCATAGTCTCTCAGCTTTCATTTACTGTCAGTAACCTGAAACGCTATAGATGTTAAAAAAGAACAAAGCATTAATTGGATCAGTGTAGAATGTTCACAAATCCAGATTCAGTATGGCTGTCATGTGACCGCTGGAGTCTGGCTATTTTGTAATTTCTTATATTTTTCTATTAAAAACTTTATTTTTTTCCCCTTCTGCTGCTAGTAGTTATAAAAGTATCAGCAAGGTATGTCACTTTCTGGCTTTGTTTAGTTTTGGAGCTCCTTAGGGAAACTTGGCATATTCATTACACAGATAATGCCATGTGTTATGCAACTGCACTATACTTATATGGTTACATGGCTTCAATTTAGGGTGTACTAGTTCATATTGACTTTGGTCATAAGCTAAATTACAGCCATGTAAGCAAATAAGCCATGTAACCATGTAGAAGTTTATATTTTATCTAGAGCTACAAAGGGGCGTGGACCATTGTTAAAATTATCTACTCTGTATAATACAAGATCATTTCAAGCATGTGTTATGCCACTGAGGGACCATTTCCCATTGCCCATTACAACCAATAAATATTTAAATCAGTTTAAATGTGAATTGGTAAGCATAAATAGGGTATTTATGGTTACTTGGTTATCTTCAATAGGGTTGGAGCAAAGCATTGTTGCACAGAAGGATTAAGTAGGTAGAGCAGAATCTCCTTAAATTCTTCTCTAAAAGTAAAGACAATCACCTAGGTAGAACACCAGTAGGCCTGCAAGTAGTTTTCTTAACTTTAGTTACGGCTGAATATGCATCTGGAAGAGCATATCTTGTCAGTGCTATACAATGGAAATTTAGAGGAGTTATTCATAGGTTTCTAAGGTCATAGATTCAGCCTAAGTCAGTGAAATGTCTGCCATTATTGGCTTAGCCAACAATGCCTTAGAAGAAGAAGAACCCTAGATGGTGAGCTAACAGTTCAAAAACTGATAGTAACAGATAAATGTTATCTGAGAGATAAAGGAGAGAATATTTTTAGTTTGGCTAATACTATATGCAAGGGGAAACAAGAAGTTGGAGAAAAAGGAAAATAAATAGAGAATAATAGGGGATTGGGTTATGGTAATGTTTTATTTACCATAATTATATGTTTGTTATAAGTGAGTCCTGACATGGGTTTAATGAAATCCAGTCCATTTATTTAACTGAAGTCAGAATGTCATATTTTTCTGAATAAAACATCCTTCTAAAATTTAAGTGGTTTCACTATAGGTTTTATTGTTATACCATACATTTTTACACAAGATTTTTCCTTTGTTACATAAGAATTTCCTCTCTTTTTTGATCAGCTGCAATTTTCCCATAAGCTGCAAACTTAGAAATATTTTTGTATAGAAGTTAAACTTATGGCATATTAAGTTAGTGGCTGAGGTTCCACCTTCATAGCCCTTACATTCAGCTGTGATCTGCTATTACTGTCTGGGTAAAATAACTCATACCTATGAAGGTTTGCTCCTTAAGCTACAGTTTTCTCCTGTTTTCTTAGTTAACAAATACACTAATTAAAAACATGCACGGTCTGACTTATTTAAACAAATATGTCACTGATGACCATTTCCAAAGAAAACAACAACTTAAGATTTCCATGATCCCAGAGTTTTGTTATAATTTTTTATCCCTAATGTGCTTTATAGATCCATACCTTGTGACAGGATTCAGCAGTGGCCTGTACAGGTGCAAACACCTTGAAAGACAATTTTCTCCAAGACATCTGTTAGTGAACGCTCCCAAGCTTCCTTGTTGCATTGTGGGAAACTCAGTTGCACAGTGAGAAGTATTGCCATAGTTTCCACCCCTAGCCTTCAATAGGCTAAGCCCCTTTGTTAATCCTAGAGCAAAATCTGGCCAAACTAGCCCCTTCCCCAATAGTAGTAAAAACCTGCCATAATGAATGGTCACTTTCCAACCATTTTTTCAGCCAGCCTTATTGACACGGGCATTCTGAGGCAATGTAGTAATTGCCTTATATATATACCAGCAACCATTTACTCCTAAAACAAATGCAATATTTGAGAGATGAAATTACACTAGGAATTTGGAATAAATTCTCTCACATAACACAAACCAGGAATCATACAGTTCAGTGCACACACATCATCTCTTACACAGAACAAGGTCAAAACACATAACCTAAGATACATAAAGGTACTTAATAGAAGTCTATCAAAAGATCAGAGACCCTCAAGCACAAACCACTTACACACACTGCAAAGTAAATGGAATCCACTGCACATAACACATACAATCTATATTATAACATCAACAGCTTAGATTGTCCAATGCTAAATCATCGACACCTAAGCATCGAATGCTTAAAATAGCGAACAGCCACATCATCAAATTCTTTCCTTGGGAAAGAATTTGGGTGGCCATCCATAAACAAAATAAACAAACACACCCAAACATAGTGGGGGGCTTTGACCCCCACACCACCCAATGAGGGGGGCTGTGCCACCCCCCCACCCCCTAACTAAATATACCAACTCCGAGATCACTCTACATTGGAGAAAGGGCAAATCCTCAATAATGGCCATGCAAATTCTTTCCCGAGGAAAGAATTCAATGATATGGCCGTTCGCTATTGTAAGCGTTCAATGCTTAGGTGTTGATGATTAAGCATTTGAAAACCTAAGCTGTTGACAAATCAATAGGAACCCCATACACCAGTGTCTCAGCATATAAGCCTGTAAGACAAAACACCTCAAAACCAAATGTCTTGGTTCATAGGCGACTCCATAGTGAGAGACACAGATGTCCCCCTCACTAGGCTGGACAAGGAGAAGGTCACAATCAGCTGCCTATCAGGTACCAGAATCCTTCAAATCATGCACTCACTCAAGTCACTCAACAATTACTGTTATGACTCTGTCATGGTACACGTTGGGGTGAATGACATGAGATGTACCTCGCTGGACTATATGAAGACAGGCATGACTTAACTCTCAGATTTTATGTCCCAGGTATGTATGTCTCTAGTTCTAAGCAGCATTCTACCTACAGCCAGGATGATGCCACAATATAGACAAAAAGTGATTGACTTCAACAATTGGCTTAGCTTCTGGTGCCAATCCAGGGAGATCCAGTATCTGTCAGCTTGGGAAGACATGGTTGACAGACCATGCCGCCTTGCCAGAGATGGTCTTCATGTGTCTCCTCTAGGCTTTTGGATACTAGCAAGGGAACTGGCCTCCTCCATAGTACCTTTTTTAGGAATGTCAAAACAACAAAATTTCCAACATAAAAATATCCACTTGAGACAAACTCAAGGTTATGCTGCTTAATGCAAAGATCCTAAACAGGAAACTGCACTTTCTGGAAACAGTCCTCACCTTGGAAGAGGCTGATGTCTGTGCAATCACTGAGATATGGTTCAAGGCTACAGAAAGCACCCCAGCTGTGCAAGGTAACAATGCCTTCCACACGTTTAGACCCCAAAACGAGTGTGAAAGAACCAAAGGTAGAGGTGTATCCATCTTCATTAAAGCCAAATACACCTCAAGACTATTCAAACAGTATCACTCTCTTGAGCTACTCCAGGTCCAACTAACTATAGTTAAAACACCCAACCACATCATTGCTAGCTACTGGTCTCCCCACCATGAATCAAGAGAAGCACACCACCTACCTGGACTTGCTAAAGTCACTCACCATACAGCCAAACACTTTGGTCATGGGAGATTTCAACTATCCTTCTACTTATTGGGTGCCATACATATAGTTTTCTTGACTTTGCCAATACAGATGCCCATAACAGATAGTCTGCACCCTCACAAGGGACTCAAGAGTCTGAGATTTAGTACTCATGGGGGGGGGGTCCCTGATAAGGTCAGACCATAAACTTGTCTTGTTCAAAGTAATGATCAGACCAGACACCCCCACAGGAGCAAAAAAACTGTAAAATGTCTTTAAAGCAAACTACAGCCTACTAGGTGATGTTATAAAAAGTTTCAACCCCCCTGCTAACACAGCCAGCATTGACTCCTGTGCAGAGGAGTACACAAGTGTCTGTATAACTACCTAAATAACTATATAGACTTTGCTGTACTTGACCAGATCAAAACCTCAAAATGGGTCTACCAGAAAAACAGACCACCCTGGTGGACCTCAAGTATAAATAGGTTATATAACAAAAGGAAGAAACTGATGTCTAATAATAAGAAGGAATTTACTCAGCAGAAGAAGAATACCCTCCACAGTTTGAACAATCAGATATCTTCAATAACCAGAAAAAAGCCCCAATACGAATAGGTAGATAAACACCACTAAAATCACAAAATCCACCAAGGCTAGTGCAGATATACGGATTCAAATAATTTAGCATAAAAAACTTTATTTTTCACTTTTGTCCACCACAGACTTCATCAGAATGAACTTCTATTTCATTACAACCGATTTATATACAGTGAACCTCCAACAGTAACACATTCTTAATTAATTCTTATTCAATTAAACAAGAACCAATTAATTCAATCAATCAATTGACAAATGCAAACCTACCCTTAAACAAATATAAATATTACTAAAACACACATCTCAAAAAGTTATTAACTATAAACTATGTCTATGCATTTTCAATCTTTTATCTTTTAAAAAACATTTAATATTAATTGAATCATTTATTCCAGGTAACATATTAGCCCCCAATTTCAATTGCCATAATGTCTCTGTTCAACTTTATTTCTATAATCACCCCCTCTAAGGTCTTTCTGCACTTGTTCTGGAACAGCAAATAAAAATTTCTTATTGTCCTTACATATAAGTATGTGTTTATATACAGCATTATTGGTGTCGTTCTTTTTTATAGAATAAAAATGTTTTTTAACACATTTCTGCAAACAACTTACAGACATCCCTATATAAAAACAATCACATCCTGAATATACTGTTATATAAACAATTCCTTCACTTCTACAATTATATACCCTGGGATTGCCAAGGTCCTATCTAGGTGTTTTAAGGTCACATAAGGCTCTTCTAAGATGGACCTGCATATAGAACACCCTCCACACTTATACATACCCTTATTTTTATTGGACATCTCTCCAGTAGACAAAATTATACTAGAATCATTTTGCAATAAACTCTTTATATTGTACTTATTTTTATATATAAATTTAGGGGACTCTTCTAACACTTTAATCAAGTCAGAGTTCCCCTCTATTATTTTCCAGTCCTTTTTGATAATAGAGTAAATATCTTTATTACCTGTAGTCATATGTAAACAACTTATGGTAGTGTTGCCTTTGATTTTTTTCCTTACTTTTTATAAAGGTCTAATTAAAATAGGTGGAAAGTAAACACTTCCCCTTAGTTTAATCTGTTCTGCTTTTTTAATAAAGCTTCCCTCTTATACCTTCTTATTATAAACATGGAGGTAACAAATTCTATCTCCTCATCAAACTTAATGCTACTAGTGGTCATTCTTAAATTGCCCTCTGGGTATGTTCCTTTTTGTAAAACGTGGATGGTTGCTGTTGAGGTTTAGGTAACTATTAGCAAATGTGTCCTATCTGTGAATGTCACTATCAAATTTATGTTCAGTTTCATTCCAATAATACATACATCTAGGGAGTTCATTGTATTGCCCATATCACCTAATGTAAATTTCAAAAAATCTGACTTTTCATTTAACATATTTAAAAAAGACAACATTTTCTGTATCACCTTCTATTATAAGCAAAACAACAAATCGTCCACAAATCTATAATAAAACACAATTCTAAAAGTATTAATTAAAGGGGTCAGAACTGAATGTTCCCACCACCCAAGCACTATATTAGCAAACACTGGGGCAGTGGGTGACCCCATTGTTACACTTCTTACCTGTTTATAAATGTTCTTATCAAACAGAAAAAAAATGTTACTCAACATAATTTCTATAAGACTACAAAATAAATAAATTTCATCATTAGTAAAATACTTCATCATAGTCAAATAATTTCTAACATAATCTATAGCTACTCTATGGGGTATACAAGCTAAAAGTGAACATATGCCAACTGTAAAAATCAGATTATTATCACTATAAAAATAATAATTGTCATTGAATAGTCTAACCTTCTCTAAAAAATCCCAGGAGTCTTTTATATAAGATTCCATCTTCTGAACAACTGAATTTAATATACTGTCTAAAAACAGAGAAATCCCTTCTGTAATGTCATTGGGGGCTGACACTATCAGTCAAAAGGGTGAGTGAATGGGGTCCTTGTGAATCTTGGTTATCCCAAATAGGGTACCCAATACAGGATAGTCTACCTTCATAAAATTATATATGTATAAACCTATCAACCCTTCCATCAAAAATTCGTATAACAACCAGTAAAATTGTTTAAAATGTCTATGTACTTCTTGGGTAGAAGCTAACAAATACTCATCCTCGTTGGTTAATATTTTTTTCATAGACTCAAAGTAATCAATATGTTGCATGCCCACCATTCCCCACCCTTATCAGCTTTCATAAATCTGATATCTGTCATCTTGCATAATCAATTTAAAGCCCAATGTTCCACTTTGGATAAATTAAAAAAAACATTTTCTTAGGTTTAACTTTTAGTAAATCCCTAATATCATTTCACATGTTTTTTCAAAAACTTTTAATGTATTATTTAATACAGGATTAAAAGTGCATGGCTTTGTAAACTTACTAGCAGGTAAATCAACATTGCTAAAAACATATTTTACATTCAACTTTTGACTAAATAATTTTAATTCTAATAGCATTCTACTTAAGTCCATTCTCTTGGCTGGTACAAAATTAAGTCCTAGCTTTAAAATGCACAGTTGTTTTTCAGGAAAAAAAGTTCTCATAGACAAATTAAATATCTTAATGTCAATACTTACTAAATATCCACTGTGGAGTTCTATTTGTTCCTTCATCTGGTTAACATCCTTTGTATATTTCTGTTGTTTTCTCCTCTGGTCTGAAAATAATCTTTTATTCAAGTTCCCAAAGGGACTCCATGTGCATTTGTCTGATTAGAAGAGTACAACAGTAATTCATCAAAATCCATAGACTTAGTGGGTTCCAAAACCAAAGAACCACCTTCAAGAACGGCTAATGACCCTTCCACATTAATGTCACTTCCCTCATTCATAATCGTATCTAATCGCCCTTCAGATTAGGCATGCTGATAGGTAGTTGTTTTTTCTTTAATGTTCCTTAAGGAGGACCTATCAACAGCAATAGCTTCATTTTGTCTCTTCTCCTTAGAGATGAATTGTAAATAAGCACTTTGATTATTATAGGCTTCAATGTCCTCATTAGTTTTTTTTTTTGATTTTTCTGTTAACTACAATCTTTTCAAAACACTCAACCATCAGAAGCATGTTATTATAATCAATTCTCAAAACTGGCACTTTTGATAGGAGTTGCTGCAACAAGTAGTCTGCCTTAAGAATCTCCTGACAGACTTCTCCTATCTTTTTCTTATTATTTTCAATTAGAATATTGATTAGCACAAGACTGCTGTTATTAAAAAAGTGAACCAAAGTATTAAAAAAAGGTATCCTTATAAGTTAAGCCATTCGGACACTTGAAAAGGCATAAAACTTTTGAACAATTTTTAGTTCCAAACATTTATCAAAATACTTATTTTCAATAACCAATGTCCAGTATTTTTTAAGATGTTTCTCCAAGATAACTAGGGCATTTTTAACTTCAGTTTTAGCATTCTCTTCTTCAGTCAGGGACCCTGTAACAGTGAAAGGTCATAACTCACATTAAGGATGTAGTAATGTCTTTAAAAATATGGCCATTAGAAATCTCACCACTATTGTTTGAGTTCATATAACAGCGGTTTTCTATTATAGTATTCTGGTCATTGTCATCCAAACTTACTAAGTCAGTTTTAGCTGAACGTCCAAAACTGTTTTTCTCAATCAATACCTTAAACATCTTTTGCATCTCATTGACAGTCCGAACCAAACTGGGCATCATAATATTATCCACATTACCAGGGGTAGGATGTATGGATAAATCCAACAAAGAATCTCCATCTGAGCAAGCCATCACTGGAACAACAAAAACACTTCAATGACCAACAAAACATGCCAATATGAATAGATGGATAAACACTACTAAAATCACAAAATCCACCAAGGCTAGCGCCGATATACGGAGACAAATAATTTAATATACAAAACTTTATTTTTCACTTTCGTCCACCACAGACTTCATCAGAATGAACTTGTATTTCATTACAACCTATTTATATACAGTGAACCTCCAACAGTTACACATTCTTAATCAAGTAACTCTTATTCAATTAAACAAGAACCAATTAATTCAATCAATTGGCAAATGCAAATCTATCCTTAAACAAATATAAATATTATTAAAACACTCATCTCAAAAGGTTATTAACTCTAAACTATTCTGCACTTTCAGTCTTTTTGTCTTTAAAAAAAGGGTGCAGGAATAGTTAATATAAATGGGTTGTAGTGAAATAGAAGTTCATTCTGATGAAGTCTGTGGTGGACAAAAGTGAAAAATAAAGTCAGATATCTTATAAAGTCCTCTAAAGGTAGTTAATAAGCTATATTAGCATCCCTAGCTAAGGATAATCATAAGGCATTCTTTAGCTACATCCAGAATATAAAAGGGAATGCCCAACTATGTGCCGAACTTATAGTGGAAGGTGCCTCTCATATTGTACCTGAGGAAATTGCCAACCTGCTAGCTGAAAGATTTGGAGCATACTTCACCCTCCTGTCCCCTCCACCCATACCCCAAAGCATACTTGACACCAATCCTCTACGTAGTATCTCCAAAGATCAGGTCATATTCATGCTCTCCAAGACCGAAAACATGGCCTCTATGGGACCAGATAACATCCCAGGCTGCTTACTAAACAATCTAAATCAAGACCTAGTGGAACCACTTGGAACTCTTTTTAACTTCAGCCTGGGCACTGGCCTTGTTCCAGAAGAGTGGAGAACAGCAACAGAAATCCCCTTGCACAAATGGGGGTCCAGCAACCCACCCTGGGAAGTATATACACATAAGTCTAACCAGCCATATCTTCTAGGCCATGGAAAGAATCACCATGGACCTTATCAACAAGGACATAGGTGACTTTCAAACTCTTGATCCGACCCAGTTTGGCTTCATTAAAGGTAGATCATGCTTATTAAACCTGGTGGACTTTTTTGAGGATGTCACCAAAGCACTAGATGAAGGTAAAACAGTACATACTGCCTATCTTGACTTAGCCAGGGCTTTTGATTCATTCCCCCACTCAAGTATCATTGAGAAACTCTCCCAGCTGGGAATTAACCCAAACATCATTAGATGTGTAACTAACTGGCTCACTGACAGAATGCATACTGCCAAAGTTGGGGATTTCACCTCTACCAGTAGACCAGCTACCTGTGGAGTAACATAAGGATCTGTGCTGGACCTTCCACTGTATGGAATCTATTTCTGCTAAGTCCAGGTGAAAGTAGATGGCCTGTGGCTTACAAAGTTCACTGCTGATTGCAAATTGGGTGCAATCATTGTGCCCCCAAATGATGTTAACATATTACAAAAGGGTAACACAGACAACTGATCAAAGCCACAAACTAAAACTAAATGCAAAAAAAGTGCATTATTATCCCTTTTGGCAAAAAGGAAGTCCTTGCAAATTACAATATTGACAGCAACCCCCTAACCTCACACCCAGTGGTGAAAGATTTGGGTACACAGGTTGATAGAAATCAAAACTTCAATCACCATGTGTACATAGTGGTAAGAAAAGCCTTCTGCATTGCTCATCTCATAAGTAAGGGCATCGTATCCAAGACTAAGGATGCTATAACTCCTCTGTACTTGAACCTCATCAGACCGCTCATAACAATACTCCCTTTTGCATGTACCTCACCAGACATCTGAAGCAGCTGTAGAAACCACCAAGAAAATTCAGGTCCTCCAAAACATAACCTACATGGAACGACTGAAAGCCCTGTCATTGTCCTTTGTGTCCCACAGGCTGCTGAGAGGTGACTTGTGCCTGGCCAATAGAGCAGTCTCTGACTCTGCCCTAATGGAAATGCTGCACACCTGCGAATCAAATAGGACAAGAGTCGCTCACTCCAGAGATCTCAACCTAGCCTACAACATTAACAGAACATGCTGGAGAGACAGACATAACTCCCGCAGATTGTCGCTTCTCTGGAATAAACTCCCAATTCATTTGAAGCAGAGCTCCTCAATGACCCTATTCAAATGCAGTCTAGACAATTGGATGGGAGACTGCAAATTTACCCCATGGGGAGGGAACCTATGTCCCTCATGGACAGGGGCAGTCAGTGCTTACATCGCCTCGCTCGGCGAATAATGACCATCTAACTAAGGTCAATTACGGAACATGGGTGTAACATGGCTAGGGTTGTAAAGGCCCTAGGGCCATTAGCGTAGTAACCTCTTATAAAATTATGAACCTATAAAATAGTTACTTTGTAAAGTCTTGATACTGCGTGGAATGTACCCCACCCATCCTGTGTGTTTCTATTCCTACAATTATAACAGGAGTGTTCTGCTATAGGAAGGCAGTTGTAACAACTGCATCTTTTAAAGCCATTCTAATGTGTGCTTATGTTGTGCAATATTTTATAGTGTCCCACTTTAGATGCAATTCTCTGATAGTCTGTTGTTTATTTCACAAGACAGAATCTGTGTGTTGCAGGCTGCTTTCCTATGAGTGCTGAAAGGAATGTCAGGCAGTGTGTCACAGCTGGCTCATCCTACATTTACAGATAGACCTGCATTCCTCCATATGTGTGCTCAGTCCACTGTCGTACTATAAGGTAGATGTCCCTTAGCTCTACACACTCCATATCTTCAGTGTGTCTTTGTGCCCCTCATCTCAGTGAACATTTCCAGGTCAGAAAGTATCCCAGTGTCCATTTCTTTAGTGACATGCCTACCCAGCACAGGCTGCTATAGCAAAGCAAGCTTTGTCTTTAGTATGGCCCTGCATTTCATTGGTATCAGACACCCCTAATTATTGTTGGGATAAGAAACAGATACATAATAGGATGCCTTAACATGAAATGATAGGAAATGACATTACTTGTTATTTTTATCTCCAGAATGCTTGGGAGCAGTAACTGTGTGTCCTACTGAGTGTTAAGCTGTCTCAATCTTCATTGTGCATATTCCCCTGAAAGTGCACGTATTAGAAGGGATTGGGACAGTGAAGACATCATGGTGGAAAGCCACTGCTACTCTGTCCTGATCCAGATGAAAATTTTCAACGTAGTCAAACACAAGTTAAAATACATTTTTATATTATAATGTCATGGATTTTGTGCCCTACTTTTTATTACAGGTTGCTAAAACTAAATCCCTGTTGTATAAATGTTAGCAAGGGTGGTGTCTATAATCTAGTCTATAATGTAACATTAAGTTCTGTGAAACTGCTGCTTAGTATTTTAAAAGTAGAAAAAATGCTACTTAATAAATTCAAACCAAAACACAACTAGCCTTACTATGCTAATGATTTCCATAGTTACAGCTGAAATTAGCTTTTATATCAGAATGCATGCAATATTCTTACTACAAAAGGAATTACTGGACTTACTGATAAGGAAAATGAAAACAAATTAACTTCCATTGTACAGGTACAGAAATAATATGCAGAATTTTCTTACCAATAGCTGTTTCTAGAAGGAATATTTTAATACCTTACAAAGTGCTGCTTTTTGGCAGATTTAACTGGTAGTAATTTTGTAGTATAAAGTATTAGCACTGGGATTCATAAACTCCTCATTGTTGTGGAAACTCACTGTTCTTAGCTTGTATTACGTGTAAGGCACATTCTGCTCAATCACACTTTTTTTCTGACATAGCCATACAACTTACAAAGTTTTCTTAAATAAATGTGGCATGTGAAGATGTGCATTTCATTAACTTTAACACCGCTGGTGAAGGGTCTGAAGACTGTGCTGGGAAACTTTGATGTGCCAACACTCTCCCCCCACCAGTCATCATATCTTATGGCCTTACATCATTCTGTCTCCCACAAACTTCACATAAGTGACAAGTTACAGCCACCTGAGCAGGTATTAATGCCATCGGTACCACCATTAATCCTTTTCTCAGCCTACTAGCCACAGGACAGTTCCAGACTGTGGTACATCCACTGGGGGATTACAGTTTCCACACTCACCCCTCTATCATTCATCAAATCTCTCATTTTTTCCCCCCTGTGTCAGTGAACAGTGTTCTGCACTAGACTCCATTCAATACCTGGCCTCTCAATAATAATAGCACTATACATTTTAATTACATAAATGGTCATTAATTAGAGTTACCACTCCCGTACCATTAACTGAATAAAGTTAGAGCAGTTAACCCCCAAAAACAGACTGACAGTGGCTGGAGAAGGCACCACTCCCCTTTTGAATGGATGAAGCAGACATGATAACAACACAACTTTGCAATCACAGCTGATCAAAAACTTGATTCACCTAAACTGCTGTGGAATTTTTGCAGGTAAGCAAAACCTTCTGTACCCACCATGTGTGATACTTTGCTCCACACCTGCCTTAGTTATATATACTGGCTCCATGGTCACACAACAGAAATAAAAGGAGAAAACTCTCTAAAACAGGACTCAGCAGCATTGCACACATAGTGAAATAATATTTGAATTACACTGAAAAGAATTAAAGGCAATAACCATTTGAAGTCAATTCATCTGGGTAGCCATTGATCAAACTAGGGAAACTCTGATCACATCCTCTGTGTTCTACCATGGTGGTAGGAATACCCTACCTATTGGAAGTACCACAGTGGTGGTAATTTGAATAACCTGCCACCACTAAATCATCCCACCTTCTGTGTCTGTGATTGGTTCATGCATTGATCCTCTGACCTACACATGCACACTGGCTCCTGTAATAAAATTTCTATGGAATGTCTGCCATGCCAGCTGACAAAATACATTGCTAAAGATGTACACTTTATTTTATTTTATGAATCACACCACATTGTCATAGCATATGTTGCTGTTTTAGTGAAGATCGCAAGCATTTTTCTACAGAGAAGGTGTCAATGAACCCCTTTTACCTTCCCTCAGAAGATTGCCCCTAATCAGTCCTGCAGGCTGTTAATTGTGTCCCAGTGCTGACAGCTGCATCCATGTCACATAATCATATTTAAGAGCTCCTGTAGGTAACACTTCAGTCTATCCAGTCAACATTCAAAACATTCAAGGAAGCATAAAACCTAAAATACTTCCTTTAATAAGGTAACTATAAACAGGAGAAATCCAGTTTTTCATTTATTCTTTAGCCCTTACGATACATTTAAGAATAAATTTAGGTTTTCATATTTTAAGAATTTCTATTCCTTCACTCATCTTTTTAAATGAAATTCTATTTGTAGCACATCAGTCCCATTAAATATAATTACATTAGGCTGATACTCATTCCATGTGTATCTTTTTATTTTATTTATTTTCACATTTGTAGATCAGGTTAGTCTGACTGGGCTGAAAACCTTTTTTTTAGCTAAGGCCCAAGGAGATAAGCTTGAGTTACTCTAATCGCGCACATGTGTGCGCACACACACACACACACACACACACACACACACACACACACACACACACACACACACACACACACACACAGATACACACACACGTGTTTGGGGTGCACATGTAGAAATCGCATCAGCGGTGATTTCCTATGGAAAACAATTTGTTTGAAGTGTATTGGTCTTATTTTCAAGCATGTGTGAGTAACGGATTCACTTCAGAATCTCAAAATTCCAAAACATCGAATTTCATATGATCGAGACCATATGACCGATATTTCGGAATATCAAAATTCCGAAATAATTCCAAAAAAAAACAACAATTTAAGTGTTTCTTCACAGGGGTAAGCCCCTTGCACCCCCCACATGGGGGGCTGTGCCCCCCACACCCTGCTACTTAAATATTTCAACTCCAAGATCGCACTACAGCGAGGAAATGGGAAATCTCCCATTCCGCGCTGTATGCAGATCTCTGTTCACAATGTTGGGATTTCGAAAGTTCGATCATATGGTCTCGGCCATATGAAATTCGATCTTTCAGGATTTCGACATTGTGAAGTGTTCCCATGAGAAACATACCTTTGTAGCTGGATATAACCTCATAACCATTTTCAATACCATATTAGACTGTTTTTGAAGCAACAAGAGTGTTTTTTTGTTTTCATTTTATTTTGTTGATAAGAACAGACCCCTGATTTTTTGAAAACTGAAAATCCCTGTGATTACATCATGAAAGTGAGCCCACAATGCCTCATTACTTAAGTCAATGTGTAGACTAATTTTAGCTAAATGCAGCAGCAGATGTTCATCACTTCCCAGGCAGACCAGATGGAAACTAGTTTTTGCAGGTGGAATACCTCACATTGAAAATTAACAGGTGAGACCATAATGTAGATTAAAAAACTGCTCCTCTAAAAAGTAAGTTGTTTTTGTTTCCCCACAATGCTTTGCAGTTGTATGTAAATCATTCCTGGATACCTACCGATCTACATCACGTTGTGAATGTGTGGTTATAGTGAAAAATGTAGTAAACAGTAAACTAAAAAAAAAAAATCAAACAGCACACTATATTCTTCATTTCTTGCAAAACTACGGCAACTTTAAAACACGGTGTATAAAATGAAATGAAATTAATTGTAAAAAACAAAGATGCTTCCGAAAATGATTAATACACTTATACTGGAAAACTTCACCATGGATGAAAGAAATGGGATTGATGGGTTTTTTAACTCTCTACTTCCTAAAAAAAGTTCTGCTCTAGGTATTGTGGATAAAGTGACACCAGGGTCCACCACTTTGGGGAAAGGGGAGAAAACAGAAAGTCATAATTTTGATGAATTTCATTAACAGTGAGTTTCTTCTGCAAAAAAATCACACAAATAAATGCCTTGCACCTCTCTTTATTAAATAAAATGATGAGGCTAGGGAATGAATACTAAAGTGTGCATAAAATTTGTGTATGAGCAATACAGATGTCAGTAATTCATTTAATTTGTTAATTAACTGTGACATAAGTACCCAGTGAAGAGTGAAGCCTCATTTCAGCTTAGGCTAGGGAAAGAACATACTACACTCAATGAAAATAAAAAAACAAAAAATACATAAGATGACTCTGCATATATTACAATGAACAAAACCACAAACTGTAATGATCACATTGTAACATTTGAACTTATCTGTGTAATAGTAATATATTAAAATGACATGACTAAGATGAATGATGAACAATGACATTTATAAGAGAGATGCAAAATGATTAAGAGCAAACAAGCATACTGTCATAATGAGAGAGTCTCTCAGACACACACACACACGCACACATGCACACACGCACACACAAAAACACACACATACACACGCACACACGTGCGCACACATGCACACACACACACACACACACACACACACACACACACACACACACACACACACACACACACACAAGACACATGGTATATATACAGATGCTCAAGGTCAAATTTCCAGCAGCAAAATTTGTAAACTACAAAAAGCCAAAGAATGGATGGCCTGATCAGGACCAAGCCAGTTTATCACAGCAGAATGTGCCATGGACAGAATTCATCAAGTGATTGACTTTGCCACCTTTTATTTTCTCCACTTCCTTCAGTGTAACTTCTTCCATATCTTCATCTACAATGATGAAGATGACTTTTTCATTCTTGCCTCGTTACTCACATCCTCCTTACGTTTTTATCATCATCATCATCATCGGTCCTCTTTTTCCCATTTTCACATGCTGTCAGGGTATTGTGTTAACTGTCACCACTTTTCTTCTTTCAGAAGTACTCACCTACAGTCTTCGACAGTCGTACCCACCTGTAACAGGTCTTCTTAAGCAAACCCTCCATTTCTTTTTTTTGATATACTTATCCATTATTCCCAAAATCTGCTTTTCCAAATTTTTACTCTGCTTACCTGCGCATATGATTGAACCAATATAATCTGTTCTCCTTGACCTTATTGTAATTTGGGCTACTATGGCTTCTGTTTTATTTCTTCACCTGCTACTTAGTGTACATCATACTATTCATCTCAGGCACTTAATGTCTATCACCTTAATCTTCATCAGCTGTTCTGCTTTCACTGCCCATGTTTATATGCCATAAAGAAGTGCGCATCTCACCACTATCTTACTTTACAGCTTCTTTGACATTCTTCTGTCACACACTATCCATGACACTCTGTGTCAGTTGGCTGAAATGCCTCTGAATCTTGCTTTAACCTCTTCATTCAGACTTTTCTTCTTCGGTAATACTGGTAATAGAATCAGTAAGAATCATTTTTCTCAGTTGAAATTTGTGTCTAACAGGAAAGGAGACATTTCACAGATTATTACGGATTTTAAATTATTTACAATGAAGTTAAATTTAAGGTATCTATTCAAAGGTAGTTCTAGTTAACCCCCACAGTTAAACTTTAAAAGGAAAAGTTGTTTTAACCCACCCTTACACCCTACAATATCTACATTTGATAAGGTTTGTACACAGGAGATTTATGAGTCCTACTACAATTTTAAATGTAAGCAATATAACCTGTCCTCTGAGGAGAACCAACTTTTAAAAGAACTACGAGGGAATACTAACTTGAGGTTTATGAAACCTGATAAGGGGGGAGGTACGCTGATTGTGGAGAAGACAGATTATACTAATAAAATCTACAGTATGCTACAGGATGATGATAAATATGAGACATCTTCCTTGAATGAGATTAATATTGCTCATAAAAGACTACAATTATGTTTGGAAGATTCACTTTTACAAGGTGTTATTAATGAGTAAGTTTTTGAATTCCTTCGTACTGACCATCCTCGAATCCCGATTCTGTTTGGGATACTAAAAACTAACAAAAACATCACTGACCCCCCCCCCCCCATAGGTTAATTATTAGTTCTGAAAACAGTATGACTTATCCCTTGGGTATTTTTGTAGAAAGGGTAGTAAGGGACAATTTGAAGAACATCGATTACATCCTACGTGATTCTTGGGATTTTTTAAGTAGGATTAAAAGTGACTATTATAATGGGGATAACATTTTTGCTACTATTGATGTCGTAGACTTATTCACTTTGATTCCCCATTATGAGGGGTTGACTTTTTTTCTATGAGGCCCTCTTGGAAGTATGTGACTTAAGTAATAACTTTTTAAATTTCGACATGGTCCTCATGGATATTATTTTAAAAAATAATTTCTTCATATTTGAAGGTGAATTTTTTAAACAGACTAAAGGGGTGGCCATGGGTATTAGTTATGCCCCCCTTTTTGCAAACTTAATAATGTACAGATGGGAAAAAGAACATATTTTAATAGTAAATTCCCAGATCAATGGTGGACCTACCTCCGCTTCCTGGATGACATATTTATTTTGTGGAAAAAAGATGGGGAAATTATGGAATTTTTTGATTATATTAACAGAGTATGTAACTATTTTAAATTTACTAGTACTCTTAGTAAGGATTCCATTAATTTTTTGGATGTAACTCTTGCTTTGGACAGTGACAAAAAAGGTTTCACATCCAGAGTATACAGGAAGCCAACTTTCTCAAATGACTATTTGGAATATAACAGTAGTCACCTGGGTTACACAAAGAGAAATATTGTAAAAGGGTAGATGGTGAGGCTTGCCAGAATCTGTTCAAGTCAAGAGATTTGTAAAATGGAAATGGCTACCTTGGTAAACTTCTTTATAGAAAGAAGCTACCCGACACAAATGCTATACCCCATATTTGAGAAAGTTATGAATGAATGGGGAAAAAGATTTAAACCTTTATTAGGAGCAGCAACTGAACCTATAAGGAACCCTGAGGTCCAGAACAGGGACAAAAATTACAGTCAAGCATTGGTTTTAACATTTGGTGAGCTGAGTAACGAAATTATACAGATAGTGAGAAGGAATTGGGTCATGTTTAAAAGTACAGACGACCTTATGGATTTGATAGGTAAAGAACCTGTGTTTGTATTTAAAACTAATTATAATTTAAAATTTTTATTGGAGCACCCTATTCATTCAAGTGGTCTACCAAGAGGGACCAGGAACTGTGGATCATGTGCCTACTATCCGTACATTTTGGGTGTTGAGTACATAACAATAGGGTTCCCTAGGAGGAAAGTTACACTGATAAGGGGCTCTTGTGGATCTAAGGGGTTAGTGTATGTGGCAGTTTGTCAGAACTGTCAACAGTTCTATGTAGGCAAACTGAAAGGGCTCTCCGTAGGAGGATATATGAACACCTCTACGCTATTAGATGTGAAGATGAGAATAATGCCCTATATAGGCACTTGAAGGGGAACGTATTATGTAAAACCTTTCACTTTGGGATTTTAGAAATTGTAGGAAGTGATTTGAGGGGAGGGAATTGGAAGAACAGACTTGAAAGGGAAGAGTTAATGTGGCAGTTTAGACTAAATTCCACCCCCCCTGGTATAAATGAGGCATGTAGTATCATGCCAGTATTGAAGTACAAGGCATTAAAGCTTTAGAAGACATTTTTATCAAAAAAAGATTTTTAAATAAGACATTTAATATATAAAATGTGAATTATAGTTTTGTAATATTGTATTATTGCACATTTAAATATTTGGTAGTGTTCTTATATATTTTTTATGCCATTAATAAGATGGTTCTGAATTAATTTAAAAGCATTTTTAACTTTTGCCCTTATAAGTACTTACTTACATTTTGGCTTTTAATTGACAATCTACTTTAATTGTTCATCAGAGACTATGTAAGTATGGTACTGATGTATTTTAATTTGTTCTGAAGAAGTCTTGGGTTGCAAGACGAAAGCACGCTTGACTACTGATTTGGATTATTGTAATAAATCAACTTTTTATCTACTTTGGAGGTTTCTGCAACACTTTTTTCCTACTGTTTCCATAGGAATTGCTTTGTCTGTTCATTAGTTGAAGTTTGGCAAATTCCTACCTGTTTTTTTGTTCTTTGAGACTTTTCTTCTCATCAACACGTCCCCACTGCTTGAAATTGTTAATCTTTTCCACTGCTTTCCCTTCTAGATCATTTTCTCCCCTTTGCTGCCATGATAACTGGCTTGTCCATACTCACTTTTATCCCAGGCGTCGTCATTTGCTGAAGTCCCTGCTCAGACACTGTCTGTAGTGCCACACCATCTGCATGCAGCAGCTTTGCTGATCTGACCCTTTCTACTTACATCGCCAGTATGAACAGGTATGGGCTCAGTGCTGAGCCTTGATGCCTACTCATTGCCACTGGGAACCCCTCTATGAGTCTGAATATGGGTCCTTGTATATAACTTGCACTAATTCTCTTAATTTTTCTCTGATTTTGAACTATTACATAATTGCCCAGATATTTTTTTTGGGACCACGTTATATGCTTTTTCCAGTTCTAAGAATGTCCAAATGGACTCTTTCCTCATCTCCAGCATCTTCTCCATGTTCTGTCTTGCTGCAAATATCAAATCAGGAGTATTGCCTCCTGATCTGAAAATGAACTACTTATCTTCCATTTTACTTTCTGTTGTTCTGGGTGTTCATTTATAAATCACTGTCTCTAGCAATTTCTTGCAGTGTAATAGATGTTTGAAACATCTGTGCTATCAGGAGTTGTGAAGACCCCCTTTGTTGTTGCACACTGGCACTAGAATGCTTCTTCTTCAGTGTAATATGACACTCTCCATATTGAAATCAGCACCCTTTGGAGCCATTTCCCACTAATGCATTCAACATCTAGATCATATCTGCTATGACTTCATCTGAGCCTGCTGCTTTCTCTGACTTCGTATTCTTAGTCTTGCTCTTAATTATTCTAGGGTGGGCTCTTCTTTTTCTTTTATTGCATGCTTTGCATGAAGCAGTACAGCTTCTGTAGGGGTTTCTTCATTCAGATGCTCTGTGAAATATTCCTTTCATCTACCCTTAAGCATACCTCTCAACCTCTTAGCACAAAAAATCTGGACAAAACATAAAATAATGGGGGGGGGGGTCAAAGGCTCAAAAATAGGGACAGATTTTTAATATTGCTCTTATAGAGTTAAAACATTGCTAGAATAATTGGAATTGTGTTAGCATGCATTGTCTGAAGGATATGAAGTCTGAAACTCAAATGCCTGTCATTATTTAGTGACTTTAATCCTCAAAGATTTGCCAGACAACCACAAATTTTATGAGAAACAGACCAAAAATATGAGGCAAAAAAAATCTGTTCAGTTGACAGGTATGCCTTAATATCCTCTGGAATGGTGAGTAGATTATTGCTGGCATTCCTTGTGAATGCTGTCTTAAGTACATTGGTACTTATTAGGTTAATGATTTGTAAGGGTCGAGCTTAATCTTACATTCCCATGGTTGCTTTTAGTCCTTCATTTTTTTAAGTCCTTACATTTTTTATTTATGTTTTATTTTATTTATCCTTTGGCCAGGTTAGTCCCATGAGGGAGGTGGCCTCTTTTCAGGGGAGACCCAAAGTGGCATTTATATTACTAGGTGAAATTTGGTCAGGGCATCAGGGAACTTCTTCTCTTTCCAGTGGGTGCCGTAAGATCTTTTACATTTACCTGAGTTACCACCATCTCAGACAGTTGGGGTCTTGATTTAACATATTATCGGGACAAGGCTTTAAGATTGTCTGCATACTTTTTTGTGATTTAGGACCTTAATTTTTTTAATTGAAAAAGCTTTGTGATCACTCCAGCTTTGATAAGCATTCGCACATGTACTTACTGAATGAGGCATTATATTCAATGATTGGCCTGATGAAAGCTGAGTACAGGGGAATGATTATATCCTGAAACAGAGAGATTTTACGTATACACTGTGTGATGAGAAATTACTTCTTTACAATAGTGGATTTACAGAGATCAAAGGACAACTCATTGCTGACCTGGGTTCCCAGACCCCTGACTTTGGGACCAACTTTCAGAGTGACAATGTGGCTTGTGAGGAATATGATTATGCATTTCTTTGTATGTGGTTTTGGTCCATGGTTTTGACAACCTCTATTTGTTTGGGAAAGCTATCTTGGATGATTTAGGTGTCTTCTTTGTAGTTTATGATGGTGCATAGTTTACAGTCATGTGCACACTTTGTCAGCTGGAAATCCTTAGCATTTGCTTTGACCTCTGTAATGAAAATGCCAAGAGGAGTGGTCCAAGGACTGAACCTGGGGACCTATTGACAGGTCTTTCGGAAAAGGTAGAGTTACTCGCACTAATTTCCAGGGTTTTATTTGTGAGCAAAATTGCTATCCAGTGAGTTACATAGGGATGTATATTTAACTGGGAGAGTTTACCATTATACCCTAGTGTTTTCTGGTGTTGAATGCCTTTGCAAGGTCTAGATATGCGGTGTGTATTTATCATCCATTGCTTTAGTAACCTTTTCAAAGAAGTAGAACAGGTTAAGTAGGCAGGACCTGCTCTTGATAAATTTGAACTGGCTTGGGTCAAGAGTTTATAGGTGACCTATATCATTATTCATTGATTCCATAACAATCCTGTCCATAGCCATTACATGAGTAGACTGGTCAGGCTTATGCTTCTATAATTACCTGGGTCCATTGACACCTCATCTTTGTTCAAGTGGATGCCTGTTGTTATCCTCTATTCACCCGGGATGAAGCTTGCTTGGAAGATGATATTGAAAAACTCTCTGAAGGGGTTCTGACAAGTTATATTTCAGGCTGACCAGTAGGCAACCTGATATATTGCCCAGCACTATAGAAGTAGTGTTCTTGACCTTAGTGACTGCCTTGAGGACTTGATCTTGAGTGATTCAGGTATGTAGAGAAAGTAGAATTAAAACTGTCAGTTAGTAGATTGGCTATGTCCTCTGGGTCTGAATATGTGGTATCCTCTGCTTTTAGTTCTGTGCAATGCTGAGCATTGTTTATGATATTTCTAACATAGTTAAAGAAGGTTTTGTAGTTATCCTTCACATGGGTGCCTATTTTTACCTCATATTTGGCTTGGGTTCATTTGATTAGGATCTGGAATTCTATGTTAAGTTTAACATGAGTGTTATTGGCATCTTGTGCGCAATGATTTTTTTCTTTTATTATAGATCCTGCTTATATTACAGTTCTGCACAATGGTTTATTTTTAAATTTGGTGTTGTATTTACTTCTGCAGGGGACAGGTGCATCTGTGCAGCTATTTACACTTGCAAAGATTTTGCATAAGCTGTGGGGTCATCACGATGGAAGATGCTTTTGAATTTAGCCAGGTCATCACTAAATTTTAGTAGATTAGCCTTTGCTAAGTCTCTGAATACTAAGGGATTGGAAGATGCTTCTGGCTTCAGTCTTAAAGAGATGTGACTGATTTGTTGTCTGATTTAACTAGGGAGGAAGTTAGATTTAGTGGTGAGCAAAGTTGTACCATATTGATAAGGATCAAGTTCAGAATGTTATCTTCCCTGTTTGGGGTGTGAACTAAGTGGTCTAGAGGGTTTATATTGGTGAAGTCCAGAAATGTCTTTGTATACATGATTGAGGATGTAGAAGTCTGCTAGCTAGTGGATGTTTAGTTGACGTCTTGTAGGAGAGTGGCATTTGGCTTAATACATAGACACTCCATAGTAGCTTGGTAGGACGTATGGGTTGAGAGATAAATAGAGGGAGTCATATTATGATATGATAAGGGGTTTTGCCAGTCATAAGCTGGACATGGATGAGTTCCAGGTCATTATCTTGTCTAAAGAGTCTGGAGGTGTAACGTTTTTTAAAGAGTACAGAGACACTGCCTCCTTTAATGCTTTCATCCAATGTGGTGGCCCAGAATATGTAGTAGGCATTGAAACCCTACATTTATGGGGTGCTCTCAGTGGTCTTGAACCAGGTGTCTTTGACGATACATATATCAATTATTTCCTGGTTAAGGAATGCTTGTAGGGAGTGGAGGTTTTTTAAGGTTTCTAGCATAGAGTATCACTATCTTTATGTCTGCCACCTGTCTTCTTTATCTCTTTGTCATTACCTTGTAACCAGGCAGAGCACTTTTGCACCATCTCCTGAGATACCTTCCAAAAGGTGGTAGAGTTTCTCTGACACCTTGCTCTTTATTAATGTGACTGCTGCCTTAGCTTCTTTGATAGGCAACCAGAATTCTGTCTTAGTCTGACCTATCTTTTATATCTCTCACTGTTATTTCTTTGATAATGTCCTGGACATCTACATTCTACCATCAGATTTCCATACCTGGCTCAATCACATCTGTTCTATGTCACCAATCTTCTTCTTCAATTTCTCCTATTTCCTCTTCTCTCTGAGATGCTAGACCCCTACTATATTCTTGAACTCTTGTGCCCACTTCCTGGTATTCAGCCTAGTCTCAGTTGACCATACAGCTTTCTCTGACCACTGCTTGCAGCTGATTGTGGCTACCAGATGTTTATATTGTCAGCCAACTGTTTAAATAGGGATGTCTTTGTAATATCTGGCCTAACGACAATGTCTTTCCTTACCTGGAGAATGTATAGCTGAATTGCATGTCAACCCCTCTTGTACATCATCTTGTGACAGTTTCTCTTAGTGTACCATCTATTTGCCACACAGAAGTCTGGAATGACCTCTCTTTCTTTATTCCATTTTATTGCTTTTCCTCTGTAGAAATGGAAAATTTCTTTTAACGTGAGTGCATCATTCTAATGTCTTGTAACACAGCTCCCATAGAGACTACATAGAACAATTACCTGCTCTGTCCTTATATACACTTTCAGCCTCCATTCAGTCTGTCTGTTAACTCATTAACGGTTATTTATTTTTACTGATAGTGCAAGTAAAAGAAACAAAACTTTAGTCAAGCCATGTTCCCACTAACTGTTTTTCATCAGATTCATTGCTTGACAGAAAAGAGTTTTAAATTAATATATTTAAGCACCTCACTCGGTAAATGTGAAAGCTGAATGACAGAGGTAAGCATGTTACAGCTTTTAAAGCTGCCAAACTCTTAGCTTTTGCATGCTTTTTTATCTGTAGGAATAGTAGTGCACAGTAAATAAATCATGCATTATGGAGAGTAATGACTGGGTCTTTGTGAAGTAAATTTCTTATGTCCATGTGTCAAACACCTAACAAGCTGGTTATAATTAGAGCCCTAATGAAAATCCTCAATGATATGCACCTCTTTGATAACAGACTAATGCATAACTAAATTCTTGTTTTCTTGATTTTGGAGCACAATTTTTGTAGTACAATCAGCATACTCAATGTAGTATATGATACACGATGCATGATAACAGGCTGATATATGGCTATACAATAATGTAATCAGTGTTCTTTAGAATCATTTGCTTGTCTGAATAATTATTTATACATATTGGACTGAATGTTTTGTGTCTATTATTTTTCTGTATGAATCATTCTTTACATGGACTCATGAAACTATGCTTTTTCATGTTTTCCACTGTAAATAGGAATAAAGCTAAAAACATTTCAGTAAAGTTAAATCAGGAATAGGAACGATTAAAAAATACCATAGTGACAGAAATATTAAAGGGAAATATTGCTGCATAGACTGTCCTTCCCTTTAATGTATCTGTACAGCTACTCTGATTCACTATATGTCATACAGAGTTAATGATTAGAAATATGCCTGTTATATAAAGTACTATTATTCTAGAAACAACATAAAGCTATAAAGCAAGTATATTCTGTTGGCAGATGGAATTGTAAATTACTGTGAAACTGTGAAAAAACGCAAAGATCCAAGGTTACTAGCTGATGTTGCAAATTATCTAAACCCATAATTACAGGGACAATAAGAATAAGAAAGCTTCTTAAATTCTTTCATTAGAGCATGACCATGTAGCAGGCACATGCTTTGCTGCTGGTTTTATATCTCAGTTGGGATTTCTTAAGTACATTTCCTGTCAGAAGCCATCAACAAAAATAATTTATCTTCTTGTCTTAAACCCTGATTATGATGGTCCACATCTACCTTCTCCAAAGCTGTCATGATAGCAAATGTCTTTCATAAATAGCTGCATCATAAGTACATAATAAAGATATATCAAATAAAAATAAGTAAATAACACACAAGAAATTTCCTTTTCACATTTTTGGTTTTCTTTATTTCCCTACTTTGTTGACGTTCAGTCTTCCCACTCTTAACTACCTCATACAGCTGACTTATTGCTCCAAGAGGAGAGAGCTGAACAGTAAGAGAGTGAAATTGTTAACAATCTGAGTCCAGAGTTGTTCACACTTTAAGGCCCTAATCTCTCTGTACATGCCATAACTGCCCTAGGGGTTGTTGTACAATAGACATTGGCAAGGGCAAAGTCATGTCTCCTGCTCCTGCAGAGGTGATGTAACCTCTTAAGACTGTTTTACCCCTCTTTGAAGAAAATACTCCCCCCTCAAATCTCTTGTCAGTGCTGAGTATTATACAGTGGGATTGAATACCATGGCATGCACCACCCCCTGCTACCTCTAAGAAATACAGGCCAGGAAAGCTATGTCAGCCTGCCCCAGAAACTCCAGTAGACACACAAACCACTAGACAAACTCATGTTGTCTGGGTTGTAGCTAGGGCTTTATACCAGCGAATTAAAGGAAGCTCTTAGTTTGTACTCCTATTTGTTTTCCTCGAATTTGTAATCCCATTTTCTCAGCAAAAAACATACAACTAATATAGTCGCCTGTTGAATAACCAGAGTCACTAAATTATTTCTCACAGTATAGTTATGAAAAAAATATATATGCACATATGGGTGTGTGTGTGTGTGTGTGTGTGTGTGTGTGTGTGTGTGTGTGTGTGTGTGTGTGTGTGTGTGTGTGTGTGTGTGTGTGTGTGTGTGTGTGTGAGTGCGTGTGTGTGCGCGTGTGTATGTGTGTGTGAGTGTATTATGAAGTCCGGGATGGATTATGTATATTCTCTTGTATGAGGAACTATGATATAGGAACTTTTTGCTTAATAAAAAAGTCAACTTGCTTTGTTTCCATTTATGTAAGCCTTTCTCAATTGTAATAAAAAATAATGATAAAAAAATCTTGAAGAAACAGACTTTGGTCTAAAAATCATATTATATTACATTATAGCATTTTCAAATGCAGCAGTTGTAAATGTATCTTCAAAATGTAATTTTCAGTCATGTGCAGTATCATGCATGTTATCCCAGGTTATCTCCAAAATATACAAGGGATAATTTGAAAATATAGTATTATTTAAAAATCATGGATAATCCGGATGATTGTAAACCTTAGAGGTTTTCAAGTTTATTCTAAAACCTATACTATAGAGATACATTGCAATAAAATTCAAAAGCTGCCCCATAACTATGCTTAAAACCTATAAATAATTAGAGATGACCTGCTAACGGAAATTCAACAGGAACCAGTTTAATCTTTCTCAAAAGAATAGTATGTTATCACAGAAGAATACAGAAGAAAAATACTGAGATACCAAAAAAGAAAACAAATGTACTGGGATGGCATCTCATTTGATTCACTAGTTTCTGAATAACAGTATTTGTCAAATTAACATTTATATGAGAGATAACCACATCATGGTATAAGCAATTAATGCATCAAAAATGCAAATAATAAATTAAGGAATATGAAAAGAATAAATGATATGAAGCACAACAAAATGAAATGCTTTAGAAATGGTTAAAAAAGACAAACATTATTCACATTTCTTATAGAATGTGTGCATATGGAATAGTGTTGCCCTCTACCCCCGAATGAAAGTAAAGTTCTGTACCAGGTACTCTGTTACCTAATGGGGTGGACTCCTCCCAGAGCAAAACAACAACCTTCCATGGTGTTGTGCTCTGTTCTCTTTTAGGGTGAACCCACCACAGAAGGGCAGTAACCTGTCATACTACTGTACTCTGTTCCCTGTCGGGGTGAACCACCTTCCTTTTCTTCCCCAGCAGTACAGTTACCTGTCATGCCCTTGTGCTACATTACTCTAAACATTCCATTATGCAGTCTCTCTTCCTGTTGTTTCTATGTACTCTTGTGTGCAGTCTGCATTCCCGACATCCATTAAAAGTTATCTTGTCAGCTGTCAGTATGCCTATATGACAATGCACACTAGTATCCACAGAATTTAATTTCTTACGCTGTTCTTTATAAAATGGGCCTCATAGTACAGTAATTATTCTAATAAGGTGTTTAGAACAATTGTTTTGGAATTACTGCTACAATTCAATGCGTTATCAGCCATAATTAGCATGATCATGCTTGCTCCTGCATGATCCTGGAAGCATCAGACCCATAAGTCTCACTAATCTTATATGCAAAGCCATGGAAAGAGATATCATGGAAATGATCAATAATGACATAGTTAACCTCCAGACACTGGACTCAACCCAACTTGGTTTCACCGAGTGCAGGTCATGCCTACTCAACCTGGTGGACTTCTTTGAGAAGGTCACCAAAGCAGTGGATGAGGGCAAAATGGTTCACACTGCCTACTTTAACCTGGCCAAGGCATTTGACACAATACCCCACTCTGGCATTGTTGACAAAGTCATGCAGGTTTGTACCTAACCTCCTGTCATCCAGTGGATAGCCAACTGGTTCATAGTCAGGACCCAGGAAGTTAAAACTGGGGAGTGCACCTCTACAAAGAGGCCAGTCACAAGTGGAGTCCCTTAGGGATCAGTACTTGGACCACCCCTTTTTGGCACTTACTTCTCTGAAGTCAAGGCCAATGTCAGTGGTCTCTGGCTGATTAAATCTGCAGATGATTGCAAATTAGGAGTTGTCATTGAATCCCAATCTGACACAAATGTTCTCCAGGAAGGGCTGACACAAACACTTGGTGTCAGAGCCATGGACTAAAACTAAATGCCAAGAAATGCATAATAGTGTCCTTTGGGAAGTCATCCATCCCTGGTAACTATCATATTGACAACACACCCCTTAGAGTTGACCCAGTAGTCAGGGACTTGGGGACACACATGGACAGTGATCTAGCCTTTGACCATTACATGTCTATAGTAGTGAGGAAATCATTCTATGTTACGCAACTTATAAACAAAGGTATGGCATGTAGGTCCAAGGAAGTCATTATTCCACTGTATTTGGCATTCATCTGACCTATCATTGAGTGCAATGCCACCTTTGGTATGTATCTATGTACCTAACAAGGCATATCCATCAAATGGAATCTCCACAGAGGTTCCTCACTAAAAGAATACAGTTCATAAGTAAAACATCCTGTGCAGACCACCTCAAGGCCCTGTCCCTGTATTCTGTCTCCTCAAGGCTGCTGAGGGGAGACCTATGCCTGGCATACATGGGATTGTCAGACCCAACTCTGATAGACCTCCTGTACATCAGCAAAACAAACAGCACCAGAATTGCCCATTCTAAAGATCTAAACCTTGCATGTGGTATAAATAGGACTTACTGGAGATAAAGGTATGGAACCCAGAGACTACCCTGCCTCTGGAACAGGTTCCCAATCCACATGAAGCAGAGTTACTCCCTAACCCAATTCAAGTGTACCTTGGACAGTTGGATGGAGAACAGGAAATCCATCCCTGGCTTGGCACCTATGTCTCTAATGAACACAGGCAACTTGTAAATGGTTTATCTCCCAGGCCCCTGCTTGTAAATTCTTCATCTCCCAAACCCCTGTTTACACTTATCAAGGGTACCAGAACTTGTCAGAGATGTGGAATGCATGGCTAGGCTTAAAAAGACCCTTGTGGTCATTAGGCTAGTAAACACCTTGGAACCTAGGAACCTATGAGCATGGGATGAAAGTTCATATGAACAGTGAGCTCAAGCACTGACACTTCTAAGCTCATAGCACTGCCTGGGTGTGCTAGTGATACTTTGTAAAGGCAACCTTGTTGTCTGAGAATGCATGTCACATGGTTGAGGGTTGGAATAATGGTTAACCTCCCACTCAGAAGGTACAGGGTTTTACTCTCTCCTTTGGAAGGGAAATTGGCTAGGCTTTATGTAGCCCACAAGAGCAGATAGCTTAGTACTTATCTATGAACACAGTGAAGGACATGTGGCCACATGCATGGGGGTACAATTTTCCACCTTTTATGACATTTAGAGAGGACATGGCCTCTTCAGATGGGAATTTCATCAGGTCACCCACCTGGTGCTACCAGGAGAAGAAAATATTTGTCCATTTGATGCGCAGTGACTGCAGATCCAATACTGATGTGGTATGATGACACCATGTATAAACTTGGCATCATTCACTCATGTAAGCAGTACTGTCACAGATGTAGCAACCTGCAGAGGTATTACCCTGATCTAAGGCATAAAGTAGGAGAAGGAGCCGACTTGTGTCTATGATTTAGCATTGTACATTATGAATATTCCCTTTTGCTGTTATTGCTTTCTATTGTCATGGAAATTTTGTACTGATTGCTGTTTGGTTCATGCCTAAGGCAATCTTCTTTGCTGCTGTAAATCATGAATCAAGAAGGTTGCCTAAGGTGGCCTGACAGGTGGCAGGGCAAGTGTGGTACACAGGTATCAGTAATGTAAGATTGAAATGTAGCTGTAATATGCATGTACTAATATGGAGAGTCATTTATTTGTTTCCTGTTTTGCATTGTCAGCTCTGGTGCAGGGTAGGATACAATAATGGTCAGCTGGGTTTGCAGTGACTAAGGTGCCTGCTGCTGGGTCATCAGCAATCTTGAGTCTTGCCTCTCTACAAGGAGAATAAAGTTCACTTTAAGGAAGGTGACCCTGATGGCGCACTGGTGGGCTCAGTGACCATATTTCAAGAGGGTGGGAAGAGGCTTCTCCTCTGTGACTGGACAGGATGGGGTCTTCCTCTATCACCTGGTGGGAGACACAGCTGCTGTTTATGGCTGACATATGACAGCAGCTAGTAGCATGCACTAGTACCCAGGAACATCTCTTTGTGCATCTGAGAGAGCGGCATGGCTAGCCTGCCCCATACAATGGCCCAAGAATGGCTGCATGGAGGTGACTGACATGTAAGTGGGTCAGGCAGACCCTCCATACCTCTATTGCTCATCATGGAATTCCCATTCTATATGTGTTGCTCCCTATACCCCATTTGTAGTCTAGTTCACCAATCAACAGTTGGTCTTCTTTTTGTCTGGGTCTTTCCACTGTCAACCCCATCTTGGGACCATACCTTCTTTGTTAGTCTCTGTGTGGCATGTGTGTTTGCTTCTGCTGCCTTCTCTATACCCTCCTTCCTCACTGTACATGCTCCTTGCTACCAACTCCTTCTAACATTCAAAAAGAAATTGAAAATGGGCACTAATTCTAATAAACAGTGCCCTTATTCCTCACAAGCTATCTTCTGTATGTGTTTGTCTGTATCCACCTGCTCTATTACTGGTTTTCATATCTCTCCCTTTCCCTCCCCAATTATATGATGAACTGTTTTAGTACTTTGATCTTGAAGCTCTGTATGTCTGCTGACAGTGCAGTTAGAACATGCCCTAAACTTGTATAAACACTTTATTTGTACTTTTACTTATATTATCTGTATTACTTTTGACTTTATCTGTATTATACCATTTGTGTTTTTAAACGTCTACTCCCTGATTTTATATTTATGTTTTTTGTATACTGTATATCCCATACTTTACTTATGTTATATTCTGTTAACTGCTTTTGGAGCTTTTCTCCCCAGGCCTCCACTGCAAATGGGCTCTGCTTGGCCCAGTGGACTTCCGCGGTCATCAAACTGTAAATAAATAAATAAATAATAATAAATAATGCATGCATAATTAGTAATTAGCCTTGAGCTGCTTTGCTATAATCCATCTGCATTATTTACTGATGTGAAATTACAGCTCTTTCTGAATACCCCTTATGTGGATGGGGGAGGGGTGTATTTTCATTGTTAGGCATTCTCTCATGTTCAATGGCAAGCGTACGTCAGTCTAAACAGCAGTACCTTCATTACACCCGTGGTTTATATAGCATTACTTCCTCTAAACTGAATAGCTAATAAAGCGGTTGGCATTTTAAGAGTTCATGTTTGTACTCACTTAAAGATTCAAACATCTCATAAGGTGAACATCACTGCTTTAATTTTGCATTGGCATGACCAGGATCATATGAATTTTCATAGATAGCTACTATGAAATCCAGGATCCTAGCCCAAATTCTCAAAGTCCCCAAAGCAATGTTGGGATAAGCGATCTGTTCAAGGTTACAATGTGGAAGATTCAAACCCTGTACCTTTGGCACAAAGAACAGTTCATTAACAGGGAAGCACTTTAACTCTGTACTAACCCACTAAACGTGCAGGACTCTAACACACAATGCATTGCTGTTGTCTCCCATTTACTTCAGTGTTATCTTGTTCATTTGAGGGATTTAATAGTTCTGCTTTCTCCATGCTTCTCAATGCAAAGAGAGAAATATACTGTTTTATGCATTAGAAGGGTTAACTTGGAGACTAGCTCCTGTTAATCTTGCTAATTACCCTTTCAGTCAGAGAATCAAGATGCAATCTTATGTTTGATGTAGTTTAGAAAACCTGTTTTAATTTCTAAAGATGCGGCTTCCGGGATGGCAGGCTTCTTTGTCCCTCTAACTGAATATATATATATATATATATATATATATATATATATATATATATATATTTTTTTTTTTTAGCTAAACTGAGTACTATACTCATTTTATTTATCAGAAAATTGCATATTTGTGCTAGTTTACTAGTCTATAATTGCATTTCCAAGACAAAAACTGCAGCAGTATATACAAGCATATTTCTCCAGAGAAATTTTAATATTCTCACATTCTTGTTCATATGTATAATTAATATTTGAAAAGCTTTGACAGCAAGATCACAAAGCTCTTGAGACTTCATTGAATGTACCAAGGGACTACACATACTAGCCAGGTCCACCAAACTGAATCAGCAAGTAACAACTCTTAATTAAGCAACTGCTCTTTAGTCATTTAGTCATTTTAAGTGCATGTAGGTGCTTTGCAAGTGTGTGTGTGTGTGTGTTTGGGGTTGTGCAATGGTGATGCTGAAAACATTAAAATATTTTAATGTTCTGAGCTCAAAAGTGTCAAAGTCATTACTGGGCTCCCAAGACCATAATGCTCAGTAGGTCAGTTTCATTGCTGTTTTCCTGAGCCCTGTTGTATATTCCATTCATGTACTTTCTCCTAGTTGAGAATATTTTCTGAATTTTCTGAAAACTCTGCTAACCTCTTAAGAACCATTAAGCACAGTTTATGAATTAAATGCATGTCATATCATGCACCATCTTGTCACTTTTGACAAGTGGTATTTATACATCCTGAATATAAAGTTTTTCCACTTACTGAGCTGCCTTTAATGTATACACATAGAAATCATCCAGTGACTACTTATCTTATGCTGGAAAAAAAGATAGTACCTTCTGGTATCCATTGCGTAAATGACAAATCCCAGATTAAGACATTTATTCAATACTTATTGTGGGTTACAATAATTGTGAAATATCAGTAATGCATGCTGGAAGTTTATTACATATGCTGTGCAAGTATTTATAATTGCATCAGTAGATAAGGCTCTCAGCTAAGGGCAAACCATTGCTCTTAGTAATGCTAGCAGCGTTCAGTCAACTAACATAAATTCACATGTAAACAATTCTACCCTAGGGCTATGTTCCTATCAGTTTTCCAGGTTACTGTCCTAAATGATGAAGTGATACAAAAGACAGAAAAAAAAAATCACAACCAATAGAATATAACAGAGACAAGTATTTTTGCTTCCCTATTCAGTTAAAATAGTAAAGCTTTAGCAAAGGAAAACGGGAGTCCTTTTATGCCAGTGAACTAAAAGATATATATTGTTTAAATTACATCACACAATAAAGACTAAATGAAATGTTGCAGCCATTTTGTTTTGACTATGCTCCCATTTGTATGCATATCGGTGAATTCTGAGCCATACAGTTCTGCAACTTTTTTTTCTTGATTACTAACTGCAACCTTGTTTAACTTTAGTAAGAGAAACAAATTGAGTAACATTCAAGAGTATGAATCTGCCAATGTCTTACCTTTATGTATTGTGTGACAGAGCACATCTTCACTATGCAAGACTATTGTAGAATAGCGAAAAATAGATTCTGAGTTTCAGTTTCATCAGCATTGACACGAGGATATGGAATGTGCAAATAATGAAAGCAAGGTATATCATTTTAGAGTGTAAGTGTGGATGCTGCATTTGGGTGCAGTGTAGCAAGCTAGATTTATATGCAAAAGGCAATAAAAAGAAAAAAGAAACTACAACGGAGAGAGGGAGAGTGTGTATGCAAGCTATATTCTAGATCAAACTTTATTTACAGAGCATGCAAATGCTTCAGAGTGCCTTCAAATATAAAAGTGTGAGAGAATATATATTATATAGATATATATAGAAGAGAACATCGCTAAAATGCAAAGCATACCCCTGTCACATGACCCAAAGGGATGAAATCCTGACTGCAGCTCAGATGATCCCTGTTCTATTTTCAGCAGAGGAGCTGGACAGGTAAGGCTGCGGGTATAAAACTGAGCAGATGATATTGACTCACCCTTCATAGTTGAGGGTGGGGATGTGTCTCGGTCTCACCACTTAGTGAACACCTAGTAAGAGCAGTACTACAATATGTGGCACCATATGGGTAAAACCTACTAAGCACATACAACAGCATGGTGTCATGTGGATTCTAGGAGTGCTCCTATGTGACAACATGCATATTTCCTGAGAGACTAGAGATATATGGAGCTCAATAGACTCATTGAGAGGCTATCTTCATGGGTGTAAGTAGGTAGGCTGCTTAACAGGACCTGAAAGCTGTTCCACTACCTACTAGGTTCATAGGTTCATAGGTAGGTACTGGGCTATCGGCCCAAGGGCCTATGTAAGCCTAGCCAACAAGGTTCCCTGGCTTATGCCACCCAAGAAAGTTATTTTCCTGTGCCACTGTTGAGCAGAAACACAGAAGTGATCCCCGGGGTGTATTTCCTATTTCCCATCCACTCATCAAGATTTTTCTTGAAGAGTGCTAATGAAGAACTTTGCTTGACATAGATGGGTAGCCTGTTCCAGAGTATGGGAAGTCTCTGGGACAGGACTCTATCCCTCCAGCATGTCCTGTTTATTGTGGTGACAAGGTTTAGGTCCCTAGAGTGTGTAGCTCGGAGGGATTGGGATTTCTTTAGGTGTAGCATGTCCAACAGCTCTGGGTTTGACATAGCTTTATATGTTAGGCAGAGATCACCTCAGAGTAGGCGATATGCTACGGAGTAAAGCTGGTGTTTTTTGAGATGGCCAGTGTAGGGCATTTGTTTGAGGCTTTCGAGTAAAACTCTTCTTCAGATCTGTATACCTACATATACACACAAATATACAGATACTGTCTCTCTCTCTCTCTCTATATATATATATATATATATATATATAAATATATATATATATATATATATATATATATATATATATATATATATTTCTATGTATATATATATATATATATATATATATATATATATGTGTATACACATATATGTGTCCTATTCTGAACATTGAAAGTACGTTAAATTGAAAGATATTACAGTGAACTCACTTTTGCGAAATGCACTTTCGCAAAAAAATAAAAAAAGAAAAAATAACACACAGCTTGCATGTAGATTTAGTTGTACATCAGAATGTACTGTTGATTGTACAACTAAACAAACTGTTGCTTAGATTATGGTACAGCGGGATAAGGGAATATTCCCTTTTCCCCACTGTAGTGCAATCTCAAGGTAAGAATATTAAAGCAGGGGGGGGGTTGGGGGTGCAGGGGGGCTTGCCCCCTGCATAAATGTGAAAAGTGGTTTTTTTTGTAGTTTTTTTTGCTGTTTTTGTGTTTCTGTCAACTACATGGAGTCAACCAAACAGATGTTGACTTTGTGATTGTTTGATCACAATCACACATAATGCATATTTATATAGATACAGATATAGATAGATAGATATAGATATGTATATAGATATATAGATAGATCTATATGTACAGTATGTAGATTAAACTTTGTCTTGAATCTTTGAGGCACACTGTTAGTCAAACATATGGTTTTTAACAGAGATGACAACTTTTTTTGAGATTGAATAGCTCCTTTTTCACACAAAGAATCCTAAACATATCACAAACTGATATGTTTAAAGATTCATGGAATGAAATCTGTGTAAGATAATGACTGACATTCAGGAATCCTAAGGTTCTTGAACATTGCTTATGAATAAACACAAAATACATGAAGTGATAGTCAAATTCATGAAAGTGCATCCATTGCAAGTTCTAAGAAAGAATTTGACTGAATATGAATACGCAATTTTCGATTGATAAAGAGAAGGATGCATTGATCAACCTTTTTGGAGAGTTAATGGGTTACAATATACAAGAAATTCACAATTACCTGTGGTGAAGTACAATAAGTAATATGATTTTTATCGTAACTTCAGTGGTGTGTCTGTTTTAAGATTATAGTATACATGAAGGGAAACAGTTTTTTCCTTTCACGTACATTGTTACTAAACAGCACTGGATGTTTTGCTGACATCAGCTTTTTTACAGTTACAGGGGTATCAAGGTGTGATGTGCTTTTGTTATTACAATCAAACTTTGATAGTACACATCTTATATATTGAATCTTGATATTACCTTACACTGTTGATTCAATATGACTACAGTTCTGGTTACCACACCATCAAAAAGATATTGAAAAATCAATAGTCTGATATGAAGAAAGGACTGTACCATGAGCCTTCCAAGAAGACAGCAATTATCTTATATATATATATATATATATATATATATATATATATATATATATATATATATATATATATATACCTACATGCTTTTCTTGAGACTGAGAGAATAAAACAAACAAACAAAAAATAGTAGGTACTTCAGAAGCTTAGGATAACTAATAGGGCTTTATACAGTTTGGCTCAGAAATGCTCCTGAGGGCAGAGAACATTGCATGCTTTAAGATAACATAGTTATGTTTGCCCTTACTCTCACTTTGTTTCTGTCTCCTTCCTTCACTCCCAGACCTAGTGGTCTTCCTTATTCTCTTAGCTGTCTAGTCTTATACTGCTGTGACATTAAAGCAGGACCTGTTGTGTCTGAGCATCACTTTTATAATAAACCTTTGCCTTGCTACCATATCTTTTAGTCTATTACTTAATACTGTGATGCACACCTGTGCATTGCTGACACAGGGTTATGCACTGTGATCTAATATTTCCGTTTTCTATCAGTGTGATGCTCCTAACCAAGTGTTTATATGCTTAGCTGTGCTTATTGCAGGCTTTTCTATAATACCATCATTGGGTTTCACAGCTACTAAGCCCCAAGGTGCAGCTTCTATTTTGCTATTATGGTAGCTTCTTGCATATTCTGAAGCTTTCTTTTCAGGAGGTGGTGACTAGGGTACATTGAGAGGTACATGCATACAGTATAAGCATTCAAAGAAAAAAACGCTGGTGATATTACAGCTTCTTCACTGAATACAGATTACAGATATTGCATTAATGGAGTCCAACATGCTAGTAACTGTTGTAAGAAGCTTACTACAGTTGTAGCAAGGAACTTGTTACAATTACAGTTTAGACTGGAAGGCCTTTTATTTTGTTTTTTAAGACTTTTCCCCTTTTTATTGTCCTCAACTTTGGGTTGAGGGTGGCGCCAGTTTGGGGAATCAGCCAGGACACCAGATGACCTAGTTATAGTTTTGCATGAACTGATGAACTATGGTTATCTCAAACAAACTACCTGGACACAGAAATAATAAATACATGAGACATGGAGTGCACTGATTATGCTATGAAATCTAGAGAAAAAGCAGACTGATATAGCAAAGTTCTTACGTATGATCCTCAGCATCACAACATAGCAAACCTTGTGTTGCACATGGAAAACTGTCATCTCAGAACTTCAGCAGAAATGTACTACCAGCTTTGTAAGCTGTAGCATACTTCATGTCACCAGTCAGCAGCCACAACTCAAGTGCACCTATAATCAGACAACAGCATTAACATCTATAGACACCATGTTACTTAATCAATTAATTTATTTAAGCTGGTACTACAGTATGGTAGCTAAAACTCTCCGTATATTAGAAAGACTTATGATTATTGTTCTTATCATAGCCATTAGTTATATCTTCTTAAAATGAATTCAAGAAATTTCTCTCATATGCTTTGATCCTAAACTGAAATTTTAGAATCCATTTCTCAAATGCACACTGACTTGGTTATGATGGGAGACGTGATTGTAGTCTTCTGCATAGCTGCAAGGCTATTAAGTAGGCGTTTAGGAAATGTTTAAAAAACAATTGAAATGTGCCTATAAATGCAGGTGACTGATAGATGCTGAAAAATATACATGGGAGCAGTTCAAAACTAGAAGCTTTGTATTTTTAATTAGGTTATAGAGAGACAGCTGCTGGATTTTCACATTTTCAAGTGCCAGCAGTACTTAAATATTTGTTTTCTTGTCTGTCTCATTTCCATAACCTCATAACAACTGAGCTTAGTTATAAGAGTGCTGTAGCTAGAGGGAATGATGTCCATTAGACACCAAAGGAACTAAAAATGTAATCTAGGTGTATAAACCTATTGAATGTTGTTGTTTGTCTTTTTGTCTTTTCCCAGTTAGGGGTTGTCACAGCGGAACTCCGGTCCGCTAATGATTGGCAGTCGATTTTTATGGTGCCGAGTTGCCAGCCCGATGCCCAACCTTCAGCAAAGGCACCCCCATTCACGATATAAACCTATTGACTGTAAATATCTTTTTCTACTAACTCAAACTGCATAGACTGTTCTAGACTTTTCAGAATCCTACCATCCACATAATTAAAGTGGAAAGATAGTTGAAGATCTGTTTACATAGGAAAAGTTCAGATTCCATCTTATGTGTGGAGCAGGTGTCCATCACACTGTCATTGCATGGATATTGAAGAAGTTTTAGGAGTTCACCAATGCAGTCTGCATGTATTTACTGCATCTGGAAAATGTAGAGAAATGTGTATCTTGGAATGTCTTGTGGAATATGTTACAACAATACTCTGTTTCACAGCTGCTTCTGCATACCATTAAGTCCTTGCACTTGTGGGGGAGAGCTTTGTCCACATTATCCGCATTCAGTTAAATACATTTAGGATGTGCATAGCAGTCTGCCAATGACATGTCTTTTTTTAACTTTTAACCTATGGTTTTCACAGAATGGACTTCTAGGTGCAGTCGAGGTTTGAAGAGTATCCATTTTGGGGATGTACTTGTTACATATTTACTGTTTTCAGACACTGTTGTCTTGGCCTGAAGTGACTGCATTCTTTGGCATGAACTTGTCTGGTTCTCTTGCTTACTGTGCAACTGCTGGGATAAAAACTTCAGGTAAGAGGTTCTCTCCTTGAAAAGAGTGGCTTGCTTTGTGTCGGTTAGATTGGAACAGCTATACCAGGTGGAGGGGTTTCAGTATTTTGGTACCTTCCTGTTCTTGATTATGGGTAAAGGGGATCAAGAGACTGACTAGAGGATGTGTACTGTGGCAGCAGTATTCCATGAGTTGCTCTGGGATGAGGTACTGAAGTGAGGTCATAAGGCCAGGTCATAGGAAAAAGCCCTGAACATGCAGGTTATTATGTGTCCATATTCTCATCTGGGGTCATAAATTTTGGTTAGCATCAAAGTGGTCAGGATCATAGATGCATATTTTGGAAATAAAGTTCCTCTACAGCACTGCTGGTCTCACCTCACTCTTCATGACCATGTGAGGAGATCATTAATTCATTGGTTCATATGTTCAGAGGTATCTATGAGACATGCAGATGAGATGACCATTAGGATCCTAGCCAATCAAACCCAAAAATTACTTTTTGCTATTTATAACTACTTGACTGCATAACCAAAAATGCATTCCATGTTTGTTTGTATAATAGATGTTAACCAATTGACGTTTACATAATTTACACTCTAAACCAATGTGACAAGGCTGTTTTTTTATTATGAAAAGTAAAGTTTAATCTAATAAATGTTGTTGTACTGTTTCATCACAACATATCCATACATTATCACTTTCATGCTTTTTTTTCCATCAAGACTCATGCTCAGCTCAAGACAGTAGACACAGTATCCTTATAGACTTAATTAAACACTAAATTGGACTCATAAAGGAACATTAAAGGGTTACAAAGCTTATGCAAAAGTTAAAAATTGTCTGCCATGCATGAACATGGACAGATGAGAATAGCACCCTAAGATGCTAGAAGATATCATAGCTGCGCCGTTCAAATGTAGTGAGGCATGGATACTCACTGATGCAATGATACTGAATGTTTTCAACTAAACAAATTTCCAGAATTCACAGAATGCTATCCCAGAATTCCTGTTGTTCTATAAAGATGCTAAGAAGTTTCCACAGTATGAGATTCAAGGAGCATAGAAACATAAATATGGAATGGAGAATGCCAAGTGTAGATCAATGGAAGCAAAAGACACAAACTTTGCACAACACTTGCAGTAAGGCTTTGTGGATTAACACAATGGACAGCAAATCAACTATGTCCTATTTAGAGATATTTGATCCCACAGGTTTCACATATATACCATGGATCTCTGACTAAACTGTTCACCAGATAGAAACAATCACTTTCCTACTTAATATTCTAGAAGAAGTAAGAATTATAAAAAAAGCAAAACTATACTTTGAATTAAAAAAATTAAATCAGACAGCTAAGCAGAGAAAAGGAAAAAGGAAGGACTGTGAGACAGCCAGGTGAATAAAAGTATACAAATTATAAAAACAGATGCCATTGGCCAAACACGTATGTACACCATATATATAAACACACACACACAGACACACACACAGACACACACACACACACACACACACACACACACACACACACACACACACACACACACACACACACACGCACACACACACACAGTTTCTCCAGTTCCATCTTAAACAAACTTCTTCTGACTCATAATTCCACAGTAAATGACTCATTTGTATAAATAAGCTGAATGCCAATGCCAAGTCTGTGGTGACAGTACATTTATTTATTTATTGACATTTGTTTATCAGGACAGTCCAAATGGGCACACCCGTTTTCAGCAAAGGCTTGGATTGGAGAAAAAAAGCTCCAAGGTGACAATTTATATCAATCAATATGTACAATAACAACTGATATACTGCAGCTTCAGTGAATACACAGCATAGTGTCAGTATAATAACATTTGTATTGATGTTCACAAACATTAATATACAAACATTGTATTGAGAATTTACAGATAGAAGAGTGTTGTATTAGATAGGTACAAGTAATTTAAGAAATGCATTAAAGTGAGGTATTTGGATGAATAAGAAATTTTATGTGTTAATAGACAAGTAGCAATTGCGTCTATATTATGTGATCGAACAGTGAAATGTTTGAACACATAATAATCGACCCCTCACTCTCGAAATGCCGTAATGTCGAACGGCAAAAAAAAAAACAAAACATAAAAACACCCAAACAAACCATAAAAAAGCTCTAAGCAGGGGGCAAGCCCCCCTGCACCCCTCACCCCCCCGCTTCTTAAATATACCAACTTCGAGATCGCACTACAGTGCAGACAATGGAAAACTTTCATGTCTGCACTGTACGGAGATCTCCATTGAACCATTCGACATTCTGCCGGTTCGACATTTAGGGGTAGATTATTATGTGTTAGAACATTTCACTGTTTGATCACATAATATAGACCCTAGCAATTGAATTGCAATTTAGTTGTGCTAATTAGAAGGCGATATAGTAGTTTAAGTACTACAATAAAGCAAATTATTAGATGAGGATAAGGAGGTTAAGTGATTTAGTGTTTTAAAGAGAGGTATAAAAAAGGTGATGAAGGGTGTTAGAGAGTTTTGTCCCAGATGAGGAGCAGGGACAAAGCCAGGAGGCAGACAGAAAGTCTTTTAGTAATGATTTGAAAAGATGAAGGTGTGAGATAGTCAACTGATAAAGGGATTTTATTCCAAGTTCTAGATATGTTTTTGGAATGTAGACTGACCCCAGCAGCCTATTGTCATTTGTTGATGGTAAGTAGTTGTTTACCATTTAAAAGAAGAGTATGTAATCCTCAATCTCCCTCTGACCCCTGCTTGTTGGCAAACCTCCATTTGTTACATCTCCTAATGTTTTGCCCACCTACATAGCTATCTGATAATTGCTTAGAGTTTTATATGTTTATATGATTTCTTCTAGTATGTACACTATAATGCCATCTCTGTTGTTATATTTTGTACATGAAATTCAGGCCCTAACATCTCAGACCAAGTAACCGCCTCTCTCCTCAACCAGTTTTTCATAGACTCCATCAGCAAATTGACTAATACGAGCCAGAATCCCTCCCAAAAGTCAACACCTCAATCTGCAAACAACAATACAAGTTTCTCTCTCAACCCTATTTCTACTTACTACCTAAAGTCTCTGCTTCTCAAACTTAAACCCTGTTCTCCCTCTGTTGATAAGAATCCTTCTCAATTCCTCATGCTTTCAGCTAACTCTATTGCCTATCCAGTCCCCATTCTTATTAATTGATCTATTCAAGAAGATACTGTACCCAAAATTGGAAAAATCCTTCTACATTATCCCCCTTCACAAAGGTGGCAACTCTGTTGATCTCTCTAATTGCAGGCTGATTGCTATACTTTCCCCACTATCCAAGATTCTAGAAAAATGCATTCACAACCAAATATTTAGCTTCTTCCTCTAAAACAGCCTCCTCACCCCTACCCAACATGGCTTTTGACCTCACCACAGCAACACTACAGCTCTCCTATCCTTCACCCATACCATTGCTGAGGCTAGGAACCGTAATAATCTAGTATCATCTCTGTTCCTAGACTTATCTAAGGCATTTGATACAGTATCACATTTCAAACTTCTGACTAAATTGGGTAACCTTAGTCTATCCAGCTCTACTCTCTCATGGTTCTCCTGTTATCTCACAGACAGGCTACAATCAGTCAGATGGCAGTCTTCTTATTTTTCGTTCTTACCTATACACACTGGTGTACCCCAGGGTCTATTGTTGGACCCCTTCTCTTCAATATCTTTATTAATAACCTCCACTTCTCCACCCCCCCTTTCTAGCTTCGTACAATATGCTGACAACTCCACTGTGATTACATCCTCCAACTCTATCTCACAACTTCAGACACACACACACACACACACACACACACACACACACACACACACACACACACACACACACACACAAAACAATCTTTCTTTCTTGTTGAAAACTGGCTAAATGATAATCAGTTTATCTTAAACCCTAAAAAAAACAAAGCTACTTCTCTTTCTCCCCAAAAACAAAGACCCCCTTAAAACTAGCTTCTCTATCTCGTCACTAAATAACACCGTCATAAATGCAGATTCTCACACAAAATTACTGGGAATGACGATTAATGACCAACTAAAATTTGACTTGCACATTCACCAAGCAATTAACAAAACTAACCAAAAACTTGGAATGCTATTTTGCAAAGCAAAATTCCTGTCTCTTGATTCTAAACACCCTGGCCAAAGACTATCTCTTTCCGAGCCTCCTCTATGGATCACCAGTCCTCACCAACCTTCAGTTCTGTCTACTTTCTAGGTTAGAACAAATCTATAGTAAAATTGCCAAATTTGCAGCCAACTTTCCTAATCCTACCCACCATTGTATAGCTCTCCACAAGCTACAATGGCTTGAATTCTCCCACCATCTTAAACTATCCCAACTACATTTAATCCACCTCATACTAAATAAACCCACTGTTTGTCCCTCTCTCACCAATCTGGTTACCTACTACCCCCCCCCCCCCCTCGTCCTCTCTGCAGTTCAGAGAAACTTCTTCTAGAAACTTGTACACCCAAAATCAATACAGGCAATATCCTATATAAAGCATCCATAACAAAAATCTGGAACAACCTCCCCTGTAACTTGCAAAACATCATACAAACAGACAGTTTAAAAAAAAAACTAAAAGACTACTTCCAGAAAAACTGGATCTCCTCATGTCAGGATCCTATTTGATCTCTCTCTTTCTCTTTATTTCTTTTAATCTTTTCCTAATCTACTTAATCTTAAAAAATGTCTTGACTGCAAATGATATCTCTGTATATGTTAACAGTTGTGATGTAATTTTCACTTTAGTGTATGTTATCTAAGTTATACTCTGATCTATGTTATTATGTAATGAATTTACTTTTGGAGCCTTTCTCCTCGGGTCTCCACTGAAAATGGGCATGTGCTCAGTTGGACCAACCTGGTTAACAAATGCAAAATAAATAAACAAATAAATAAATAAACTTTGTGTTTCATTTCTCTCTATTGATATAATATATATTTGTATTTTTACAGTTTTTTCCAGGCTGGGACTGTAAGTGGTCAGTTGGGATCAGCGTGCTGTCTCGGTTAGCAAATTCAATTAAATAAAATAAAATAAAATAAAAAGAGTGATGAGGATAGTACTTTTGTACAGTATAGAAACTTTGGCAGTGAAGGCAGAGCAGTTGAGGATGCTAGAGGTGATGGAGATGAACTGCTTGAGACAGGTTATAGGATGCACATTGTGGGACAGACGAAGAAATGATAACATCATAGCAGAAGACAAAGAAGCACTGATGGCAAAGGAGGGCAAAGAAAACAGTATAGTGGTTCAGACAACTGTGAAGGAAAGCATAAGACAATTTGGGGAATACGTTTTGGGAGAAATAGACATAAGGTAATAGTAAATGATGGCATTTAGCAAAGGGATGGATAGATTACATGTGATAAGACCTGCAGCAGTCAGGCATGATTATCAAAGAAGTTAGAAGAATGGCATTCAATCAAGAGAGGCAGAAACAGTTGATGTGACACCCATATCTGATGTTGAAAATGGGAAAATGCAGTTGATGATGATGACAAAATAAAATCAATCACAAATTGCACAAGACGCTAAAGATAATCACAAGGCCTTCTTTAGTTATGTCAGGAACCTGGGTGGCAACTCCCAGATATGCTCTGAGTTAGTGCAAAATGACAAAAAATACACTGAACCCACAGACATTGCCATCCTCCTGGCAGACAGGTTCAGCGCAAACTTCTCCCCCCCTTTCCCCCCAAAAGAGCAAATGTCTATCCCAACAGAGTGTAGCCTCCCTGACATCACAGATGCACAGGTGAGAGCTGCCCTCTTCAAAGCAAAAAACACAGCATCAATGGGATCGGACGGTGTCCTGGGCTGCGTCTTACACGAGCTCCAAGAAAAACTGAACCCTCACATAAAGTCACTGTTCAATCTCAGCCTTACTACAGGATATGTACCCAGGGAATGGCGAGCAGCAACAGTGGTCCCACTCCACAAAGATGGTGCCACAACGGACCCCGGAAACTATCGCCCTATAAGCCTGACTAGACTGGTCTGCAAAGCTATGGAGCGTATCATCATGGAACTCATAAACAAAGACATTGGGAACCTCCAAACACTGGATCCTACCCAATTCAGCTTTGTTAAGGGCAGATCTTGCCTCTTGAACCTGGTCGACTTCTTTGAAACAGTCACCAAGGCCATAGATGAAGGGAAGGTAGTCCACACAGCTTACCTGGACCTCGCAAAAGCCTTCGACACAATACCCCACTCGGGCATCATAAATAAGCTCACCAGCTTAAATATCAACCCCCTATGTCACAAGAAGGGCTGCAAACTGGCTCAGGGATAGAATCCACATGGTCAGAATTGCAGGTGCCATGTCAGACTCTAAACCAGTTACAAGTGGCGTCCCACAAGGCTCAGTCCTGGGACCTCTCTTGTTCGGTATATATTTCTCTGAGGTACAGACTAACACTGGAGGACTATGGCTGACCAAGTTCGCAGATGACTGCAAACTGGGTGCCATAATCGACTTGTCGACTGGCACAAGCATCCTTCAAAAGGGTCTCACAAAGACGGATAACTGGTGCCAGAGCCATGGCCTAAAGCTAAATACCAAAAAGTGCATAGTCATCCCCTTTGGGAAAAACAAAGTGCCCACAAATTACCACATAGGTGGTAATCCATTAATCTGGAAGAAGTAATTAGGGATTTGGGGACCCAAGTAGATAGCAATCTCTCCTTTGACAATCATGTTGCCAAAGTGGTTAGAAAGACCTTCTATATAGCCCACCTTATCACGAAAGGGTTCACATCTAAATCAAAAGAGGTCATTGTGCCCCTCTACTCATCACTCATCAGGCCCATAATTTAATACATTGCCCCATTTGGGATGTACCTTACACGACACCTGCAGCAACTGGAAAGACCCCAAAAGTACCTCATCAAGAGGATCAAGGGACTCAAACAGATGCCCTACGCAGTTAGGCTAAAGAAACTCCAGCTCTACTCAGTTGCTTACCGCCTACTGAGAGGCGATCTGTGCCTGACATATAAAGCCAGGGACTTAAACCTCAGCACAGAAATAAATAGGGCATGCTGGAGGGACAGATTCATATCCCAGAGGCTCCCCTCACTCTGGAACAAAATCCCAATCCATGTTAGGCAGAGCCCCTCAATGACCCTCTTCAAGAGAAATCTTGACGAGTGGATGGAAGAGCGTAGGTTTACCCCTGGGATCTCTTCTGTTTCCCTACTAGACAGAGGCACAGTAAACTAACCTTAAAAGGGCTATCTTCTGTGACCTACTATACAGCGGCACAGTCAACTAATCTAAAAGGGTGGCGAAAGCCAAACACACTCTGGCTAGGCTTATAAATGCCCTAGGGCAGTTAGCCTAGTATCAACCTATGAAACTATGAACCTAATATCTACAAATGATTTGGGCCTGCTATAATGGTTAGGGTGTTTGATTCACAGACACAAGGTACAACATTTGATTCTCACCTTGGTGAAGGAAACTGGCTAGGCTTAGAATGGCCTAGTAAGAAAATTTGCCTGGTAATAGCTATGAAATGATGAAACCATGAATTTAAGTGGTGGGAGGCTGGCATAATAGTTAAGGTATTTATCTTCCAGATGCAAGATGCAGGGTTCAATTCTCACATGGGGTAATTAGCTAGGCTTAAAATGGCCACAAGGGCAGTTAGCCTAGTACTAATCTATGAACTTATATATACATAATATATATGCCAATGTCTATCCCCAAGTCGCCACCTGAGCTGTGATTCCAGGCATCTGCTACCAATATTCCTCATTATTAGATTCCTTAATCATAATAATCCAAAAAGTTTTTTAAGAGAACATATGGTTTGCCCCACTCAGGTCCTATTTATTTTAAGAGCAGAAAGCATTTTCAATGTGGGCTTATAGTCACTTACATGGATTACCTAACCTCATGTCACAGTTGCTTCATTAAAATAGCTCAAGGTAGCAGTTGCATTTTATTGCTCACGTCACTCTGGAGCAAATTCACAATACTCATATATTAGTGAGCTGTGAATGAACAACAATTGGTTTACCTTGGAGAAAGAGAAACACAGGTGTTTTATTTTTGTTTTTATTGTTGTTTCGCCATATAACTCAATATGCGAATATGAAATGACAAACAATATAACTCATATTAGATGAGAAAATGTTCTAATACAATGTTCTAATATTTTGTGCATGACCCTTTGGCCATTATTAAGGATTTAACTTGTTGAGGCATAGAATGAACAAGTTCATAGCAATGTTTAGTCATAGAGGCATTGTGGGCCCAGGCCGAAATGAGTTCTTCAGTCAGTTGCTGCTTGTTTGTTATGATCTTTTTCTTCATCTCTGACTTCAGAATAGCCCACAAGTTCTCTATTGGATTCATATCTGGGCTGTTACCTGGCCATGGTAATATTTCAATACCATGGACCTCAAGGAAACCTGTCACTTGTTAACCTTTGTGACATGGGGCACCATTGTGCATGAAGATAGACTCCTGTCCCAGCAAATCCCTTCTTCTTTGCCCAGTCACACAGCTGAGGGAGCAGACATTGCTGTAGTATGGTCATGTACTATTCCTGCTTCATGTTTCCCTGAATAGTATAGACCCAACCTGTTCTAAGGATGCTCATAATGCTCTACACCATCACTTGAGTGGGGTGCCTGACACGCTAAATGATACGATCATCCCTCATCTGCTCTCCAGATTGCCATCTGACATATGGTATTTGCAGATCTGAACACTGTGTTATTCTCTCTTCACTGAAAACAACCTGTTCCCAATCTTCTTTGGACCAGTTTTGAAACTCTTTGCTTATGGCAGTCTTTTTGTCTTCATTTGGTTGGACAATTTCTGTTTCTTCATAGGTCCGCAAGCTCAAAGTTCAGCATCCAGAAGTCTCCTTCAAAATGTTCTGGAACTCACTGTAATGCCCTCTTGTTCCAGCATCCACAGCAACTGTCTACTGGATGCCTTGTGATTCTTATGGTGTTCTCTGATCAGATATGAATCATCCCGAGGAGTTGTGGACCTTCTCTGACCACATCTGCCAGAACATCTGGGTGACAACTCTTGACTGGTATTCAGTTTCTTCTGAATTTGGCTGACAGATGGCTGACTAATTCTGACCTTCTTGGTGATTTCCGATCCAGGACCACCTTCTTTGGGCAGAATATTAACTTTTGCTTGCTTTAGTGACATTAAGTCATCCAATTTAAAATGGTTCAAATCCTACTTAGATAATAGGCAACAGGCAGTACTATGGGAAAACAATCTATCTTCTCACCTCCCCATTTCCCTTGGTGTTCCCCAGGGCTCCATATTAGGCCCACTGTTATTTTCCATTTTCATTAACGACCTCCACCAAGCAATTCCACATGCAACCTGCGTTCAATATGCAGACGACTCCACCATTATTTGCTCAGCTAAAACACCTACCGAGCTACAGTCCCTGACACAAAAAGCATTTAATACAGTTGAGCAATGGTTTTTAAACCGTTGCCTCCTACTTAACCCTAAAAAAACTAAACTTCTACTCTTTGCTCCTACTCGCAGGTCAACCCCTCTTCACTTCACTCTTATATCCAAGAACGGGACTCTTATATCTCCTGACCTAACCACTAAACTTCTTGGAATAACCATAGATAATAACCTAAACTTCGATACTCATATTAACATCACTATAAAAACAGTAAATAAGAAACTGGGATCCCTTTATAGAATCAGACCCTTTCTTACTCCTTCAGCCAAAACCACTATAGCTAGAACTCATTTAATCTCTACCCTACTCTATGTTTCACCCATATTTACCAATCTCTCAAAAAACAACCTCAACAGACTTGCTACCTCCTATCATAGTATTGCTAGATTTGCCACAGGTTCTCCTTTTAGAACACATCATTGTAACAACCTAAAACAATTAGAATGGCTAGAGCTCCAAAACCACATACTATTTCACCAACTTGCTATTATCCATAAGATCCTGTATTACCCCACCTGTACACCTATACTGACTACTCTCATAACCCCTACAACAATCTTAAGAATTTACACTCTTCTAATAAGTTACTTATTACTACCAGCAAATCCAACAACTCAGCTGGAGATTCGTTGTTCTCTAACTCTGTAGGCAAACATTGGAACATACTTTCCTCTGAACTCCTATCTCTGTCCTCTATAACACTTTTTAAACAGAAACTAAAATAATTTCTCAGTACTCATTGGCTATGCCCTTGTACTAACCCTGACTAACTTTTTGTCTATTTCCTATGTGTTCTCTGCTTCTAATATGAGTATGTTCTATCTACTGACATCCTCTTGCTGTTTCCTATAAATCTTGTATTTCACTGTATCACTTGGTACAATTGTATAAGTAAACAACTTTATTATGCTATTTTATTCTGCTTGCACAAGTACACAACTATTTTGTTTTATATTTTTGTTTTTCATATCTCCTCATCATGAGCCATGTACTCTTGTAATGACAACTGCATCAAGTCTGTATGGCTGAAACTGTTTAGAACTTTTTAACTACTGTTATACTTCTCTGAATTATGACAACTTTTACTGTATATATTGTGTTGGTGTTGGAACTTTTCTCCCTGGGCCTCTACTGAAAATGGATTTGTATTCCAGTTAGACCAGCCCAGTCAACAAATGTAAAATAAAAATAAAAATAATAAATAAATAAAATGTATCCATTTTTAAGACTATGGAGCCACATCGTTATGATGTAATTTCTCTTTAAGTAGGTAAGTAACATGTAGTAATTTCATTCTAAACAGCTTTTTCTTAAAGAATTATCAAACTGAATTTTTTTTGTGAAATTCTGAAAAAGTCAGATTGAAACTCAGTAAAGAAACTAAGAATGTTCCATTATTTGTTGATATATCTATTAATTTGGCCATCACTGTACATTGCCAATTAGTGCTCTGTCTTTCTTCATGATGCAGTTAGAATGATAAAGGAAGACGTCTGTAGAGATCAGAATATCACACATTGGGACTGTGGGGTAGTGTGTGTGTGTGTTGGGGGAGTGTTACCACCCTACAAAATATGTGGGATATTTGTTACATGCTTTTTTTTTTAACATAAAGAACTACAATTTTTGTGTTGTTTTAATTAAGGCAATGTAAAACAACTCGAACCAGTTCTCAAATGATGAAAATTGCATATGAACATGCAGTGTCAGTGAAAAAAAATGCCACAGTCACAAACCCTTTGTAATAGCTCAGTTTTTTAGCCTGTGCATGCTGATCACCATATCTCTAATGTACATTGCCATTCATGTACTACATAACTGTCTGGAACTCACATCACCCAATTAGGAACCTTCTCTCTCTACAGATAGTGTGCCTTATCAGTACCAGTCTTCCATTCAGATGAGATACAACAGTATCAGTAATTTCTTGATGGCCATGAAGTGTGCCTTGTCCCTTTAACTTCCATTTAACAGCATCCCCTACTATTCCATACTCCTCCACCTTTTATCCCAGTTGAGTGACATTTTGGCTTCACTCTCATCCAATAAAAAGACAATCTGCTATTATAAAACAGTCCATAATTGCCTCCAGGTCTTTGAATGGCTTGACTACACCATATCTATTAGGGGGCAGCCCTGTTTCAGACTGGTGAAAGAAGGGGGTTTTGATAGCTTTAGTCCCACCCTTTGATGGCCTACATGGGCACCTCACATAACACAGGGATATAATGTCTTACCTTTAAATGAATGTGCTCCCTGCCACATTCCAGTGAAGGATTCTTAAAGCGTGTTAGCAGTGCCAAGATGCTACTTATCTTTTGCTCCAACCGCAAATACAGAACTTGAAAGCCAGCAGCCTTTCTCCTTGAATATGGGTAAAACAGCATTGGCTGCTGTCTACCATACTTTCCCATAGTCTTTTCAAGTTTCTGGGCTCACTAACTAAAGCAAGGACATATGGCTTGTAGCCAGCACTTTATCAATCTCTGTTATGCAGCTAGTAAATACTCAGGGATTTTATTAAAAATAATTTCCAAGCACTTCCTAATATATATATAATTAACATTATTCTGGTAGTTAGCACAGAAGGATAAAGCTCTAAGCTTTTAATGGACTGCTTCATGAGGCCAGGGAACAGAATATGATTCCTTACACCTTCATTCACCTCCTGTGTGACTCTGAGTAAGCCACATAACCAAACAGCACTCTTGGATTGTTCCATAAAAGGAACAATTTATATAGTTGGGTTACCCAGTCAACAGATAGGTAAAATAAACAAATATTGATTCATATGTTTAAAATAAAACATTTTCATCTGGCAGCTATACATTTTTTATTGTGCACGAATAGCTGTATATTAAATTTTATTTTATTAAATTGTTAAACAGATAAACCAAGCAGGCACAAACACCTCTACTTAGGGATGATGTGGGGGCATTCACTGGTTAAAAGACTTGCTCAAAGTCACACAGTAGGCAAATGGAAGCTGAAGAAAAATCAAATCGAGGTGTACAGGGTGAAATATTTTAGTAAGTCGCAGCCTTAATCACCTGCAACAAACCAGGGTATATAGTGTGTGTGCCTAGAGAGAGAAAGACAATAATACGTGCAGTAGGTCAGTTGGTCAGATACTATATACATAACATATAAATATAGAAAGTATGGCAAAAATTGGAATTAAGAGTTTAGTACTATAATACAAGGTGAGAAGACCCATTGCATCCTTCCTTATTAATGTACTAACTCTGAGATAACACATCTACAGAGAAGGGCAGCTGTGGAGTTCTGCCATATAGCTGAAGTAGCATAACCTTGTAATTAGTACATTTGAGTAGGAGCAGAAGGACCAAAGCCCCCACCCCCCCTCCAGTGGGAATCAGGAGGGCTTGTGGCTTTATCTAAATCTATGAATGCATTTAGCAGAAATGTATATACTTTTAATTAAACTAGTTTTATAAAGTATGGGAGACGAAGCAGCGCTGCAACGGTAGTGTTATCACCTCACAGCAAGAGGTTCTCGGTTCGATTATCAGCTGGGGTGCCTTCTGTGCGGAGTCTGCATGTCCTCCCTGCGTTTGTGTGGGTTTCCTCTGGGTGCTCTGGTTTCTTCTCACATTACAAAGCCATGGGTCTGGAGCGTTTCTCCCTGGGCCTCTGCTGAAAATTGGCTTTGTTCCAAGTCGGGCTTTCCCGGTTAACAAATAATAAAAATAAGCATTCAAAGCTGCTTCTCTGTATCGCCTAGGCTCTTCTTTAATGTTAGTACTGTCTTTTGCCCCAAATCTGTTTTGCTATATAAGCCTTTGATGGAAGTGACTATACTGTCTTGCCTACATTGTTGAAGTAACAGTGACCATATTATGTCAATTATGTATTCACCCCATACATATGGCCTTTTTATCTACACAGTCAGAAGAGCTTGATAGTGTACCTTTTATACTTATTCTAAACGCATCAAGGGACAGAGAATGTGATCATAAGGTGACTTTCAGCCAGTGATGCAAGTAGAACTTTTTTTCTTGCATATTTTTATGAAGAAGAAAATGGTTCTTAAAGCAAAGTGTGCTTACACATCTTTCTGTATTTATACTTGATAACAGCTAAGGCGCAAACAGGGCTTCATATCACTATTAAGCCATTTAGTTATTAGTTGTCAAGAGTAATGCATTATGCCTCCTGCACTAATTACCGCTTCCCTTTTACTTGGCTGTAATATTAGACATCTCGATCCTTGGATAATTTCAGCGCAAATTTTTTGAGACTTGGCAATGTGTCCATGTCCTGTTATTTTTCTGCCACTGTATAATTTGCCTGATTGATGGTTTAGCATGAGCTGAACATAAAGCTTAACATTTTGTCTACTTAATCCACAAATATGAGTAGCTCTGTTAGAATTATAAAGACATTTAGAGCTTACCATGCAGCAGCAGTGATGAAATAAGGACATGTCCCTGTTGCATTATAGCAATAACCCACGCCTGGGTGTGGGTAATGCTAAATTTACCCACGGTTGGCGTGGTTTGGTCCCGAGGGTGAAGCCCGAGGGACCAAACAAAGCCAACCGTGGGTAAATTTAGCATTACCCACACCCAGAAGTGGGTTATTGCTATTATACCATGACATTATTTAAGAAAAGAAACTATTACTTTTCTTAAATAATGGCATAGTATAATGCCTGTTTGCTGCCCTTCCACAGATGTCTGGCATCCGCGGCAGCTCTGATATACTGCGCGCCTGCGCAGTACATCAGAGCTGTGGGCAAAAGCAACGGAGAAAGCAAGATCTCCGTTGCTTTTTTAGTAAACGCTATGCGACGGACCTTTTCCATTAGTATAACTCGATTTACGGCGGGCACGCTGGCCAACCAGCGTGCACGTTTTGGGGGGGGGGGTCATGGTATAATTTAAATTATACCATGATCCCCCCAAAACGTGCACGCTGATTGGCCAGCATGCCCGTTGTAAATCGAGTTATACTAATGGAAAAGGTCCGTCGACATTTTTCCATTAGTATAACTCGGTTTTTAAAACACTGTCTCGCTATGTTAAATGGGTTTAACATAGCGAGACAGCTTTAAAATAAGCAACGGAGATCTCCGTTGCTTATTTTAAAGCTGTCTCGCTATGTTAAACCGATTTAACATAATGGGACAGTTTTTAAAACAACGGAGAAAGCAAGATCTCCGTTGCTTTGTTTAGTAGCTATGTTAAATGAGTTTAACATAGCGAGACAGTTTAAAATAAGCAACGGAGATGTCCATTGCTTATTTTAACTGTCTCGCTATGTTAAACTCATTTAACACAGCGAAACACTAAAAAGCAACGGAGATCTTGCTTTCTCCGTTGCTCAACTCTGATGTACTGCAGGCGCGCGGTACATCAGAACTGCCGGATGCCAGACATCTGCGGAAGGGCAGTAAACAGGCATTATACTATGCCATTATTTAAGAAAAGTAATAGTTTCTTTTCTTAAATAATGTCATGGTATAATAGCAATAACCCACTTCTGGGTGTGGGTAATGCTAAATTTACCCACGGTTGGCTTTGTTTACCACGCCAACCGTGGGTAAATTTAGCATTACCCACACCCAGACGTGGGTTATTGCTATAATAATGCATCAACGTATATTAAATCAAAACAATAAATGACTGATGTCTGTATGCATTGAGACTGTTTTGACACTGTGTGACAGCACAGCATTATGCAGGCAGCAAGAAAAAACAATATTATCTCTGTTCTATGTTATAAAATTAAAATATAAGCCAAACTGAGTATATAGTATATAGTATATATATATATATATATATATATATATATATATATGGACACTTGCGCGAATTTAACTTTCACTGAAAGTCAAATTCGCGTTCACACATACCCGAAATTGCTGTTCATCGAAGCAGCAATTTTCGGGTATGTGTGAGTGGTGTGCCGGTCGCACTGCGGTGCGAGTAAGGGAATATTCCTTTACTCCATTGTAGTGCGACTTTGGAGTAAGAATATTTAAGTAGGAGGGGTGTGGGGGTGCAGGGGGGCTTCAAAAACATTTAATTAGTGGTTTTGTTTTTTGTTTTTTTTTCACAGTTTAAGGGAAGTGCTTTTTCAATTAAAGCGCTTTTGTTAAACTGTGATCGGTATATATGGATTCGGACACTTGCTTTTTTGAGCAAGTGTCCCAGATCCATATATATATATATATATATATATATATATATATATATATATATATATATATGTGTGTGTGTGTGTGTGTGTGTGTGTGTGTGTGTGTGTGTGTGTGTGCGTGTGTGTATATGTATACTTGGATATATAGATATGTATAAATATGTACTTCTACATAATAAAACAAATATATTTATAATTTTGAATGTTATTATTTAATTTATTTTTGAACCAGTTATTGACCTTTAGAGGCCCATTTACACTTTGGTCTATTTTCTGTCTAAAAAATACCCTAACCATAAAAGAATTATTGTTACAGTGAGGTCTGGTAAGATCAAGAATCACAACTGTGGCATAAACTGGATATCTGGAACTAGTTATTGGTGATTATTTGGACTGATTGTTATGTTAGACAATACCATTTTCTTAACATTCTACTGTCATTGTGAGAAAAATACTACTCTACCAAAATCATAAGAGTTTAAGGGAATCCTACTTCCTGGGTACTAAAAGCCCTGATAAAATTCTACATGGCATGTTAGGGGCTGTTGACTAAACATAAATGTTCTAAACTACAAGATGACAATGACAAGTACAGCTTACTTTGAAAACAATGCAACTGTCTTGATAAAAACACAACAAAGTATTTCTAAAGAAATGTCAGAAAGCTTTTCTAAGAGATCAAGTGTTTTCTGGTAGGAAATCAATAGCTGATTTGGCAGGGCTTTATCAGGTCAGTGAGGTTCTATGGTCATGAATAAAGAAGTAGTCATTTTTTTTTAAACTGATTAAAGAAGACTTCACTGAAAATTTCTCCTCCCACTCCATGCCTTTGTCAATGAAGATATTCCTTCTTCCTGCTTGTAACACCATTTTTACCTGGTCCAGTTTTACATTTGCCACTAACTTTCAGTTCATGAAAATTTTATTAACAAAATGAAACACATCGCTTAAAGAGATGGCAAAAAGGACTCTGATGGCCTTTTAATTTATCAGGGGAAATTGTCAATACTTTCCCATTTACTGGTGTGTTCTCTAACCTCTCAAAGATTGGCTATATTATTCCAGTCCCTAAACCTGTCTCCAGTTTGAACCCTTACTTCTTTTGAACAACTGCTCACCTGTTACCTCTTGCCAAAATGTTAGGAAAAGCTGACACCATATAGTAGATAATTCACATTCCGTCAACATAGGTTTAAAAAGGGCACACTAATAACACATCTCTGACTGATGTATTGTGCAATGCACTGGATGTTGGGACCTTACTGGGCTTATAATCATTACAGTTTCCAAGGCTTTTGGCATTGTAGACTATCTCCTTCTTATCAAGAAGTCTCACAGTGTAGCTCAGTTTTATCTCTATAAACTGGATCTTTGAGTACAGCATAGCAGATGCTTTAAAATCACACCAATACACACACACACACACACACACACGCACACACACACACACACACACACACACACACACACACACACACAGACACACACACACACACTAGTCCCCATTCAATATTACTTCACATTTCTTAAGGCTTTGTAACATTGTTATCGTTAAGCAAGCAGTAATGTCAGACAGGGTTGGTAGACATTGTCAAGGAGATAATGGATCACTCAGGGGTGTTATGGGGACTCAGATAGCAGGCATCTGGCGTCAACACACCTGGACGATCCTTTATTCCTCATGACACCCACTCTGGAGGGCATTATTGTGCTTAGATGATGAGCTATCTGATAATTGCAGTCTATTGTATTTTTTTTTTTTTATTAGGACATATACTTTTTTTAATTTTTTATATAAAATAGTTCCTCTGCTTAATGTTTCAGGCTTGATTTAGCATATGTAATTACTGTCGGAAGAAATATTTTACATACAAAATATAAGTTATGAAAGTATTTAATACACACACACACACACACACACACACACACACACACACACACACACACACACACACACACACACACACACACACACACACACACACACACACACACACACACACACACACACACACACACACACACACACACACACGCACACACACACACAGTACTTGCAAATCCATCTGCAGTTCAATTATTCCAACATTGTGAGCAAAGAAAACCTGAAGATAACCTGAACAGAACAAATGCAGTAGTCTTTGGAACTCAAAAAAGCCATAGTTTATGTAAAAATGAGTTGAATGCAGAAACGAAGTGGTAGGTTTCTAAAAGTGGGACAATCCTTAAAATATGTGGTATTCTGGCTTGATCCTGCCCTAACCTTTTCTTCCCACATGCATGATGTGGGGAATAAAATATTCAGTATGCTCTATAACTGTTATAACATAAGAATAAAACATTCAGTATATGCTATAACTGCTATAACATAAGAATAACACATTCAATAAGTGCTATGACTGCTATAACATAAGAATAAAACATTCAATGTGCTCTGTAACAGCAATAACATAAGAATATGCTCTATAAATGCTATAACATAAAAATAAAATATTCAGTATGCTCTGTAACTACTTTAACATAAGAATATGCTCGGTAACTAGTATAGCATAAGGATAAAACATTCAGTATGCTCTATACCTGCTATAACATAAGAAAAAGCATTCAGTATGCTCTATAACTACCATAACATAAGAATAAAACATTCAGTATTCTCTATAACTACTATAACATGAGAATAAAACATTCAGTATGCTCTGTAACTGCTATATCATAAGAATAAAACATTCAGTATGCTCTGTAACTACTATAACATAAGAATAAAACATTCAGTATGCTGTATAACTGCTATAACATAAGGATAAAACATTCAGTATGCTCTATAACTGCTATAACATAAGATTAAAACATTCAGTATGTGCTATAACCGCTATAACATAAGAATAAAAAACTCCAGCTTTACTCCATAGCATATCGCCTACTCCGAGGTGATCTCTGCCTAACATATAAAGCTATGGCAAACCCAGAGCTGTTGGACATGCTGCACCTAAAGAAATCCCAATCCCCTTGAGCTACATGCTCTAGGGACCTAAACCTTGTCACCACAATAAACAGGACATGCTGGAGGGATAGATTCCTGTCCCAGAGACTTCCTATCCTCTGAACCAAGCTACCCATTTATGTCAAGCAATGTTCTTCATTAGCACTCTTCAAGAAAAATCTTGATGAGTGGATGGGAAATAGGAAATACACCCTGGGGATCACTTCTGTGTCTCTGCTGGACAGTGGCACAGGAAAATACCTTTGTTGAGTGGCATAAGCTATGGCCATTAATGGCTAGGCTTACGTAGGCCCTTGGGCCAATAGCCTAGTACCTACCTATGAAACTATGAACCTATGAATAAAACATTCAGTATACGCTGTAACTGCTATAACATACGAATAAAACATTCAGTATGCTCTGTAACTACTATAACATAAGAATATGCTCTATAACTATTATAACATAAGAATAAAACATTCATTATGCTCTGTAACTGCTATAACATAACAATAAAACATTTGGTATGCTCTATAACTGCTATATAACTGCTATAATATAAGAATAAAACATTTGGTATGCCCTTCAACTGCTATAACATAAGAATAACACATTCAGAATGCTGTATAACTGCTATAACATAAGAATAAAACATTCAGTATGCGCTATAAATGCTATAACATACATGCTCTGTAACTGCTATTACATAAGAATAAAACATTCAGTATGCTCTGTAATTGCTATAACATAAGAATAAAACATTCAGTATGCTCTGTAACTGCTATAACATAAGAATAAAACATTCAGTATGTGCTATAACTGCTATGACATAAGAATAAAACATTCAGTATGCTTTGTAACTGCTATAACATAAGAATAAAACATTCAGTATGCTCTGTAACTGCTATAACATAAGAATAAAACATTCAGTATGTGCTATAACTGCTATAACATAAGAATAAAACATTCAGTATGCTTTGTAACTGCTATAACATAAAAATAAAACATTCAGTATGCTCTGTAACTGTATATCATAAGAATAAAACGTTCAGTAAACTCTGAAACTGCTATAACATAAGAATAATACATTCAGTATGCTCTGTAACTGCTATAACATAAGCATAAAACATTCAGAATGCTATGTAACTGCTATAACATAAGAATATGCTTTGTAACTGCTATAACATAACAATAAAACATTCAGTGTGTTCTATAACTACCATAACCTAAGAATATGCTCTGTAACTGCTATAACATAAGAATAAAACATTCAGAATGCTCTGTAACTGCTATAGTGTAAGGATAAAACATTCAGTATGCTCTGTAACTGCTATAACATAAGAATGTGCACTATAACTACTATAACATGAGAATAAAACATTCAGAATGCTGTATAACTACTATAACATAAAAATATGCTCTATAACTGTATATCATAAGAACAAAACATTCAGTATGGTCTATAACTGTATATCGTAAGAACAAAACATTCAGTAAGCGCTATAACTACTATAACATAGAATATGCTCTGTAACTGATATAACATAAGAATAAAACGGTATGCACTATAACTACTATAACATAGGAATTTGCTCTGTAACTGCTATAACATGAGAATAAAATGTTCAGAATGCTCTATAACTACTGTAACATAAGAATATGCTTTGTAACTGCTATAACATGAGAATAAAATGTTCAGAATGCTCTATAACTAGTATAACATAAGAAAATGTTATATAACTGCTGTAACATAAGAATAATTTATTTATTTGTTTATTTATTTTACATTTGTTAACCGTGAAAGTCCAACTGGATACAGGTCCATTTTCAGCGGAGGCCTAGGGAGAAAAGCTCCAAATGTACAAAAACAAGTGTAAATACAGTGAAATTATTACAATGAGTTATCACAAATTCGAGATTTGTTTAACAATATGTACACACAGGTATATCTTTTTCTCACATACACACAGCAAAGGTTGGAAGCAAGTAGCTTAGAAATAAATAGTTAAATATTTCATCTGAAAAAGGAAAACACATATATTAAGGTGGTTATTATATTTGGTATAGTGGGTGATACACAGAATTTTAAACAGATTAGAGTCAGAGTTTTATTCTTGTAGTGAGGTTATCATTTATGAATTATGTTTAAGTGGGGGTTAGTCAGGGTTTATGCAGGGACAAAGCCACTGCATTTTTAGGTATTTCCTAAGGGATGTTTTGAATTGGGATAAGGAAGGGTCAGTGGTAAGTTCAGCAGGAAGTAGGTTCCAGTTTTTACCAGCAGAGTTGGAGAATAGTGATTCACCGGCTGAATTGTTGGTTTTAACAGTTTGCACTAGCAATTTTTTGGAAGAGCGAAGGGATTTTAGGTTACTGTAGGGGGTAATAATATTTTTCAGTATGGGTGTACTGTCTGGTTAGTAGAGGATTTTGTGAACAGCTATTAGTTGGTTATATTGCAGTTGATAGGGTAGTTCAAGCCAGTCTAACGATTGAAGGTTAAGGCAGTGATGGGTTCTATAAGCTGATCCTGTGGCAAATCTGGCAATGTCATTGTAGCACCTAGTAAATTTATTGAGGTTTGATTGGCTTAGGTTTATGAAGATGGGTGAGGCATAAAGAATGGTTGATAGCATATATGTGCAGGCAAAAACAGTTCTAACAGATGGGGTTAGGAATGGTTTAATCCTGTATAAAAAGCCTAATTTTTTATTAACTGTTTTAATAATTTTGTCTATGTGAGCTTCAAACTTGAGGTTGTTGTCGATGATCACTTTCAGTAGTTTAGTATTAGGTTCTGGAAATTCTGGCACCATTGTTAGATATTATGGTGAGAGGTGATGAGGGGACCTTGCGAGTGGGGGAGAAGAGTAACAGTTTTGTTTTATTTGGGTTTAGTAGTAGTTGGCAACCAGTGAGCCAGTTCTCTACTTTGTTGAAAATGATTTGGGACAAGGATTGTAAATCTGTGGGGGAGGTGGCAGAGCAGATTAGGGTTGAGTCATCCACATACTGAATACAAGTTGCATCAGGGATTACTTTGTACTGGTCATTAATGAATATGGAGAATAGGAGGGGACCTAATATAGATCCCTGTGGGCCTCCAAGGGTGACTGGTAAAACAGACGATAGGTTATTCTTCCATAGTACAGCTTGTTGTCTGCCACTTAGGTAAGAATGAAACCATGTAATTGCTAGGTTATCTATGGAGAGTGATTTTAATGTGTTTAATGGTAGCTGGGGATTTACCATATCAAATGCCTGTAGTATGCTCTGTAACTGCTATAACATAAGAATAAAACATTCAGTATGCTCTATAACTGCTATAACATAAGAATAAAACATTCAGTATGCTCTATAACTGTTATAACATAAGAATAAAACATTCAGTATGCATTATAACAGCTATAACATAAGAATAAAACATTCAGTATGCTCTATAACTGCTATAACATAAGAATAAAGCATTCAGTATGCTGTATAACTGCTATAACATAAGAAAATGCTCTGTAACTACTATAACATAAGAATAAAACATTCAGTATGCTCTGTAACTGCTATAACATAAGAATAAAACATTCAGTATGCTCTGTAACTACTATAACATAAGAATAAAACATTCAGAATGCTCTATAACTAACATAAGAATATGCTCTGTAACTGCTATAACATAAGAATAAAACATTCAGTATGCGCTATAACTGCTATAACATAAGAATAAAACATTCAGTATGCACTATAACTGCTATAACATAAGAATAAAACATTCAGTATGCTCTGTAACTTCTATAACATAATAATAAAGCATTCAGTATGCTCTATAACTACCATAACCTAAGAATAAAACATTCAGTATGCTCTGTAACTGCTATAACATAAGAATAAAACATTTGATATGCTCTATAACTACTGTAACATGAGAATAAAACATTCAGTATATGCTATAACTACCATAACATAAGAATAAAACATTCAGTATGCTCTGTAACTACTATAACATAAGAATAAAACATTCAGTATGCTCTATAACTGTATATCATAAGAACAAAACATTCAGCATGCTCTGTAACTAGCATAACATAGGAAAATGCTATATAACTGCTATAACATATCACATGTGCCCCATACAGTATATGTACACAGGAATCAGGAATAGAAATGTAAGGTAAAATATGTAATGAATGATAACTCCATACAGCTTCCAAATCCCCCACCTTCCCAAGAACCATTAGACATTACTGTCTAAATTAGTGCAGTGGTAAGCGAGAGTAAGCACTAGTAAGCAAGTGCAAGTTTAATTAAGCAGTAGTAAGCTTATATAAGCAGTAGTAATGGGTTTAATCCTGTTTGCGCAGGGGGTAAGCAATGCACACACAGGTTAAGCAATATTGAAGCTAACTCTCTGTAGGCATATGCAACCAGAGGTTAGCTATGCTTACCTTCGCACAAACCTGCTTACAATTGCTTAAAATTACCGTAATTACTCTGTATGCAACAGCCGGTGTTCTGGCCAGAAACAGAAACAGCCTTTGCAGGTCTTGAACCCAGGACCCTGTACACTATAGTCAGAGTAGTTAACCACTAAGCCATCACAGCATTACATAAAATTGAGGTATCACCAAACAAATCCTCACTATAGTAAAATCAAACTGAACATGTGAAAGGAATCTATATACAGTCTTTTTTCTATAACATACTACATAACAGAAATATGTGAACTGGAGTACTGTAGTAAGCCCAGATGTGAGATGTAATTGTAATAAAGTGCTGAAGTCCCCCAATAAACAGAAGGACCCCATACAGTGTACGTACACATGAATCACGGATACCAGACATATATATAACATGTAATGAATAATAAATCAATGCCATAAAGCAAATATAATGCAAAGTAGATATTAAGTAATGTTAAGCATTGCACAGGCCATCTTAGTAGGTGTAAGCAATGTGTAGGCCAGCTAACTCCAAATGCCCATTGGTATACCGCTTTAAACAATGCCGACCTTAGGTAAGCAAGTTTGCCCATAGCTCAGCCTTTTTAAAACCACCCAATCATGGCAAAGTGTGGGAAACTGGCCATATTTAAACCCAACAGGTGGGAATACATCTCATAGCTGGTTGTAGCTTCCCCTTGCAGTCACCATGTCTGGAATGGGAGAGGAATTTCACTTTTGGGTGCAGCGCTGAGGCATCCAGGAGTCCAGAGTCATTACAGGACTCCTTGTCAAAGATCATGAGCAGGGACTGCTGCAGGGCCAGTACCAGGGTTCCCAATATAAAGCGGAAACCTGGGACCATCTCACACATGACCTCACCAGTGTCACTGGCATACCCCAAACTGATGAGCAGGTCAGGCATCACTATGTCGACCTGAAGTGGTGAAAGGGGATCTCTTGTATCAGTGGATCCAAGAGGCTAGGATGGCAGGGGAGGTCCCAGTATCACTCCACTACCTGTTTAATAATTGCCAGCTCATGTATATTATGCATAGGTATGGCTAAATATTCCTCTTATGTCCTACACAGCGGCAAGTGAGTGTGCTGTGAACCAGGAGGCCCATGGATGTCACTTGACGAGGTTGTGAAGTGAGGCAGGTTAATAATACTCTTGCATGTACTGTCATAGGAAATAAATCTAACAGTATTAGTAAGTTAATTGCCTGTATAAAACATGTATTGTTTAAGGCAAGTACTGCATACACCAGAGAATATGGCAAGAAGAGTCTCATATAGGTTGTGTGTAAATAAAAGCATAATAGCCTGAGAATGAAGGTCTAACTGCTGTACTGCATGTGTTTACTCTGGTATCATATGGTAATGTAGATTTGCAATCACTAAATAGTACTGTTGCATTAAGCACTGTTACCCACACTGTGCAACATGAATAAAAAAAAGTGTAGGAATGTCTGTGAATGACTGGTGCAATCCCCAGAGGTCAGCTAGTACAACTGAGAGAGACATAGATAGAAAACAGTGAAAAGACAGACAACAAAATTCAAATAGCACATGCAACTGAGACGTGAAGTGTTGTATTTTTAGCACACACAGCCATGGTTAGAATCCTGGGAATCCTAGTGGTCTGCATACAGATTCATACTCCGCACCTGTACAGATATATCCAGAATGTCCAGTAAATTGGCCCATATCTGCTGCCTGTCACTGTGTCCCCCTGGGAAATCAGTGGGATGATCCCAGACGTATAGGCTGCAAACAAGAAATATCAACTGATTGTCACACATCTATAAGATCCAACTTGTCACTCTAGCAACTTCCCAAACTGCTATGACAGTAATAAGCCAAGTATGTCCTATCTACACCCCCATGTTGCCAAGCTGTGACTAGAGTGTGTACAGTAACAGAGTGAGATCTAAGTGCATAATACTAATGTGAAATCTGGTACTTTGTGTGGCAACATTCAGGTAGTGCTAACAAACATTGCTCCAACAGGTCCATCAGATATGAACACTGTGCCCAGAAATAAAAGAGTGATACCCTGTACCGGTACTGTTTACTTTGGTATTGTATGGCATTGTTAGTGTTGCAGTTGCTCTGAATAATAAGGCATTACTCATCACTGTCACCCACACTGTGCTACATAATCTAAATGTCTAGGAAATCCTGTATAAGAGTGTTGTAAGTCACTAAAGGTTGAAGAGGGCAATAATATACATATGTCCTGGTTCACCTGCATGTGGTCAAGACATGGTCAGAGTCTGTGCAAAAAGAGATGGAACATATGTAGAAACAGTTACTTAGTGTTAACAAACAATTCCTTCACAGGTATACCAGATAAGAGGTGTATACTGCAGGTAAAACCAGTTCATGTATATAGTTGTTGACAGCCATATCACTATCCAAACTAAGGCAATAGGGTAGTGTAGTAATACTTGTAAGGTACAGATAACAGCACTGACTAGGAAAGTAATGCGAACTACAGGAATATACTAGTTGTTAATTGACATCTTTCTCTCCCCCCACCATATCTCTAACAATACACTAAATTCCCAACTCAATTGGTACGTGATGAATCCACTGTAATATTGGGACATATGTCCTATTGATTGATAATTATTTAAATCTGCTTCTATGCATGTGCTGTGTTGAAATACTCCAACATTGGTGGCATGGTGCCATCAATGTACCTGCATACTGTTGTTATTACCACTGTGGTCCCATGTATGCACGTGTTCTGTTTGCTATGCAACTGTTCCATATCTGGTGTCTGGGTTAATGGGAATATCTATACATGCTGTTATACCTAATCCTGGAATATGTTGACTATTACTAATCCACATATGTTGATAAAACATAAACACCATAGCACGTATGGGAATGTGGGTCCCAGCGGACCCACCTGTCCCACCTCAGCTGCCCGTGGCACCGGGCACCAGCATGTCTGGGGCCCAACCCGAGACCTCCTCGTCCATTGGTCCTGCACCATCTTTGGGTGGAACTGCCTCAGGGGATGGGGATCCTCCCTGGGAGCAGATGCAGACAGGAACCTGTCATCCATCACCAGGTCCGGGTCGTGGTGAGTAGCAAGCTCTGCAGGAAGGTCGGAGATCTGCTATGCCAGCTAGAGGGCCTCGTGTTATAACTATAGGGTTGGCCTGGCTCACCGACTCAGCCCCCAGCACAGCCACCTTCAGGGCTGTGAAGCTGCAGTGGTGACTGACCTTGGGTGGGGATCTCAGTCCCACTGTTTCCACTAGGGGGCTCATGGGCTTCCGATTTCCCAACACCACAACAACTTAATTCGTGTTGGTTCTGGGTTGAGACAACACAAAATTTCTATCTCACACATTAACTACTGCTTTAAATAATAAATAAAGCAGTAACTAGTATACTATATGATAGACATCTTACTACATATATAACTTTCCAGCTGGTCTTGTCCCCTCTTAAATGTACTCCCCTTTTTAAAATGTACCCCTTTTTTATAAAACATTTTATAAAATGTAATTTTAAAATGTACCTAAGGTATACATGTTTTTTAAACATGTGGAGTACATTTATGTTTTTACTAATTGTATTATTCTGTATGAATACAAAATATATATACAAGTAAAATTGTTATATGTTTTAAATTTGTAATTCATTCATTGATTTGAGGATGCTGGAAGATGTCACTTCCTGTATTCCTTTATGTTAAATACGGAGTGCATCCTTTGTTTTTCATACTTCCTCTGAAGAAGCTACAGATGCCTGTGGCGAAAATGCTTGTTTTTCTAAGAATAAAAGTGCGTTAAGGACTATTCTGTGGAGTTATTGTGCTGTCAAGGACCTCGTTGGTTTATTTACTGGTTTTCCTTTTTTTATCGTCAGTTTGTGGTCTTTTTATACGAGGCGTCCTGTTTGTCGGCACTGTCGGCTCCACTATTCTACTACTTCATGGCAGGTGGTAACGATAATATTAATACTGACCTTGCCGGCTTAATTGCCGGACTAACTGAGAGACTCGACCAGCTTAATACTAGGATGGATGACATGCAAGCCGCTATACGTACGCCGAGAGCGGCAATTTTCAATGTTGAGAATGCTACAACTTTGAGTCAAACCAGTCTTGATGACTGGATACCGGCAGGACAACCGGAACGTTACCAATCTTCTAGCAGCACCAATTTGGGGCTAACCAACATTACGGATGGTACTGCTTCACAACCCGGTGATGGATTTCAGGTTGGCGAAACGGCAGGACGGCCAGCTAGTTATGCCGTTGCGGTTACCAACGAACGCCCCATTTTACGGACTGACAGAGGTGAAACAGTGAGTTTCAACAACAGACTTGATGCTACAAATTCTGGCTTGCCAGATTTAGGAGGTTGGCTACTGGACACTGCCAATTTGACTTTTGGACAGCCAAGTATGTTATCTAACAATGATGTTTTAAACAATAGAAATGTATGTTTAGCAGACAAATTGAAAACTTTCGATATGAAATTGCTTAAGTTGAAAAAATTACAGTTAGAATCTGCTTATTTCAAACAATGTGTCAGCGAGAATATAATACCTAAAGGGCTACGTAATAATTTTGTGCCATCGGGCTTAATAACTGACCAGGCTTTTTCCATTGATTTAGAAGCACTTTTCCAACAGCAGGGGATTCAACTGTTGGAACTTATTATTAAGTTCTATGCAAAACACATAGACTTACTAATGGAAGAAATTAACAGGTTGGATAATGACATAAAAACAGATTTAGACTTTTCCAGATACAAATTCGATTATGGTAGGATTTTATCTAGTATTATTCAAGTTGAAGTCTAATAAAAGTAAAAAACTTGTTAGAGACAGGGAAGCTTACTCTAACAATTGTGCTTACCCCAAACTGAAGGGACCCAAAGTTACTCGACTAAGCCCTGTAAGTGATAGTCAGATGGCAGAAACAGTGGACGATAGGGGAGGTTTGGATGACATAATAGAGGAGAATAATGAGGCCCATAGCAGTACAGGACCAAGACGGAGCAACAGAATAAAAGGCTCCGACAGAAATCATGGTGGGTCAGGTAACAACCAAAACAATTCAGGTGGTACTAACAATGTAGTTAACCATAGTAATGGTAACAACAATTTTTTAGGTAAACGCAACAACAGGCCTTATACGAACAGGAGAAAGAATTAACAAATATGGTTGTCGCTGATGGACAAACAGCCTGTAATACATCACCCCCCACATATTACACACGACTTCCCAGTCATACTGACTAACAGGAACAGAGACTTCAAAATCTATAATTTCTCTGACATTATGCTTGATGAGCAACTAATAGAACTATTAGCTTTTGGTAACTCTTTTGTTCCAAGTAGCTCTGGGAGTATACCTAGGGAGATCATTGAGTTGAAGTCCTTTGTAAGGAAAATGAACTTAAAGTTATTGTTCAATCAACAAAACGAGGTGGTTAATCAAAATACTGGAGGGTGTGGCAATGGTTTGTCGAATTTAAAACTAGCCAGTGTGTTTAATCCACCATTACATGCAGATTTACAATTATTTGAGAACATCTGTGAAGTAGATTTTAGACACCTCGCTAGTACTAAAATCGATAGAGTAAACCAAGGCAATTCGAACATTTCCAAGGAACAACTTATGTTATTGGAGGAGTTTTGTAGGTTACCTGTACGTTTAATAAAACCTGACAAGGGAGGGGGCCTAGTCCTATTAGACAACCTCACATACAACGAGAAAATGTGTAGGGTGTTAAATACTGATGCTTACATTAAGGCTTCAAGGAATGAGGTGAATGGACAAACCCATAGGATTAGAGGTTATTTTAGGGATTTATTCCTGACTGGAAAAATTGACATAGATTTATACAACTATATTGACATAAATTGTCCAAAAATACCTGTCATGTTTGGAATCCCTAAGATTCATAAGAGCATTAATAATCCCCCTATGAGAGCTTTGATAGATGGGAGGTCGTCTATCACATACCCTTGTTCAAAACTCATTACCAACATTTTGGACAAGTACATTAAGGCCATCCCCAGTATATGTAAAGACTCTTGGTCTTTCCTTCGTAACATCAATGATGTCCCATACAATGGTGAAAATAATTTTTTAACCATTGATGTGGTGGACTTATATACTTGTATACCCCATCAAGAAGCGGTAGAGTGGACTGGTTCCATGCTTCAGACCTCAGGGGCTTCAAAGTTAGAAGTGGATTTGGTAACAGAATTACTTGATATTGTTTTAACCTCCAACTACTTCATTTTCAATGGTGACTTCTACCTCCAAAAACGTGGTGTGGCGATGGGTTCCCCCTGTGGGGCAGGAGTAGCCAATTACGTCATGGGGTACTGGGAAGCTAATATCTTAAGGAAGATCCCTGGAATAATGGAATCTGCGGTGTTCTATACCAGGTTCCTGGACGATATTTTCATATTGTTCAGGGGCTCGGACTTAGAAGCCGCAGGTTTAGTTGAAATTATGAACTCAACAACAGAATTTTTAAAATTCACATCTAAATTTTCAACATGTGAGATTGACTATCTTGATGTCAGACTAGTAAAGGATCTGGTAAATGGAGGATTGACCTCAACAGTATTTAGAAAGTCGACATACTGCAACTCATTCCTGCACTTCTCCAGTTTCCATCCATTCCAACAGAAACGGTCTATTGTTAAAGGACAGCTGGTGAGGGCAGGAAGAATGTGCAGTACATTGACCGATTTCACAAAAGAATGTGAATTACTGAGAGAAATGTTTAGCAACCGTGGGTACCCTGACCAAATGTTAGTAGACCTGGTTGAAGAAGTGACCACTAAGAGACTAAATGGTTTTTATAAACCTTTACTACTCTTACATGATCTCAGTGATGCTCACCTCACCACTAATGTGGTACACAGTGAGATTAACTTGGACAATGGGGGGTCAGATACAATCATAATTTCAAGTGAAGAACGTGACTATTCACTGAGTTTCATTACTACCTTTAGTAGTAATTCTAGAGGGGTTCTGGCCATAATACATAAAAACTGGCACTTCATTTCTTCAAACTCATTACTGGCTGACAAATTGGGAAACAAACCAAGGTTCATTTTTAAGAGATCACACAATTTGAAGGAACTGGTTCAGAGAGATGTACCGCAAAACACATTCCAGAAAAGAAGAGGTATGTTTAAGTGTGGTTTTTGCAAATTGTGCAATAAGGTCAGAACAGGCGAGACATTTAAGGTCAGGGACAGAAAGTACCATATCAGGTTCACATTAAACTGTGAAAGTAAATCTATTATATACATAGCCATGTGTGTTTGTTGTCAAGCGTTCTACATCAGAAAAACGGACCGTAGGGTCCGGGACCGTATGTATGAACATATGTATGCAATCAAGAATGACAAAAATGACAACGCACTGGCAAAACATATAGGTTTAAACCCAGGTCACAGCTTCCAGTTTATGGCCATTGATCAAGTGCCCTTGAAGACGAGGGGTGGCCCTTTCTCGTTAATACTCGAGAATCGAGAATTAGAATGGCAGTTGCGCCTGGATGCGTTCAGATACCCTGGCCTGAATAGCAACTGTAATATAGCCCCAGTACTGAAACTTAGGAGTTATCTTAGATAGTCCACAGAATGGACGACCACATTCTTTTACCATCATATATTTGTTTGGTTTCTATCTAGTTACCTAGAGTACAGTTTCAAAATAACAAAAATATTGTAGATAATGTCCTTTTGTTTTCCCCTTGTGGTTAAATATGGTCTTGGAGTACTGTAGCTCCACATGAAATAATTCCCCTTTCCGTTGTATTAACAAAAAATGGGGATTAATCCTGTAGTTTAAACAACTTAATCCGTGTTGGTTCTGGGTTGAGACAACACAAAATTTCTATCTCATACATTAACTACTGTTTTAAATAATAAATAAAGTAGTAACTAGTATACTATATGATAGACATCTTACTACATATATAACTTTCCAGCTGGTCTTGTCCCCTTTTAAATGTACTCCCCTTTTTAAAATGTACCCCTTTTTTATAAAACATTTTATAAAATGTAATTTTAAAATGTACCTAAGGTATACATGTTTTTTAAACATGTGGAGTACATTTATGTTTTTACTAATTGTATTATTCTGTATGAATACAAAATATATATACAAGTAAAATTGTTATATGTTTTAAATTTGTAATTCATTCATTGATTTGAGGATGCTGGAAGATGTCACTTCCTGTATTCCTTTATGTTAAATACGGAGTGCATCCTTTGTTTTTCATACTTCCTCTGAAGAAGCTACAGATGTCTGTGGCGAAAACGCTTGTTTTTTTTAAGAATAAAAGTGCGTTAAGGACTATTCTGTGGAGTTATTGTGCTGTCAAGGACCTCGTTGGTATATATATATATATATATAATATATACATATATATATATATATATATATATATATATATATATATATATATATATATATATATATATATATATATATATATATATATATATATGTAACTACACATACACACACGCAGATATATATAGGAAGATACATATGTAGAAGGTGCACATAATACGGAATACCCACTATGCCTACAGTTGCCACCTTACCAACTGGACACTGTATGAGCCACCCATACAAATGACAATTGTTGCCTGCAACATATACCCACAGAGAGGTCAAAGAATATAACACCACACACAGGTTTGCATACATGAGAAAGCTTTATTTGTGTACTATTACAGTTGTATATGCCAGGTCATATAGCTGTTAGACTCTGACATACACATAAACAGACTAATGCAACTGTGAAAAAGTTATATTAATACAGTAGTCTGGAAAGGTTTACATATGTTGCTGTCCAGGCCGAGGCCTTCAAGTAGTACAATAGTAAAGGCAGACTGGACCACAGGATAACAATCAATCAACAGTAAGTAATGCAGATGTATAGTCCAGCAGCCTCTATCTACACTCTGTACATAATCCCTAGGGGGTAAGGACCTCAGTTGACACAATGGGATGTATCTGTTACATAACAAGGCATAACTGACACCATCACAATCACACTGACAACAGAACAGTCTGTATGGCAGGAAGCAATAGGCCTGCATTTACCCATGGTGCATTGTATGGTAATGTACATCCAGATACCTTAAGGCAGCTTACCCCTGATACCCCCACATGTTGTCACAGCCTAGGTTAGTTATGGTGCACTCCCCTATAGACTGACATACAGGGACATATACCACTGTTACATACACTGGCCTCTGGAGTGCATAAGGGCACACATGTATTGTGTAGATGAAGGCCACACATAAATGGACCCAAACCTACAATATGTGTGGGGGCCACAACAGCAGTGGACCGATGACAGCATATCATATGGACAAAGCCTGGTATGTAGGTGGAGAACAGAGTCTGGAACACAGAACCATATGTGAAATACTGTTATCATGCACTAAGCAAGTCGCTGGTGTTACAGGATAGGCTTTAACATACCCTTAGTCAGGCATATGAAGTTAGAAACACAAATGAATGTAGCCATGTACTGATAGCACTCAACACACACACACTGCCAGTGATATATCTGACACAAGATCTGTGTGGTGGACAGACAAGACATAACAGGCATACCTCTGGCCATCAAGTGGATAAGATGACAGCTGAGAGCTATGCAGACAGACTGCATTCCATGTTAAACTAGTATGTACACACAAACCCTATAACACCAGTGCTATACAATCCATACAACAGCACTACTCACACTATGTCTGTATTTCTGGAACCTCATACAAATATGTAGCTGGCTTAAGTGTGCACGTTCTCTTGTAAGAAGTATTGCTACCTGCTGTCTGTAACACTGCTGCCCACACACAGGGAAGGATGTCCACCATACAGGAAAGGTAAAGGGACCACACCCACATGATGTAGGGATTTATAGTAGTTGGTTGACATGACAGTGGTAATTGGAAGTACTACACAGAATGCTGCATGCAGGTAGCAAGTGGAGGACACAGATTGGTGCAGGGGACATCACCTGATTATGTGCATCACCTACAAAAGCCATGCTGCAATCTATCCAAAGCAGCTCAAGCCATTTACTGGAGAAAGACTGAGAAAAAAAGAGAGAGTGAAAGGTAACAAAAAAAAAAAAAAACAGAAAAGAAAAAACATCCATCCAGCAAACTATCCAGGAGAGACATCATTCCCACAACAGGTATGTGAAGTATATATGTATGTAATTGACTGTAGTACTTGGTCCATAATAATGGGATAGATGATGTGGAATGATTTATATGTGCCATCAGGTGTTGTTGCTGTAATGATGTTTAGCTGAACAACTGCTAAGGACAATAGAGTCTGTCCCTGTGGGTAGTGGTCCATATCCATCAACTGTGCAGAGCAGCACTGACTGATAAGATGTAAGCAATCATAGTGAGTGTTGTGTAATGGGAAGTATGTATATTACTGTGGCCAATAGCTGGTGGTGGAAGTAATGCCATAATGATGGACACGTGGGTTCTACAGCCCACCACTTACAGGATACTCAGGGTAACCTGTATTGTAGCATGCTGGAATGCCATAGGTGTGTAATAGGGTTACCTGCAATCTGGCCCTATATATACCCCCCTAATGTCAGGCTGTGTCCCATATGTGGCACCCGTCAGTGTTTTAGCAAGGCAGAATAGTGTAGATGTGCAGGAAGGTGTGGTGAGATTGTGGACCTGATGTCTGAATGTACCCCATATATAGATATGTATATGTGTGTGTGTATATACATATACATATATATATATATATATATATATATATATATATATATATATATATATATATATATATATATATATATATATATATATATATATATATATATATATCTACACGTATGTCCACAAATATACGGATACCCATGGGTAGACACATATATGAACACATATATACAACATCATATATATCTACACATATTTAGATATATACCTATATAGGTTCATAGGTTCATAGGTAGGCACTAAGCTATTGGCCCTAGGGCCTATATAAGCCTAGCCAAACGGTACCCTGGCTTTTGTCACCCAAGAAAATAATTTTCCTGTGCCCCTGTCAAGCAGAGCCACAGAAGTGATCTCCTGGGTGAATTTCCTATCTCCCATCCAATCATCAAGATTTTTCTTGAAGAGTGCTAATGAGGAGCTTTGCTTGATATAGATAGGTAGTTTGTTCCAAAGTATGGGAAGTCTCTATCCCTCCAACATGCACATCTACATATATACAAACACACACACAAACATAGATGTATGTAAATACATGTCCCCTATATTACCACCATAGTCCTGCATGCTATGTGTGAGGAAAAAGCACACATAGCAATACACAAAGATATCTACAGCTGTCAGTGTATGCAACATGGATGGTATGTCACATGTGAACCCCTTGTTGGGACCACATTACTCTTGACTGTGAAGTATTGAATGAGAATATGGGGAAGTATGGCAGGTATAGTTGTGGAGGTGGTCAGGGTTAGTAGATATAGAGGACAGCCTACAGGGGTGGTATGTGACACATGTGGTGGGTAAACACCCTGGATGGTGTGTGTGGTCTGTGATGTGGAAGCTCCATGGGCCCCAATATGGACCCAATGGGACCAAGCCTCCCACTCAGTGCTACCTCACAGCAGCAATCCATGTCCCGAAGGTGCCTGGCCTGGAGGCTGAGCAGGAGGAGCATGTGGACCCTGTGAATGTGTACTGGGTGCCCCAAGGTGATGTAGCATATCCCAGATCCTGGACCTGACTTTGGGGGACAAGATCATGTCTGTGTGTGCCCTCGGGGGGGGGCATCCCCTGAGTTGGTTCCACCTGAAGGTATTGCTGGACCAGTACCCAAGGAGGCCCCAGGGTGGGTCCCACATGTGATGTGGCCTGGTAACATGGGCAAATGAGTTTGGAGAGGTGGTTCTGCAAGCCAATAGTCTATAAACATGCTATTGTGTCGCTGTTATAGAACATATGTAAGTAGTAATAGTCTACACAATCCTAGAATATGTCCAACAGCATGCATAGATATCCCCAATAACACAGAATGTCAGATGTGCAGCAATCACATAGCAAGCATACCACAGGCATATATGGAACCATAGTGGTCCTGACAATGGCATGCAGGTGAATAGTCTCTAACAGGCCACAATGATAGTGTCCACACAGGGAACATGGCTACAAACACATCGCACAAAGTGTGGTACAGTACAATATCTGTCTCACTGGTAGGTAAGCTGTGGCCATACCTATTGAGTTGTGTGTACAGTTTGTTGTCACTGATATGGTGGAGGGGTGACAGTGATGTGTATTAAGAACTGTGGTAACCTTACTGTATGACTTGCTCACACCTGTTTCCATCTTTATGTCTTTCAGGCAAGATGATACATGCAAGGCTCCCAGCTGTTGAGAATGACATTGTGGTAAACCACCTAATCCAGCACTACCCTGTCTTGTTTGACCAATCACCCATGAGCAGCAGGAGCAGACCGCCTTGTGGAATGCCCTAGTCCACAGGGTCAATGATGTTGGACTGCACAACCGCAGTTATGAGCAGGTACAGCATCATTGTTCTGACCTGCTTCGCAATGCCCGTTGGCGTGCTGCTGCAGTCTGAGGGGATCACCTCACAATGGGGGGGGGCATGCCATCCTCCCCCCCTGACATGTGTTGAGGAGCTCCTAGCCAGCCTCGTGGCACCTGCCCATCTGCAAAGCCAACAACTGCCAGGGACCATTGTGGAAGTAGACCACTGTTGCATATGCATCCGCATCTGTACAGGTAGATGATGCATATTTGACATGTCATAGATATAGTTTGTTGCTGCATAGTAGTGATAAACAGATGTGCATACATGGTAATACTGTGGACATGTACTGTTGATGTATTGTAATGCTGCACCCACCCTGTAGCAATGCCACAGGTGTGGCCACTAACTTTGCATCTCTCACCTTCTTATGTAGGTCACTCCGGTATACCACCAAGGCAGCAACCTGTAGCTGGTGAATATGGTTTATGTTGATGCTGGCCAATACACCAGGCATGCAATGGCTATGGTATATTCCATGCACAAATCTAACACACCTACCCAACTTGTCTAGGCATTTAGAGGAATGGTACGTTAATGAGTGGTATTAATGAGTGTATGTTACCAAGTGTGATGCAGGATGGAGAATGCATGGGAATATATGTAGGACTGTCTGTAAAGTCACAGACAGGTAGGTATTAAGGTGGTGTGTGTGTGTGTATGTGTGTGTGTGTGTGTGTGTGTGTGTGTGTGTGTGTGTGTGTGTGTGTGTGTGTGTGTGTGTGTGTGTGTGTGTGTGTGTGTGTGTGTGTGTGTGTGTATGTGCAGTGTTATGCAATGCTGTACAGGTCTTACAGTGCATTTATTGTTTTCCCCCACAGGTGGCAAGGTGGGTCAGGGTCCCTCCTGCATCTGATGTTGGTGTCCATACAGACACCGAAGATGATGATAGTACTGTTGATGCACAGGTGGGGGTGTCAGGGGCTAAAACAGCACCATCATTTGACATCCCCCTTTTAGCCACCCCAACCCCGCACACAGTTTCAGTGCCTATACATATCCCATCACCAGTGGCCTCAGTGGAGGGACAGCTGGCATTTGGTGGCAGTGTACAGGAGAGTGTGGTAACCATGCCTACTGTGTCTAGTCACAGCAGGCATAGCTGGATGTCTGGCAGGGCACCACATAGGCAGATGTCCCAGGGTGCTCGTGGTAGGGCCGCTGGCCATCATGCCCTTGGCAAATGCTTCACAACTGGTACCACCAGGCGCATGGTTTCAGGCTGTCATGGTGGCGCAGGCATGTATGTAATGTTACACCAGAAAGGGCCTGAGGCTACAGAGGGCTGCTCTCACATCTGCAAGAGAGAACTTCCGTGAACTGTCTGTTGCCATCCATGCTTATACCAAGCTCATGGATAAATGGTCTGGTGAGACGATGGCCCTCATCGACCGTGGTATGTCCATGCTTGAACTTGTGGTGGGAGTGCAGCAACAGCCGTGTGGAGGTAGGCCGGGAATGCCAACAGCTGGCAGTCAACATGGACATGCTAGGACTCCAAGGGGCTCCCATAGTGGCAGTACCAGCCCCAGCACTGTGGGGGGGCACTGTCCACACCACACCACAGTGGGCCATGAGCACGTGATCCTGGCCAGTCCCAGGAGAGACCTGATACCAGTGGACATCTGTCATCATCAGGAGAGAGTAGCACATCGAGGCCTGTACCTGGATGTGCCCATGGAACCCCTGGCAGGCACAGTCCACGTGTTTGTGGCTGGAGGTAGTGAACTGCACACCCTGCCAGGTATGGTCTGCAGCTGTCCATAAACACCTGTGTAGGGCAGCCACATGGCAGAACTGTGTGCATGCATACCCACACACTATATGAACACACCTAGGGCAACCCCATACCTACACACACCACATCACCACCCCCAGTTCACCTCATTACACCCCTCACCCACACACATGGTATCAAATGTATGGCCCACCCTCAGCCTCTGGCAAACCAACAACACACCCTTGCATATGAGGATACCTGTGCCACATCCCTGTCATCCATAACATCGATACAGGCACAGGCTAATATGGTTCTGATGCACACGATGACTCTATTACAGTGTACCAAAGTACTGCAGTGTAACATGTTGTCAGGAGTAAAGTTTAATGCATACATGTCAGGTAGTGTAGCCATCCAGCAATGATGCATTATAGCTGTTAGTAACACTGGTTGATTGTGGTGTCCATAATGTTGTCCATTTATGTTGTGTGTCAGCACAAGGATGGTCTGCAGTTATATTCCACAATGGGGTATGGCACTGTGGTGACACCATGGCTGTGACATATCTGGGGTACAGATGAACACATGTACCAGATTTGTATAACAGTTATTGCCTGTGCCACATGGACAGGTGACCTGCTGGGACATGTATAATCTGCAACCTGATGTAGACCCATCCACATACATGCACACTCTTACTTGGCAACACTGGGACTAGACCCCTACCTAGGTATGTAGTGCTACTGAAGTGTGTGGCTTTTATTGCACACACCACACAGCATTTAAGGTGAGGTGTTTTCCAGTTTACATGTTACATGCAGAACATCTCCAGGCATATACAGTATTCTAATGGGGATGTAATGGGTGTATATGGACAATACATAGTGTGACATACCTTCATATACACATTAACAGACACATAACAGGCAGGCACAATTCTGAGAGACCTGAGCCTATTGCTGCTAACTAACTTGACCATGTGTCTAATGTGTTACAGGTAGGCTGCACACAGCACATGCATAACTGGGCTGGATTGTGGTATCAGTTACCTGCATGGCTGATGGTGACAGTGGTAACCATAAAGTGGTACATGGGACATATACCGGGTGTACCTTGGTGTAATGACAGTGTACACAGCACCCACATACCCCAGTGGATATTGTACTCCCTGAAACCCACGATGACAATCTGACATACCCATCATCACACATTGCCCACAACTGTGATACAACCCATTGTATATCCCAACAGTGGCACTACAGGGATCTGCATCTAATGCACATGCCACAGGCATAGTAGGGTGTTGCATTGTCATGCCTCACCTATGGGCAGCAACAACACTATCTGTACTACTGTGTGGCAATGGGTAGTATAATAGGAGTATGTGGCCTCAGAATGCTGTACCCTACAGATATATGGACATGCACACACTTGCCAGAACTCAATGGATATCCCATGCCTATCAACCCATCTGCACAAAACTGTTGTGTTGGTACTGCAAGGCTTGTGTAGCCAGTACGGAGAGGAGGGTAACAGGGTACATGTAATGTCCCATACAGCAGCAGCCACAACTGACTATGGCAATGGGTGTTGTGGTGGTTGTGAAGGCCCTCATGGAATTCCCAATTACAGGTGTGCTAACACACAGACAGTGCTATACTCAGTAATGCACATGTACACATGTCAGTACTGGGGTGCATTGCTGCAGGTGGTCATAGCTGTGTACCTAGCTATTGTCCATGGAGAGATGGGTTGTATAGAGGATGTGTGTACAGTGGTATCCTGCCACCTGCCATGTGGCAGCAGGCAATCCATTGACAGACACTTCTGTGGTGACCCTCAGGGTGAGAGTGAGATGCATCGGCCAATCCTCTGGGTGCCTCCTGCACATGGCTAATGTGATGATCAAGTTGATATGTATGCAACATGTATTACAACACATGGCTGCTGCCTGTACCCAAGCATGTTCTGTTGAATGTGGTAGTGTAGTGGAGGTACCCATGGCATGTGGTGCGTACAGGGTGTTGTCTCCTATATGTGCCAGTTCTTACACAGCTGGGCAGACAAGTAAGTGTCAATCAAGCATAGGTTGCCAGTACATATCCCAGCAGGATACCTGCCATCTGCACATCTGTACAGGGACTGACAGTCATCAGCTTGGCAAGTAGTTATGCAGTAGGATGAATGTGTTGACAGATAGACATTTGACAACAATATGTATGCCATAACTACATGTTGGAAGCCCTCACTAACATGTGATGTACAGACAGTAGTCTACAGTTACATTCCTCATGTCAGATCATTATCCAGTAGGGGATATATACTGTGAAACAGCTCACACACCAGGGATACAACAGGGAGGCCTCAGATTCCAGTTATGCCTGCAGTTGTTCCTTTTGTCAGTGCTACATTTAGCACTCTACTCTTGCCTGGGACAGCACTGTCAACAGTAGTACTGCCATGATACACTACATGCCAGTGTGACAGCACATTCTCTGGACTACTACCCCTGTATGAAACACATTCACATGGATAACAGTGCTGTACAGGTCTCATATATGTCTGTGTCCCAGACATGACACTCACACGCCTTGCTACTGTAATGACAGCACATTGGCACATGCATTGTACAGGGCATTACATACACTTATTACAGATGTCATTACCCTGCTATGTTATCAGACTGGGTGGTATGAACTGGTTACCAGGGCTAAGTTATGCTTAGCAGTTATCAACATTGCTCCAATATAACAGCTAAGCTGATTTGTGCACTGGTAAGCGAAGCCTATACTGTGTAAGCACCCGTACAGTTACCTGTAGCTTAGCACCACTTATCGTCATGCAAACCCATGCAAACGTGCTTACAGCTGCTCAAAGCTACCATAACCACTCTGTATCCAACAGCCCTTGTTCTGCCCAGCAACAAAATGAACAGCCCATGCAGGTCTTAAACCCAGGACCCTGTACACTATAGTCACACTCTTAACCACTACAAAGACAGCTGTTGTTTTTCCAAAATATTTGTCAATCCACATATTGATTAGTATTGAACAATTGCCTTTACTTCCACAATTGTGTAGTACTTGTTATTAATATGACTGTTGTATCACATATATTGTTTTATCATAATGTACACATATCAGATACAGTGAGATACATCTGGGAGGGTATGCACAACCATGAGGTTTACACATGACAGGAATATGGATATATACAAATAATATGTTGATATATGTCTACATGTACATACACATGTATATTCATACATATGCCTGTATACACATCTGTATAGTGTATATATATATATATATATATATATATATATATATATATATATATATATATATATATATATATTTATATATAGATATTATGTATATATAGCTATATATGTATGCACATCCTGTGTGTGCAGATATGTCTATTTATGTAGATACATATGTAGATATCTATAACTACATGTGCATGCATATCTATTCTGATATACCTATTACTGTCAATATATATGTAGATATCCATAAGTATATGTGCATATGTATCTCTATCAGTATATGTGTAGACATATATTGCTGTATATATGTAGATATCTGAGTTTTTATATGTGTATATATATATATATATATATATATATATATATATATATATATATATATATATATACATATACATATACATATACATCTATGTATGTTGATATGTATATGTGCATATATCTATATAGATATATGGATAATTATATATATATATATATATATATATATATATATATATATATATATATAGATATATATATATATATATACATATATGTTCACCATATGTCCAGAACATGGAGTGGAGTCCTACCTCAGCCCCAATACTCCCAACCTCTTAGTGCAAGGGGATGTCAGGTATGTATTGCAGGTATATATGTAGACTGTTGCTATTGTAATAGTGGTTGACCTAACAGACATGTTGTGTGTGGGAGATCACATCTGCTTGTAACATGTGCACCATTAGCTACTGACAGACACCCTAAGGACATCATAGTACAGTACCACTGCTAGCACAATAATGATCCTGTGGACTACAGCAGAGATATGGCTAGTAAATGTGGAGAGTCTGACATACTCTTGTCAGTCCAGAGGTATACACAGAACCCCTTAGTGCAAAATATGTGGACCAAGCCTGACAATGTGGATGTTAACAGCCATGTATATGGGTATATCACGTAAATACTGGTATACATTTGCCCCCATAGGTTATGCATTCACACACCCCTGTCTGTCCTGACACATAATAACCACTGGTACAGAGGTGACATGGCCACATACTACCCACTAGCTAGTGACATACATCTCTACAGCATCCCACTGCTTTGTCAGAAATACATGGCTGTTATGGTGGCCCAGCAGCAGTACATCTGGCAAGTATCTGGACATAACATCACAATGGGTAAGTACACTAAGCTGCTAGGCATGTAACAAAGCACTGTGCAGGCTACAGGCAGACTGCCACAACACTGGCCTATATTTCTTATGGAGGAATACACATGTACCTGCATATATTGCAGGCTCTACATGCATGTCGCAGCTCAGAGTAACAGACACCTGTGTGAAAGTGCGTAACCACAACCAATGTGAACACAGCCACAGCCACATATGGTAAGCTAGCTTAATATTACAGTATATGGACTATCTGATAAACACCATCCTCACATGTGCCACTCACACACTAACCCTGAATATACTGGGCCAGTACACAGTGTGGTCCGATGCCTGTCTGTGGTATGAGACGTGTGTGTTTGACCCTAAAAACATGTAAGCCGATAGGGTAACATACACTGGAGCAGCATGCAATATCAGATAGAACAGGAACAAGAACAATGACATCTACCACAGTCTGTACACAGGCCAAGGTACATCTTCACAATACACACACTGTTGACAATCATCATAAGTACATAGATCTCAGTACTGCACACACAACCAGGGGCAGGTCCCCTGCCATAAACAAACTTTACAACAAAAGGAAGAAACTGTTGCAGAAAAGAGGAAAATCCCAGGATGCAAAAAACTCCCTTACCAGCCTCAGTAAGAAACTGAAATCCCTCATAAAATCCTCCAAAGCTAGTTACAAAAATAAAATTGCCAAAGATTCCAAAGACAACCACAAGGCATTCTATAACTATGTCAAGAATCTAAATGGCAATGCTCAGATCTGCTCTGAGTAAAACAGAATGGCATTAAATATACTGATCCCAAGGATATTGCCAGTATCCTGGCAGATCGATTCAGTGCCAACTTCATCCCCCTCTCACCCCCTAAATGGCCCATCTCAATACCAGAAGATTGCCAAATTTCGGTAATAACGGCCACACAGGTAAAAAACGCACTCTCCAAAGCTAAGAATACAGCATCCATGGGACCAGATGACATCCCGGGCTGTGTACTACATGAACTACAATATGATCTGGCACCTCACCTAAGTGTCATGTTTAATCATAGCCTCACCTCAGGTTTCGTGCCCACTGAGTGGCGCAGAGCTACAGTTATCCCATTCCACAGGGGGGGGATCCACCTTGGATCCTGGAAACTACCATTCCATCAGTCTGACGAGCCTTATCTCAAGGCCATGGAGCGTATTATCATGGAACTTATAAACAAAGACATTGGCAACCTTCAACCACTGGACCCCGCCCAGTTTGGGTTTGTGAAGGGCCGATCTTGTCTCCTGAACCTGATTGACTTCTTCGAATCAGTCTCCAGAGCCATGGACAAGGGTAAGGTGGTCCACAGAGCCTATCTAGACCTTGCCAAGGCCTTTGACACCATCCCCCACTCTGGAATCACAGATAAACTTACTAAGCTGGGCATTAATCCCTACGTCACCCAATGGGTTGCTAACTGGATTACTGATAGAACCCACACTGTAAAAGTAGCTGACTCCAAATCCAGCTCCAGACAAGTGACAAGTGGAGTACCTCAGGGTTCAGTCCTGGGACCGCTCTTGTTTGGCATCCACTTCTCTGAAGTACAGGCCAACACTAAGGGAGTCTGGCTAACAAAGTTCGCAGATGACTGCAAACTGGGAGCCATTATTGAATCTCCAAATGATGCGGATACTCTACAAAAGGGCCTTACAGAAACATATGCTTGGTGCCAGAGCCATGGGCTCAAGCTCAATGCCAAGAAATGTATAGTTATCCCCTCTGGGAAAAAACATGTATCCGTGTATTACCATATAGGTGGCAGTACACTAAACACCGAAAGTGTGATAAGAGACTTAGGGACACAGGTGGACAGTGGTCTCACCTTCAATAACCACATCACCACAACAGTCAGGAAATCCTTCTATGTGACACAACATCACTAAGGGCTTTTCATCCAGATTTGATGATTGGATGGGAGAAAGGAAATTCACCCCGGGGATCACGTCAGTCACCCTGCTAGACAGGGGTCCAGGGAAGTAAATAGTGTGGGAAGAAATAGCCAGGGAATTGTTATGGCTAGGCTTGTATAGGCCCTAGGGATGATAGCCTAGTACCAACCTATGAACCTATGAACCACAGAACGCCCAGGTTATGTCCTCAAATATAACCCCTGCTATACATAACATGTGTAGCAGTCTGATATCTCACTGGCTTGTTATCAGATATGATGTGAATAAATAATGGTGTATAGAACATACGCACCTCTTACTGCATGACATATGTACAAAGGTTGACAGAGTTGTGGCTAGAGACACAAACACAGGGCCAATATTTACATGTTTCTGTGATAATCTCATACATTTACTGTTGTAACAGTTTTTTTTTTTTTTTTGACATATGTCCTATGAGGGAAATGAAATCAATAACTCTCATGGCTGTCATCATGTACTGACCTTACAGAAACAGATGCTTGGTGCCAGAGCCATGGGCTCAAGCTCAATGCCAAGAAATGTATTGTTATCCCCTCTGGGAAAAAACATGTATCCGTGTATTACCATATAGGTGGCAGTACACTAAACACAGAAAGTGTGATAAGAGACTTAGGGACACAGGTGGACAGTGGTCTCACCTTCGATAACCACATCGCCACAACAGTCAGGAAATCCTTCTATGTGGCACACCTCATCAAGAAGGGCTTTTCATCCAGAAAAAAGGAGGTCATTGTCCCACTGTACTCATCCCTCATTAGACCCATTATAGAATACAACGCCCCATTTGGTATGTACCTCTCAAGACATCTGCAACAACTGGAAAGGCCTCAGAAATACCTCACTAAAAGAATCACAGGCCTAAAGCAGATGCCCTATGCTGACCACCTTAAAAACTCCACCTATACTCTGTTGTATATCTACTCAGAGGCAATCTCTGCTTAACATACAAGGCCATGTCAAACCCAGAGCTGTTGGACATGCTACACTTAAAGAAATCCCAATCCCTCAGAGCTACACGCTCCAGGGATCTAAACCTTGTCATCACAATAAACAAAACATGCTGGAGGGATAGGTTCCTGACCCAGAGACTCCCCAGACTCTGGAATAGATTGCCCATACATGTCAAGCAGAGTGCCTCTTTGGACCTCTTCAAGAGGAACCTTGATGATTGGATGGGAGAAAGGAAATTCACCCCAGGGATCACGTCAGTCGCCCTGCTAGACAGGGGTCCAGGAAAGTAAATAATGTGGGAAGAAATAGCCAGGAAATTGTTATGGCTAGGCTTGTATAGGCCCTAGGGCTGATAGCCTAGTACCAACCTATGAACCTATGAACCTATGACTTCAGTTTTCAGACTATGCTTCTGCAGTTCTCAGATAGGTGCTCTGTGAATAACACAAGAAACAAAAGGCAACACACACTGCCCAGTCTGCAGATGACCCTACAGATGGGGGTGTCCTCAAAAACATAGCAGTGTCATGACAGGTATTAAAACATGTAGCCTAGCCATATCCAGACACACCCTGTTAAACTGACATCACTCCAAATGCAGAATAGCAACATTTATATTCTGTAGTCATGTCAGGCACATCTCCCTCTTGTGTGTTGGCCTGTTTCCACAGTGTATGTTGTGAAATGTAGATCCCCAATCCATCTGTGATGCTGTTTGCCAAACACCAGATCTAGGTGCTGCTCACAGTGAATGAAAAGGCTCAACACCAGCATGATGTTCCTAGATGTGGGAGTGTGTTTCCTTGCAATTGGCTATGGGAATGCTACCACAGCTGTTCCTAGAGGAGGGCTGCAATTCATGCAGAGGCCATCAGCTGATCATGAGCATCATTTACAAAACACATGCTGCTGCCTAAGCAAAGCAGGTGTAGTTCTCCACATCCACCAGAGAGGGAGCGTGAGAGGCACACAGAGACAAAGTAAGTCAGGGAGGGGATGGGAGAGTAAAACCTAAGCATGTTTGTGTCACACACCTACCAGTGCAGGGTATCAAACCCCTGACTGACTATGTATTGCTATCACGTCTATGCAGTTATTGCATGTGCCACATAGCTTACATGTTGAGAAGCTGTCCAAACGTATATGTGATGGTGACATATGCAACAGTGATATTGTAGCGATACGGTAGGTGTAGTACACGTGCCTGTCCACATGAACAGGTGTCAACGTCAACACAGCCACACTCTCTCAGGGACTCACACACATTGACACACTTGGTAGGGTCAGGAATACACTTCCTAACTAGTTAGTTTGCCACAATACAGTACTGTGCAGGTATCACATGCACCACAGGGGTTATCCGGAGGTTATATGGGCAAAGGGTATGTGAAGGTGTCTGACATCAAACAGCATACTTCACTATGCCAATGGGGGTTGTAGTGACTGTGAATGTGGTTGAAAGCATCATACACCACAGACACAGACACAGGATGCCAGTACTGACATGCATCCTTGCATTGCTTCACGGGTGTGTAGTGTTTGACTGTGCCAGAAGGCTATACAAGGCTAGGTGAAGGGTATACCTTGGCATCAGGCCACATGACAATGGTCTGCAGTGTGGCGCAGGGATGTAGTGTCTGGATTGGCCCACAGAGGTGGGTATTGTATTCACCATCCAGTCACCTGGGTAACTATTGTGTGTGGTCATTGCTGTGCAATGCTTGCCATGTATGTGTTCTTTAGTCCATGACATGGACGCTGTCTGGGATGTGCACACATTCCACATGCATGTACAGTGACATGTGGAACAGTGCCCTGGGGTGTCTGGCCCATGTTGTGTACAGAGATTCTTATCATCAGATGTGCCTGTCCTAGCTTCATGGGCTGAAAACAGGTAATGGGCAGCAGGTTGACCCTGCACCCACATTGATAGCATGATACAAGTATTCCCTAGTGTCACTGGCATCTGTCTATACAGGGCATGTGTATAAGGCATAGTATGTCCTTTGTGGGTCACATTTGATGGCACCGCAGGTGTTGCAGGTGTCCAGTGGGGAACATAGTTAAGGCACACTGTTTGCATGTATGTGCATATTGTACTGATGGACAGGGTGCCATGCCCTCTGTAGTCCACTACAATCACACCATGGCTACTATCTGTGGGAAATATGCAGGGTACTACCAACATAGTGGTTGTTGCCTAGGCAAATGTGTTTGTGTATGAGACATGGGTTGAGATTGTTCTCTGTGTAATACAGGGGTTGCTAACTTTGTTCACCAGGCCTTGATGTCACATGTAGGGGTATGGATTGCCACCACAGCCTCTTGGCTACTTCACATCTATTATCCATGTAAGGTGAACATTGTGACATAAAATAGGGCCACCATATAAGAAATTTGCAAAACCTGCTCCATAATGAGTCCAGTTGTTACACACTCAGGGACACCTCCACACAGTATATGAATGACAAACATAGACACACGCACTTGCCATGTCTGGGATTAGAACTCCTACCTAACTAGTTTATTACACTACAGCATTATGCAGTTATAGGACGAGCCACGGTGTGCTCATTCCTAAAGGTGTATTTCATTGGGTATGACATAGCAGGCTTACCAAAGTAGGGTATTTAAATTGTAGTGAGTGTGACTAGCATAAAAAGTATTGTACCCTACACAGACAAGGGCACACACACAAACATCCACACTTGCCATGTGTGGGAATAGAACTTCTACCAAAGTACTATATCACACTACAGCATTATGCAGTTATAGGACACACCACAGAGATTACTAGGCTACTTATTTCCCAAAGGTGTATTTTACAGTGAATGACATCAGCAGGCTTGCCAAAGTAGGGCATTTGAATTTAATGAGTGTAACTAGCCTAAAACTCATTGCTCCCTACACAGACAGACAGACAGACACACACACACACACACACACACACACACACACACACACACACACACACACGGTTGCCATGTCTGGGATTAAAACTCCTACCTAACTAGTTTGTCACACTACAGCACTATGCAGTTATAGGATGCACCATGGAGATTACTGGGCTACTCATTTCCCAAAGGTGTATTTCACAGTGAATGACATCAGCAGGCTTGCCAAAGTAGGGCATTTGAATTGTAGTGAGTGTGACTAGCCTAAAAAGCATAGCCCTCTACACAGACAGAGACACACACACACACACAAACACACACACAATTGCCATGTCTGGGATTAGAACACCTACCTAATTTATCACACTACATCATTACGCAGTTATAGGAAACGTCACGGAGATTAGTGGGCTGCTCTTTTCCCAAAGGTGTATTTCACAGTGAATGACATCAGCAGCCTTGCCAAAGTAGGGGAGTTGATTTTTAGTGAGTGTGACTAGCCTAAAAGGCATTGAGCCCTACCCGGACAAAGCAGCACACACACAAACATCCACACTTGCCCTGTGGGGGAATAGAACCCCTACCAATGTACTATACCACACTACAGCATTACATAGATATAGGACACCCCATGGAGAATACTAGGCTGCTCTTTCTCCAAAGGTGTATTTCACAGTGAATGACATCAGCAGGCTTGCCAAAGTAGGGCATTTAAATTGTACTGAGTGTGACTAGCCTAAAAAGCATAGCCCCCCCCCCCACACACACAAACACACTTGCCATGTCTGGGATTAGAACGCCTACCTAATAGTTTGTCACACTACAGCATTACGCTGTTACAGGATGCACCATGGAGATGACTGGGCTACACCTTTCCCAAAGGTGTATTTCACAGTGAATGACATCAGGAAGCTTGCCAATGTAGGGCATTTGAATTGCAGTGAGTGAGACTAGCCTAAAAAGCATTGCCCACTACACAGACAGAAACACACACAGCTGCCATGTCTGGGATTAGAACACCTACCTAACTAGTTTAACACACTACAGCATTACGCAGTTATTGGACGTGTCACAAAGATTACTGGGCTACTCTTTTCTCAAAGGTGTATTTCACAGTGAATTACATCAACAGCCTTGCCAAAGTAGGCCATTTGAATTGTAGTGAGTGTGACTAGCCTAAAAAGCATTGCTCCCTACAAAGACACACACACACATACACACACACACACACACACACACACACACACACACACACACACACACACACACACACACACACAGTTGCTATGTCTGGGATTAGAACTCCTACCTAGTTAGTTTATCACACTACAGCATTACACAGTTTTAGGATACACCACATAGGGTACTGAGCTACTCCCTTCCCAAAGGTGTATTTCAAAGTGGATGACATCAGCAGTCTTGTCATAGTACGGCTATGGGGAGGGCAGTGTGTGTGCATGGGCCATAACCCATTCATCTAGAGGTTGATACACCACACGCAGGCACACATAGGTTTATATTCCACAGGTACATGTATACAACTGCTAGATGACTACTGCCTTGTACAGCCATGTTGCACAGCTAGCACTTGAACCACAGAATCTGTACTGCTGACAGATACCAGTGGCTAATTTCTACAGAGAGTGACATTTACACATCATGTGACTGTAGCCATTTGGCTGTGTGCTGGGTGGGACAGGCCTCATGATGGAAGGCTCTTTATCACTGTCACTCTCTTCCACACATCTATGTATGTCTACTTTTGGCATATTATAGTGTGTTGTCTGTATTCCTATCCAATGTGTGTGCAAAGCATAACTGGTGCATACTGAGGAGTGTATGCATTAACATCTGCAACTGTCAGATATATATGGTCCACTGTTGTTTGCAGACATGGGCTTCATTTGTTTAAGTGTGTGAACATGCCCAGTATGACCTATCAGTATGTTGTCTGACATTGCCTTCATTTCTCTAAGTGTGTAAGCATGCCCAGTATGCCCTTCGTATTGAAGGAGTGGATCCATTCCAGGTAGTTTGTACTCCAGTGCAGACCTTTGTGTTTTACACCTACAGGTAGAAAACTGTTTCTGCAGGATATCTGTAGGTCAGTTGGCAATATGGGTCAAACTGTGCAAGGGATAGTGTGTACTGTAGGTGATTGTGTCTGTGCTGCTTCCGCTACATGGTACTGGTGTTAGCAGAGATATTCAGATGTGTACTGTTATACACTGTGATGTTTTATGTCCTCAAGTACTGTCAGGTGGACATTCTTGCTCACAGTGATGTTCTGGGGAACAAGGGTGAATGCAGCTGTGTCCAGTATTGTGGGCAAATGCCTACATATTCATTGAGAGTTATGCCATTCTGGAGGGGGAGCTGCAGACACTTGCTGCTGGGTCTGTGTATCCAGTTCAGCACCTCGGTACAGTGCTGGGTGAGAATCCCATACTTGTACATCAATCATCTGACACAGATATCCTTCAGAAGGGTCTCACAGAAACGGATAACTGGTGCCAGAGCCATGGCCTAAAGTTAAATGCCAAAAAATGCATAGTCATACCCTTCGGGAAAAACAAGGTTACCCCTAGCTACCAAATAGGTGGCAATCCACTGAGCACAGAAGAAGTTATCAGGGACCTGGGGACCCAGGTTGATAGTAGTCTGTTATTCGACACCCATGTAGCTAAAGTAGTTAGGAAGACCTTCTACATTGCCCACCTTATCATGAAGGGATTCTCATCTAGATCAAGGGAGGTCATAGTTTCCCTATACTCATCACTCATCAGACCAATGATTGAGTACAATGCCCCATTCGGAATGTATCTGACCCGACACTTGCAGCAGCTGGAGAGGCCACAAAAGTTCCTCACCAAAAGAATAAAGGGTCTCAAACATCTGTCCTATGCTGCCCGACTGAAAGAACTCCAGCTCTATTCAGTCGCTTACCGCTTGCTCAGAGGTGACCTTTGCCTATCATACAAGGCCATGTCAAACCCAGATTTGATGAATATGCTTCACCTCAAAAAATCTAGATCCGTCAGAGCCACAAGGGCAGGAGACTTAAACCTCGACACGGCTATTAATAGGATGTGCTGGAGGGATAGATTCATCACCCAAAGACTCCCTATGCTGTGAAACAAAATCCCGGTATATGTGAGGCAGAGCACCTCGCTGGCCTTGTTCAAGAGAAATCTTGACCAATGGATGGGAGATCGCAGATATACCCCAGGGATTACCTCAGTGTCACTGCTCGACAGAGGCACAGCAAAATAATGGGTATAGTTCCTCATACTAAAGGGGTGGCGTAAGCCACAAAACTATGGGCTAGGCTTGTAAATGCCCTCGGGCAGATAGCCTAGTATGAACCTATGAACCTATGAACCTATAATCAACATGTTGTTTGCCTTATCTTGCTGTGACAATACCTCACAGCTGTACGGATTCACACAGGTTACCCAGAGGCAGGGGTCATAAGTTAGGACATTACCCCGATTGTGGTATATGGGCATGTTTTTAGCTACCAATGTATGTGTTTGTAGCCAGGGATAGTATGTGCATACGGCTGTGTGTCGGACCTTGCACATTCCATGCTGCCCATGCTCCCATCCCCCCACCCCTATTATTCTATCCTCTTCAATACATTATGCATACATTCTCTGATACTTTCCCTAAGGTTATCACCTCATCACAGCTGTGTTTTGGTGTTGGTCCACAGTTCATGCAGTGGGACATGGTGGACATGTTACTGTGGTTTGTCCACATGGCCTTACATATGGCTTATGTGGAGTGTGTTATGTTGCAATTTGGGTGTCCATGACATAACATGCATTGGCAGTACGTGTGAGATATAGTCCTTTGGCAGATGCCTGTAGGCCATTTGGTGGAGATGCAGCCCAGCTGTGGCAGGTCGTTGCAGTCTGTCGGTCCTACAGTCCCAGACCAGCATACAGTATATTGGCCTGAGGTGACAGGGTAAGTGTGCTAGGTGTTCATGCCATTACTTTCTATCAGTATTAATCAGGTGGTGTGGATGCTGGCAGGGTGCTTCTTACAGCTAGGACCACACCTGCACAGGACACCTACACTGCATGCTACATTCTTTTGCTATTGCCATACACTGGTGGTGGTCATATTGTACCCATTCCCAACAGCAGGGATATAACCAGAGAGGTACCTGTGGGGGGTGTTTGGGTGAGCTGGGTGCATGTGTACTATGGACACTACTTGCATCTGACTCACAGATATGCATGGGGCATTCCAGTTATGCTGGCTTGTGCAGGTACATCAGATGTTTCCCAATACATCAGTCCTATCATCTTTGTGATCTGCAAGTGTTTGGCCAGACAGCACCGGTATTCCCTACTACAGGCCCTACTACAGGCCCAGATAATGCGATGCATACCTGTATGTACAATGCCAAGGGTGTGTCCATTTCACAGTTACACATTATGTACTGTATGTCTGGGGTACTTTTCCCTGTGTACTGCTTGTATATCTACCCAACAGCCATGCCATTTCCATCTTTCAGATGGTGAGACATATTACCACCATACATTTACAATGGCTTACTGCTAGCATGTGTTATACTGGGGGGAATTGTCTTTGGCACTGCAGTTGTGAGGACTTGGCCCTGTCATCGGCAGTAGTGGGCAATGGCCACCATGTCAAACCTCAACATGCATACAGACTGACCACTCTCACACAATATGAAACACACACCAACCTAACACACCCATACCTGCATATTGTACTAATGCTACAATCTATCCTGCTACCTTGGGCACCTCTGGACATATGGTATTATACCTACACATACATGTTACTACATGTCTACATCAGATTGGGGGGCACACCTGACTGTTACTACATTTTTACATAGGATTTGGGGGGGCACACCTGACTGTTACAATGTGTGTACATCAGATTGGGGGGGCACACCAGACCATTTCTACTTTTCTACATAGGATTGGGGGGGCATACCTGACTGTTTCTACATTGCTACACAGGATTGGAGGGCACACCTGATTATTACTACATTTCTACATAGGATTTGGGGGAGCACACCTGACTGTTACTACATGTCTACATAGGATTTGGGGGGCACACCTGACTGTTTCTACATTACTACACAGGATTGGGGGGCACACCTGATTGTTACGACATTTCTACACAGGATTGGGGGGCACACCTGATTGTTACTACATTTCTACATAGGATTTGGGGGAGCAAACCTGACTGTTACTATATGTCTACACAGGATTGGGGACACACCTGACACTTGTACACATTTGCTATGACTGTACTGGTATGTCAGGTACTCTATTTCATTCTGTTTTCTAACCTATCATGCTGACTAGAGGCATACCAGTGTACTACAGGTCTTAGATAGTCTTTTATTTACCTACATATTAGTTTCTGACTTCCTACCCATTAGAACGAATATCCTACTGCCTGACCTGATGTAGTCTGTCTGTGTAGGCCTTGGGGGGGAGGTTACCCATATGCATCATTCAGAGGCCTTAGCACAGCCTTTGTTTGTATTTGTCTACACCTATCCTGCTGGCTGAGACTGTTGTTGGGTACGTGAACCTCCCTGACTGGCATGTGTGTGTCATATGGGCACACATGTGGCCCGGCACATTTCCTGCAGTGGATTTTGCCACCATGTATAGTACTGGCTACTATGGTGACACCAGTATTTGTTACAGATCTCATGCTGCCACTATAGGTGTCTACTATCTGCTGGCATCCTGTTCAGCCAACCAATTCCCTTGCATGCTCACATCCATACCATATATACAGGTAACAACACATACTACTCCATTTGGCAATTGGTAAGGAAAGTGACTTACCTTGTGGGTGTACCAGTATTGAGGATGGTGATGGAGGGCTGCCTATGTCAGATGGACGTAGTACACTCCCTACATACGGTTGAGCATGTTTGGCATCCCTTTTACTGTATGTTCGAGTCAGACATAGGTGTCATTCCCTGGGTCCCTCCTGTGTCAGTGTATGTGCTATGCATTGCCTCTTTGGCAAGGCCAGGGCATACTGGGCATGCCTTCTTCTGCCTACTGGAACAGGCTCAGGTTGTTCCTTCTCCGAGTCACTCTGTGCCTGTGCAGGCCTTGGCAATGGTGGGGAAGCTGTGTGGCCCCTCCCCATGCTGCTCCTGATGCAGCTGTTATCACAGGATCATATTGTGTAGCACGGCACATACAATGACAATTTGAGTACATGAGGGTTCCACCAGATGTGTCCAGGCACCGGAACCATGACTTGAGCATCCCAAACACATGCTCTAGTATAATTCTGGTCTGTGCGTGTGCTTCATTATGGAGTTCTTGTTCAGGTGTGTGTGGATTTCTGATAGGTGTCATCAGCCATGGCTCCAGTGTGGAACCAGCTTTCCCCAGTGGGTGACCATAAGGGATGTCCCCATTGGCAAATCTCTGGTACAGCTGCGTCAGATGCCAGATGTGGGAATTGTGATAGCTTCCAGGGCAGCCAGCACACACATTCATTATAATGCCCTGGCCATCGCACACAACCTGGCAGATGATGGAGGGGAAGCCCTTGCGGTTGATGTAGACCTTACCCTGCTCACTGGGTGGTGTTTTGATGCATATGTGTATGCAGTCTATAGCACCCACTACCTTAGGGTATTCTGCTATTTGGTAGAAGAGATGCATATTGCTGGCAAATGCCTCACAGTAGTGTTGAGGAAATATACATGCTCTCTGGCATGTGCTGACATGGCATCCAGGAACTGGTGGAGTACCCTGGATGCGGATGCCTGTGAGATCCCCATGATATCCCCAGTTGGCCTTTGGAAAGTACCTGTAGCTAGTATTCTTAGGCCTACACATACCTTGGTATCCACTGGTTTCCCCTATGTTAGTTCTGTGTGTGTGGCGTGGCTGGCACAGCTCAACAATTTGCTGTAGGAGGTCCCTGTCCACCCTATAATGCTCCACTATCTCCAGCTCATGTAGCCCCTGGTAGGTTACCCTGTGTCTGTACACTCTTCTCCGTCTCCTCATTGTGGGTTGGTCAACAGCATTCTCATCCTTACCACCCTCAGCCTCTTCCACATGTTGTATGATAGCTATTGCAGCCCCTATCATTTTGTTGGTTTTGTTTGTTAAAATTCCCCACTTGTATACACTAGTGGTGTAGAATATGTGGGAAAACCAGAGGGAAAGGTGTTTGCATAGTTTATAGTAGGGTTCTGGGCTGGGCTGAAACCTGTGTAATTGGTTGATTCTGATACATTTCAGCTATGCTAGTTCTCCTTGATTACCTTCCTACTGCTGTTTTCCCTCCAATTGCCTTCCTGTTTAAGACCAGGGGCGCGGTGTGCAAACACAGTGCTCAAATGTGCACAGAGCTGCTATTTCCTGGTTTACTTTTTTTTTTCTTTAAAACCTGGTGCGTGGCATGCACACCCGCTTAGGCAATGTAAAGAGTGCTAGGCAGCCTCAGACACACCCCCTTGCTTAGCTCTGCTAAGCTAAGGGCAAACCCGAGCCACAGGGATCCAATCCCCTATGATGTCAGCTAACTCCTAGGCTTGCACCAAGCTATTCCTGCTCTTACACTGTTGGGTGCTGACTAGCATGCAGAGGAGATCTGGGATTCAGTATCATTCCCCTCATTTGCATAGGATTGCCTGCTGAGGCATAGTCACAGGTCCCACACTGAGCCTCCCCTATTAGCAACTACTATTCATTGGCCATGTTATCTTCTGCCTGCCATTGAGTATAATGGCAAAATAATGATTTTGGTTAGAATGCTTATTTTAGGTTTCTTTTTTTATTTTTTGCCTGATCCCGTTTGCCTGCCGCTGCCTACAATTAAACAGCCGAGATCGTCTGAAAAAAATAAAAGTTGATTTTTTTTTATTTTTGCAACAGTTTTCCATGCCAATGGTCTTATATTTGGCCATTGGCATGCTTTCTACATAATATCCACCCTTTATATAGAGCTGTCATGGCTCCGTTTTGTAGTTTGCAGAAATGTACTCGGTTACTGGCGGAGTAAATTTCTGCAGATTACACTAGCCCTGCATGGCCAGCTTCCAGCTTCCTGAATCACAAATTCACCTCATTTGCATGGATTTCACCTGCAACTGGGGTAATTTGCATACAGGGGCTGAGTCTGTGCAGGACTAGTGCAGGAGCGCTCGTGCACGTCTCTACAGCTTATTCCTGTATTGCATGGCAGAGCTGGAGCTCCTGCACTAGTCCTGCACTCTGTGCAGGGCTTGCTGAATCCGAGGGTATGTTCTATAACTGCTATAACATAAGAATAAAACATTCAGCATGCTCTGTAACTACTATAACATAAGAATAAAACATTCAGTATGCTCTGTGACTGTTATAAGAATAAAACATTCAGTATGCTCTGTAACTGCTATAACATAAGAATAAAACATTCAGTATGCTGTGTAACTGCTATAACATAAGAATAAAACATAAGAATAAAGCATTCAGCATGCTCTGTAACTACCATAACATAACAATAAAACATTCAGTATGCTCTGTAACTGTTATAAGAATAAAACATTCAGTATGCTCTGTAACTGTATATCATAAGAATAAAACATTCAGTATGCTATGTAACTGCTATAACATAAGAATAAAACATTCAGTATGCGCTATAACTGGTATAACATAGGAATCAAACATTCAGTATGCTCTGTCACTGGTATAAAGTAAGAATAAAACATTCATTAAGTGCTATGACTGCTATAACATACGAATAAAACATTCAGTGTGCTCTGTAAATCCAATAACATAAGAATATGCTCTATAACTGCTATAACATAAGAATAAAACATTCAGTATGCTCTGTAACTACTATAACATAAGAATAAAACATTCAGTATGCTCTGTAACTGCTGTAACATAAGAATATGCTCTATAACTTGTATAACATAAGGATAAAACATTCAGAATGCTCGGTAACTAGTATAACATCAGAATAAAACATTCAGTATGCTCTATAACTGCTATAACATATGAATAAAACATTCAGTATGTTCTGTAACTACTATAACATATGAATATGCTCTGTAACTGCAGCAACATGAGAATAAAACATTCAGTATACTCTATAACTGTTATAAGAATAAAACATTCAGTATACTCTATAACTGTTATAACATAAGAATAAAACATTCAGTAAGTGCTATGACTGCTATAACATAAGAATAAAACATTCAGTGGGCTCTGTAACAACAGTAACATAAGAATATGCTTTATAACTGCTATAACATAAGAATAAAACATTCAGTATGCTCTGTAACTGCTGTAACATAAGAATATGCTCTATAACTTGTATAACATAAGGATAAAACATTAGCCACTGAGGTAGAAACAGACCGGGTCGAATGAGCATGGACTCTCTCCGGTGCGGACCTCCCAGAAGCTTGGTAAGCTAATAGGATACACTGAGAAATCCAGCGTGACAAGGAGACTTTGGAAATTGGTTTACCCAGATTGAATTTGGCAAAGGAAATGAACAATTGGTCGGATTGCCTGTGACCAGCTGTCCTGTTAAGATAAAAACGAAGCTGCCTGTGAACATCCAAGGAATGCAGCTTGTATTCACCTTTGTTCTGATATTTAGGAAAGAAAACAGGGAGGTTGATGGAGTGATTAATGTTCGCTTCCGAAGCTACCTTAGGAAGAAAGGCGGGATTGATCCTGAAGCACACCCGGTCCGAATGGAAGACCAAGTAAGGCGGTTTCATGGACAGGGCTTACATAACTCAACCACACCACTGAATCAAACACATAAACACACTAAGACATACTCGGAGGCTCTGAGTAAAAATTTACCTAAACAGCAGAGGCCTCCAAAGCAGACACCCAAGCAACTGCAAACTCAATACACCACACAAACAACACATAAACAACAAAATCAGTGTGTAAAACAGTCACTGCCCTTAAGGTCAAATACAACACCAAACATACTTGTCATAGGTGACTCCATAGTCAGACACACTGACGTTCCGCTCACCAGACTGAGTAAGGAGAAGGTCACAGTAAGCTGCCTGTCGGGTGCTAGAATCCGCCACATAACACAAGCACTCAGGTCTCTCAACAGGAGGTACAAGTACGACTCAGTCATTGTCCATGCTGGTGTCAATGACCTGAGACGTACCTCCTTGGACTACATGAAAAGAGACATTGAGGAGCTCTCTGATTATGTAGCCCAGGCAGGTATGACCCTGACCTTGAGCAGTATCCTACCTTCACCTAGAATGATGCCACAATACAGTGATAAGATGATCAGCTTTAATAATTGGCTTAAATTCTGGTGTCATTCAAAGGGGATCCAATGTCTGTCTGCCTGGGATGACATGCTGGACAAGCCACGCTGCTTCGCAAGGGATGGCTTGCACCTGTCACCACTACGGTTCCAGATCTTGGCCATGGCTCTTGCCACCCCGATAGTGCCTTTTTTAGGCAAGGCTCAAATTCTAAACCTACCACCCTAGAACACAAAAAAGTAAAAAAAACTAAGGGTAATGTTGCTCAATGCCAGAAGTCTCAATCTCAAGATGCACGCACTCGAGGCCCTTCTCAGTATGGAGAACATCGATGTCTGTGCTGTGACAGAAACCTGGTTCAAGGGTCCTGAGAGCACCCCAGCACTATCAGGTTTCACCTCATATCATGTGTTCTGGCCCCAAAATCCGGACAACACCAAGAAAGGAGGGGGGGTGTCCATATTCATAAAGGACACCCACACCTCAAGGTTGGTGGCAACGCATGATGCATCGGAGACCATCCAGGTGCAATTAACCATAGGCAAGACTGCTCTGCAATTTGTAGCATGTTACAGGCCACCCTCTCAAACTCAGGAACCTCACATGGCCTTCCTGAAAACAATGGAGGGGATAAATGTATCTCCAAACACCATCATACTAGGTGACTTCAACTACCCTAATATAGACTGGGAACACTACTCAAGCCCAAACACTCTAGCCCAAAGGTTCCTGGAGTTCATAAACTCAAATGCCATGGAACAACTAGTCACCATCCCCACAAGAGGAGAAAACATACTTGATCTCATCATCATGAACATGGGATCACAATGTTCAACAGCCGAAGTATACCCCTCACTGGTGAGATCAGATCATAAACTAATCTCGCTGGAGGTCCTCATCCCGCCCCCACCTGAAATAAAAAAGACCACAGTGAAAAACTTCTCAAAAGCCGACTTCACACTTCTAAAACTAGTGTGGTCTCCTTTAAGGCCCCTGAGCCAGTGGTAAACATTATTCAAACCGCTGAATCACTTACAAATGCCTTCTACCAGCACCTACAGGACTGCATGGATCAGGCAATCCCAAACAAAACTAAGACTCTTTGTACCAAAGGCAAGCGTCCAGTCTGGTGGACCCCAGCCATAAACAAGCTCTACAACAAAAGGAGGAAGCTACTACAAGATAGAGCAAAATCCTTGAAAGGTAAGACACCTTTGATCATTATAAGTATAAAACTAAGAGCTCTCATAAAATCATCCAAGGCAAATTTTGAGAGAAAAATCGCCAAGGACTCAAAAGACAATCATAAGGCCTTCTTTAGCTATGTTAGAAACCTAGGAGGAAACTCCCAGATATGCTCAGAATTAGTTCAAAATGATGTGAAGATTACTGAACCTACACACATTGCCAACATACTGGCTGACAGGTTCAGTGCAAACTTCTCCCCCCCATCCCCCCAAAAGGAGAGATATCTATACCAGAGGATTGTAGCCCCCCAAACATCTCAAACGCCCAGGTGAGAATTGCTCTCTCCAAAGCAAAAAACACAGCATCCATGGGACCGGATGGTGTCCCCGGCTGTGTGCTCCACAAACTCAATGAGGAATTAAACCCGCAGTTAGGACAGCTGTTTAATCTTAGCCTCACCTCAGGATACGCACTCCAAGGAGTGGCGCACGGCGACTGTGGTCCCACTTCACAAGGGCGGTGCCTCCACCGACCCTGGAAATTACCATCCCATTAGCTTGACAAGCCTTATCTGCAAAGCCATGGAGAGGATCATAATAAAACTCATAAATAAAGACATAGGGAACTTGCAGACTTTGGATCCAACCCAGTTTGGCTTTGTCAAAGGCAGATCATGCCTTTTAAACTTGGTTGACTTTTTTGAAACAGTCACCAAGGCCATTGATGAGGGAAAGGCAGTCCATACAGCCTACCTTGACCTGGCAAAGGCCTTCGACACAATACCCCACTCAGGTATCATCGAAAAACTCATCAGCTTGAATGTAAACCCATACATCACAAGATGGGTTGCAAACTGGCTAAGTGACAGAACCCACAGGGTCAGAGTTGCTGGAGTCATGTCAGACTCAAAGCCTGTCACAAGTGGTGTCCCACAGGGCTCAGTCCTGGGTCCACTCTTGTTCGGCATCTACTTTTCTGAAGTACAAGCAAACACAGGAGGATTATGGCTGACAAAGTTTGCAGATGACTGCAAACTGGGCCATAGTCGAAAACACATCTGACACAGATATCCTTCAGAAGGGCCTCACAGAAACGGATAACTGGTGCCAGAGCCATGGCCTAAAGTTAAATGCCAAGAAATGCATAGTCATACCCTTCGGGAAAAACAAGGTTACCCCTAGCTACCATATAGGTGGCAATCCACTGAGCACAGAAGAAGTCATCAGGGATCTGGAGACCCAGGTTGACAGTAGCCTTTCGTTTGACACTCATGTTGCTAAAGTAGTTAGGAAAACCTTCTACATTGCCCACCTGATCATGAAGGGATTCACATCTAGATCAAGGGAGGTCATCGTCCCCCTGTACTCATCACTCATAAGACCTATGATTGAGTACAATGCCCCATTCGGAATGTATCTGACCCGACACCTGCAGCAGCTGGAAAGGCCCCAAAAGTTCCTCAACAAAAGGATAAAGGGTCTCAATAATATGTCTTATGCTGCCCTACTGAAAGAACTCCAGCTCTTTTCAGTCTCATACCGCTTGCTCAGAGGTGACCTGTGCCTGACATATAAGGCCATGTCAAACCCTGATTTGATGAATATGCTTCACCTCAAAAAATCTAGATCCCTCAGAACCACAAGGGCGGGAGACTTAAACCTTGACACGGTTATTAATAGAATGTGCTGGAGGGACAGATTCATCACCCAGAGACTCCCTATGCTGTGGAACAAAATCCCGGTACATGTGAGGCAGAGCACCTTGCTGGCCTTGTTCAAGAGGAATCTTGACCAATGGATGGGGGATCGCAGATATACCCCAGGGATTACTTCAGTGTCACTGCTTGACAGAGGCACAGCAAAATAATGGGCATAGTTTTATTCAAACTAAAGGGGTGGCGAAAGCCAAATAACTATGGGCTAGGCTTATAAATGCCCTTGGGCAGATAGCCTAGTATGAACCTATGAACCTATGAACCTATGTTGGGTAACTGGTATAACATAAGAATAAAACATTCAGTGTGCTCTATAACTGCTATAACATAAGAATAAAACATTCAGTATGCTCTGTAACTGCTGTAACATAGGAATATGCTCTATAACTTGTATAACATAAGGATAAAACATTCAGAATGTTGGGTAACTGGTATAACATAAGAATAAGACATTCAGTGTGCTCTATAACTGCTATAACATAAGAATAAAACATTCAGTATGCTCTATAACTGCTATAACATAAGAATAAAACATGCATTATGCTCTGTAACTGCTATAACATAAGAATAAAACATTATGTATGCTCTGTAACTGTATATCATAAGAATAAAGCATTCAGGATGCTCTATAATTGCTATAACATAAGAATAAAACATTCATTATGCTCTGCAAATATTATAACATAAGAATAAAACATTCAGTATGTGCCATAACTGCTATAACATAAGAATAAAACATTCGGTATGCACTATAACTACTATAACATAAGAATAAAACATTCACTATGCTCTTTAACTACTATAACATAATAATAAAACATTCGGCATGCTCTGTAACTGCTATAACATAAAAATAAAACATTCAGTGTGCTCTGTAACTACCATAACATAAGAATATGCCATGTAACTGCAATAACATAAGAATAAAACATTCAGTATGCTCTGTAACTACAATAACATAAGAATAAAACATTCAGTATGCTCTGTAACTGCTATAACATAAGAATAAAACATTCAGAATGCTCTGTAACCACTATAACATAAGAATATGCTGTGTAACTGCTATAACATAAGAATAAAACATTCAGAATGGTCTGTAACTACTATAACATAAGAAAAAAACATTCAGTATGCTCTGTAACTGCTATAACATAAGAATAAAACATTCAGAATACTCTGTGACTAATATAAGAATAAAACATTCAGTATTCTTTGTAACTGCTATAACATAAGAATAAAACATTCAGAATACTGTGTTACTACTATAACAAAAGAAAAAAACATTCAGTATGCTTTATAACTACTATAACATAAAAATAAAACTTTCAGTATGCTCTGTAACTGTTATAAGAATAAAACATTCAGAATGCTCTGTAAGTGCTATAACACAAGAATAAAACATTCAGTATGCTGTATAACTGCAATAACATAAGAAAAAAACATTCAGTATGTGCTATAACCGCTATAACATAAGAATACAACATTCAGATTGCTCTCTAACTACTATAACATAATAATATGCTCTATAACTGCTATAACATAAGAATAAAACATTCAGAATGCTCTATAACTACTATAACATAAAAATAAAACTTTCAGTATGCTATATAACTGCTATAACATAAGAATAAAACATTCAGCATGCTCTATAACTAGTATAACATAACAATATGCTCTGTAACTGCTGTAACATGAGAATAAAACATTCAGTATGCTCTGTAACAACTATAACATAAGAATAAAACATTCAGTATGCTATATAACTGCTATAACATAAGAATAAAACATTCAGCATGCTCTATAACTAGTATAACATAACAATATGCTCTGTAACTGCTGTAACATGAGAATAAAACATTCAGTATGCTATATAACTGCTATAACATAAGAATAAAACATTCAGTATGCTTATAACTGCTGTAACATAAGAAAAAAGATTCAGTATGTTCTATAACTACCATAACATAAGAATATGCTCTATTACTGTATATCATAAGAATAAAATATTCAGTATGCTATGTAACTACTATAGCATAAGAATATGCTATAAAACTGCTATAACATAAGAATAAAACATTCAGTATGCTATATAACTGCTATAGCATAAGATTAAAACATTCAGTGTGCCCTATAACTGGTATAACATGAGAATAACACATTCAGTATGCGCTATAACTGGTATAACATAAGAAAATAACATTCAGTATGCGCTATAACTGGTATAACATAAGAATAAAAAATTCAGTATGCACTATAACTGGTATAACATAAGAAAACAGAGTTCAGAATGCTCTATAACTACCATAACATAAGAATATGCTCTGTAACTGTATATCATAAGAATAACATATTCAGTATGCTATGTAATTACTTTAGCATAAGAATAAAACATTCAGTGTGCACTATAACTGGTATAAAATGATAAAACATTCAGTATGCTCTATAACTGCTATAACATGAGAATAAAACATTTAGAATGCTCTATAACTACTATAACATAAGAATAAAACATTCAGTATATGCTATAACTGTTATAACATAAGAATAAAACATTTAGTATGCTCAATAACTGCTATAACATAAGAATAAAACATTCAGTATGCTCTGTAACTGTTACAATGTAAGAATAAAACATTCAGTATGCTCTGTAACTACAATAACATAAGAATGTGCTCTATAACTGCTATAACATAAGAATAAAACATTCAGTATGCTCTATAAGTGGTATAACATAAGAATAAAACATTCAATATGCTTTGTAACTCATAATATAAAAATAAAACATTTAGTATGCTCTATATCTACTATAAAATAATTATATGCTCTGTAACTGCTATAACATAAGAATAAAACATTCAGAATGCTCTGTAACTACTATAACATAAAAATATGCTCTGTAACTGGTATAACATAAGAATAAAACATTCAGAATGCTCTGTAACTGCAATAACATAAGAATAAACCATTCAGAATGCTCTGTAACTACTATAACATAAGAATAAAACATTCAGAATGCTGTGTAACTACTATAACATAAGAATAAAACATTCAATATGCTAACTGCTATAACATAAGAATAAAACATTCAGTATGCTTTATAACTGGTTTAAAATAAGAATAAAACATTCAGTATGTGCTATAACTGCTATAACATAAGAATACAACACTCAGATTGCTCTATAATTACTATAACATAAGAATATGCTATGTAACTGCTATAACATAAGAATAAAACATTCAGTATGCTTTGTAATTACTATAACATAAGAGTATGCTCTGTAACTGCTATAACATAATAAAACATTCAGTATGCATTATAACTGCTATAACATAAGAATAAAACATTCAGTATGTTCTGTAACTGGTATAACATAAAAATAAAACATTCCGTATGCACTATAACTGCTATAACATAAGAATAAAACACACAATATGTGCTATAACTGCTATAACATAAGAATGAAACATTCAGTATACTGTGTAACTGTTATAACATAAGAATATGCTGTATAACTGCTATAACTTAAGAATAAAACATTCAGAATACTCTGTAACTAGTATAACATAAGAATAAAACATTCAGTATGCTTTGTAACTTCTATAACATTCTGAATAAAACATTCAGTATGCTCTGTAACTGCTATAACATAAGAATAAAACATTCAGAATGCTCTGTAACTAGTATAACATAAGAATAAAACATTCAGTATGTGCTATAACTACTATAACATAAGAATAAAACATTCAGTATACTCTGAAACTACTATAACATAAGAATATGCTCTGTAACTGCTATAACATAAGAATAAAACATTCAGCATGCTGTATGACTGATATAACATAAGAATAAAGCATTCAGTATGCTCTATATCTGCTATATCAAGAATAAAACAGTCAGTATGCTCTATAACTGTATATCATAAGAATAAAACATTCAGTATGCTGTATGACTGATATAAGAATAAAGCATTCAGTATGGTCTATAACTGTATATCATAAGAATAAAGCATTCAGAATGCTCTATATCTACTATAAATGAAGTTTGGCAACAAACCATGCTGTCCCGGACATCTTCATGAGGGCCAGGTGGATATTAGGGTAGTTAAGTGGGTTGGGAAGGTGAAAGGGTTAAGTGGAGGCAGGGATGGTTGGGAGGAAATGAGATAAGGATGAGGAAGGGCTTAATAGGTTTAGTCTTGTGTAGGTGGGTTAAACAATCACATTTTGGCGTGAACTTGCTAATGGCAGGCTTACGCCCATGACAACCGGTTGGTAGTGAGGGATCAGGTAGGCCTGGGATTAATAATTACGCTCAGTTAAAGCTGGATAATGGTAAGTTTCTTCTTTGTTTTTCTGGTGGGATGGGATTAAAGCAGGAGGAGAAAGTGATTTGGTGGGGTGTAGGTGGGCAGGAGGCTGTGGCTGGTAAAGGCTCTCTGTATTGATTTGACAGCTTGCAGTTTTGTGGCTTGCAATAACTGAATTTTTTTTTGTGGTGATTGGTGCCATGGGGTGAGTTTGAGGGGAGCGTCCCAGTTTGGAAGGTATTGCTGGTGCCCGGTAGGGGGTCTGGGTTTTCTAGTGTCAGGGCTGTGCTTGGCAGACTCGCAAACGACGGTTTGTGGTGTTTCTCGGGTTGCCAGAGCGGTGTTGCTCTGTGCATGCACGTCTGTGGTTGGCCTTGTTCTCGTTGCCTCTTGGGGGTGCAGGGTCGATGTGTGTTGTTCTGTTGGTAGCTTTTGGCTTCTGGCATGGCAGGCTGGTTTGGACTTTGTGGAGTGAACATATTGGGATTGTATGGTGCTTTGGTTTTCATGATATTGTTTTGTTGTGTATCTGAATGGGGTCGTCTTTGGAGTATGGTAAAGAATGAATCCCTCTCCATTAATTCCTTTTAAAATTGAAAGCTTTAAACAGATGATTATTTATTTATATATTTATTTATATATTTATTCATTGCTCTTTTAAAAAATTGTGAAGTGGATGATCTTTTTTATATATGTTCTATTTTTTTTATATCTATTAACATGTATTTATTTAACATTTTGTCATTGACATCACAGTTTGTATTGCCCTTTTAAATTTTTGTTACTTAGTGGTAGTGGCTGCCATCATGTGAAGCACAAAGGGAGTCTTTAAAATGTGTTCTGTGTTTGATTTTAATTTGTCTAATGAAGTTCTTTTGTTGAGGACGAAAGTACTTACCAGCTTTCTATTGTCTTACAATAAACTTTTTTGCTTTACTTTGTGGACTACCAGGATTTTATACAGCATCAATATACCAGTGGTTTTATTGTGGAGTATTTGGTTTGCACACTTCTGCAGTTCGGTCAGTAGTTTCTTTCTGTCTTTTGGTGCTTACTGTTCATCTTTTGAGTATGGTAATGAATGCTGATGGGGTTGAGCGAATGGTGTTGTTCTGCTACAGGTTTGTGTTCATTTTCTTTGCTTGAGGTGGAGTGATGTGGACGTTGTGATGAGTCTGTATTGCAGGTAATTTGGCTGGTTGTGTTCGGACGGTTGGGATCTACTCAGGTGGACCTGCAGCATCTGTTGAGAAGTTGAGTTGCTGTGGCGTGGATCCATCGAGGGAGTAAGGGCACAGTGCCGCTGACTTTGCATCCACTCTTGTCGCATTGTGTTCGGGCAGATGTGGATGACTACCAGGATTAAACAGGCAAAATGATGGAGGGGGATTGTGGGTGGAGGCATCCTCTTCTCTCATCTCGTGGAGTTGTTTTCACCCCACACCACTCTTGAATGTGCTTGCTTCATCCTCAGGCAGTTATGGAGATGCTGCGGGTGAGGAGGGATGTTTTCCCATCCCTGTCAGTGTCATTTCATGCCCACATGGATGCAGCTGAGAGCAGGGTTTAAAACTTGGAACAGTTGATGTGGAAACATTAGGGTTATTATCACAGAACTGACTCTTGGTGGGGAATATAAAGTAAAATTAAAGACATTATTATAAATAAGAAAAGGGGGGTTTGGAGGAATGTGAAGATTTTTGTGGGGACAGCTAATTAATAAGTTTCCAGTAAAAGCAGTTATGAAGTGTGAGCAATTATCTGAAAGGTTATATTATGTGTGAAAGGTTAAAAAATCTGGACAAGTATGGGTGTGCGGGTATTTGGCTGGAGCAGAATTGTTTTGGTTTTCTGCCCTGAGTTTTGGCAGCTTATTTGGTCTCATTTTGCCATGTTCATCCCCAGTGCTTGGTGTTGCTTTGGCTAGGTATAGCAGCGTTGGCGCAGGCTTGGTTCGTGGGCTTGGGGCAAGTGTTCATTGCTGCGCTTGTGCCATTGCGGTCATGGTGTGAGGCTGACCGTTAATTTAAGGGAAATGTTTCTTGGCAGTGTGCAGGATGAAATGTACCTGTGCTCTGACAGCACGCGGAGGTTACAGTTGGGGTGGACAGCTTAGTTTGTTGCAAATTTCATCTGCTAAATATCTCCCTCTATATGTAGATAAAAAGTTTAAAAAGAGAGAAAAAGAAAAGAGGAAAGGAAAGAGAAAAAAATGGAAAAAAGAATGAGAATAAGTCTTCTAGTAATGTGTTTTTGCCAGAGGTTTGCAAGTTGTCATATTATTGAGCCAGTGGTGTAATTGTGTGTCTAACCGTATCTTGAAGTACAAAAACAGGCATCTCATAGTACTCATGTTATAATGGGCAGCTGTTGCCTGATAACCATGCAGTTTGATTATATTTGGCTGAATATACTGTGGCTCAAATTGCTGTAATGTGTAGGCACCTTCAACAAGCTCAGTTGCTTCCTCTGGGGAAAAGTCCTATTTGTAGAATAGTTGCTTAATCACTTGATCAAAATTTGGCTGCTTAATTTCTGCTTGGCTCTCTCTAGACAAGGAGCTCATTTGTACTACAAAAATACACATTAACTTTCAAGACTAAGAGCATTTGATGTAGATAATCCTTATCTTAATAGGGCTAATAGATAGTCTAATATGCAGACATATGCATACAAGGTGCTCACTTGTAAAGGTTAACATAAAATGTGATTTAACCTAAGAGTGTAACAAGAATAATCCATAATAAATGACAGGTAATGTGTTGTGTTGCTAAAAAGCTGTGCATGAAAAGTCGTGGCACTTTTCAGGTTTGAAGCAGTTGTTACTAAACTATGGGCAAAATTATTCAGTATATTTGTGATAATGATGATCATAAAAGTAAATTTAATTTTATATATAGTGACAACATTTTTCCTTAAACATTCTAGCATCTAACAGAGAGCACGGGGGGAGCAGAAGTACATGAAGCTTATGGAATCACACAAATTATATTGGTGTTTTTGGCACAGACGATCTATGTGCAAATGTGGAGTACATACTAACAGCTGATTAGCAACTTCAACTAGGAAGGTCATAGGATGGTTAAAAATGCTGGTTTTAATTATGAATAAGATCAGTTAATAAATTGATATGATTCAGTTCTAATTCCCATGGATATCAGTTTAAAAATTTCTAACACTGAATGTGTCGCAGGCCCTTTAAATGTAACTTGAAGAACATTAACATTTTAAGATCCCAAATGTATAGCAGGGCTGCAATCCTGATACTTGCAGAGGACATTTTGTGGTTTTGCGGGCTTTCACCATGCTGTTGTTCACTGCGTATGCCTGCTGTAATTCGGCTATAGTGGGGGAGGGTAGGGTTAGGCTGTCTTTGATGATGTATTTGAAAGTGCGTTATGTATTTTATATGACTTATATGTCCCCCTTTTTTCTTTCTCGCAGATGGGGTTTTTTTCTGCTGCTATAATTTGGAATAGGTGGGTATATCTGTTTATATTCTAGAGGTATTCTTTTTGGACTTTGTATAAGGTGGAACCTTCTGTTTATATTCTAGAGGATTTACTTTTGTCCTTTCGTTTAGATGGTGGCATCATGAGTACCAGTGGTGGCACTACACAATGAGTTTGCAGATTGTGGAAGATGGCGTGGAAGGAGGTTATGCATGGTGAGCCTGGGTGGGCAACAGTTACTGGCTGAAGTAAGTGATAAGTTGAGTGAGTTTTTGGGATTTACATTGCTAGCCTGAGAGAGATAGGCATTTGTTTTGATTTTGAGGTTTTTTGGTGTGGTTTGGTGGTTTTTATTTTTTTTTTGCTGTGTTTATGTTAGATCAATGTTGGTTGGAAAGTTGTCCCTGCTTGTGGGCATTTGCATGCATTCAATAGTAAAGCAAGAGCCATATGCATGGTGAGCTCAAGTGGGCAACAGTTACTGGCTGAAAAGTGTGTGGAAAGAAAGTTGTGAGTTTTGGTAGATTTTTTGCATGCCAGAAGAGAAGGATAGGTATTTGAGTTTTGATTTTTCAGTTAATTATTTGGTGGTACAACTGTTTTACTAACTGTTTTCAATGTTGGAAAGTTGTTTGTGCTTGTGGGCATTTTGTGCCATTGCAGTCAAATGGAGCAAAAATAGATTTGGCCATATGTAGAGTTTGGGTTCCTGCAGTGAGCTTGATGAGGTTACAGGTAATTTATATTATGTAGTGCTCATTAAGGCACATCATGGTGGATGGGGTTCAGGTAGCTGGGGTGGAGTCACAACAACCTTAGGATCATAGGACATTATTAGACTACCAGCTCTGGGGTGATTACAAGCTAGACAAGATCGGCTTTCATTTCTGTGGGTAACACCTAGCATGCTTGTCCAAGCGGATATGGTTCATAACATTTGTAAAAAAAAAAAAAAGGTGGGGATGGGTCCCATACATTGCTACAGAGTTTTGGCAAACACTTGATTGGGGGGGGGGGGGGAGGGGTTCTTGTCAGTGCCTCCATGTTAAGTAATTCTTGGTATGTGTGAACATAGAAGTTATTGTTTTTCTTTTCTTTGCAGAGTTCTGAAGTGCAGAAGGCATCATGCAGTGGCCTGAAAAGTGGATGTGAAAGGTGACGCTTTTTGATAGGAAGGATATTCTTGCTACTGGAATGGGGCACAATGAGGGTCTGAGTGATCATCTTATTAAGGCATGTTAAAGCATGGTGTTCAAGTAGTGTGGGAGCTGAGCATTGCATTGGTATGGGGGACATATAAGGAAGAGGTAGGTGGGGGGGCTAGGATAAAACTGTTAGGGACAGTTTATGGAGAGTGTGGCGATTCCACAGGAGTAGAGTCACAACATTTACAGGAGCACAGGAACTCATTAGGTTAAAGCCTTATGACTCTTGTTAGCCAGTGGAGTTCAACCCTTGCGTTCAGGAGATTGGAACCTTAGGGTGATTATAGTTACTCATCCAGTTGTTAAAATGTAGTTGGGGGAAGGGCCAAGGATGTGTTTGACTGGATGCCGGAGTTGTTCCTAATGGGTGGTATCTTTGGGGTGACAAATGTGTCCCTTGAGTAGATAGTGGTAATGTCACATACCAGGTTAAATTTTACAGAGCAGCACAAGGATCATTCACTGGTCGTTTGGGTGAATTTTGTAAGTGGGGTTTTGGGAAGTATGGTAGGTAGGTGGCTGTGTTGGGGTAATTTTAGAACTGGATGCATTGTTTACACAGGAGCAAGAAGGTTTACAGGAAGCTTGGTTGCAAGATATGGCTGCTGTAGGTCAAGTTTTAATTCCTTGCTAGAGGTTTAGGTAACATAAGGGAAAGAGCCTTCAAGGGAAAAGGCCAGGGACAAGCAGTGGTTAAGGATGGTTAGTAGTCTGAGTGTTCTAGGTAGGACGGTTGCTAGGAAGAAGCAAGCGGAGGGAATTGAGGTTCTGAGTGGGGTGGCTTGGGGTCCTAGTTTGGACTGTCATTTGGTAATGAGTGAATCTGGGGTGTTTATGACTGGGCGGTAGAGTACTTTATTGTTAGGCATAGGCGAGTTTTCAGGAGTTAGGTCAATGGGTGCTGGTTTTCTGGCGCTTAGTGTTAAGTCATTAAATTTGGCAATTAGACTATTATGTACAGGAAACGGGTTACTGAACATCCAGAACTGGATAGTTGGTGGACTAAGGTGATATGCTACAGTTGTTAGGGTCCTGGGTGTGAGACTTGATACTAGTTGTTTTGACTGGGTGGCATTTTGAGTTCAAGGGTTATAGTTTGTGGTTTTGTGGTTAGGGGTTGTCAATCCTTTCAGGTTAACAGTGGGGTCATGGTAATCTTACTTTACTTTCATTAGGGTATGTTTCAGTATGTTCTATAACTACTATAACATATGAATAAAACATTCAGCACACCCTGTAACTACTACAACATACCTAAAATGCTCAGTAACTGCTATAACATAAGAATAAAACATTCAGTATGCACTATAACTGTGATAACATAAGAATAAAACATTTAGTGTGCTCTATAACTGCTATAACATAAGAATATGCTTGGCAACTGCTATAGCATAAGAATAAAACATTCAGTATGCTCTGTAACTGCTATAACATAAGAATAAAACATTCAGTATGCTCTGTAATTTCTATACATTAATAATAAAACAATCACTACAAGGTTTAACTGTATACCATAAGAATAAACCTTTCAATATGCTCTGTAGCTGCTATAACATAAGAATAAAACATTCAGAATGCTCTATTACTAATATAACACAAGAATAAAACATCCAGAATGCACTATAACTAATATAACACTAGAATAAAACATTCAGTATGCTCTGTAACTGCTATAACATAGGAATCAAACATTCAGTATGCTCTGTAACTGCCATAACATAAGAATAAAGCATCCAGAATGCTCTGTAACTACTATAACATAAGAATAACACATTCAGTATGCTCTGTAACTGCTATAACATAAGAATAAAACATTCAGTATGTTCTATAACTAATATAACATGTGAATAAATCATTCAGCACGCTCTGTAACTACTACAACATAAGGAAATGCTCTGTAACTGCTATAACATAAGAATAAAACATTCATATGCGCTATAACTGTGATAACATAAGAATAAAACATTTAGTGTGCTCTCTAACTGCTATAATATAGGAATCAAACATTCAGAATGCTCTGTAACTACTATAACATAAAAATAAAACATTCAGTATGCTCTGTAACTGCTATAACATAAGAATATGCTCTGTAACTGCTATAACATAAGAAGAAAACATTCAGAATGCTCTATAACTAATATAACACAAAAATCAAACATTCAGTATGCTCTGTAACTGCTATAACATAGAAATCAAACATTCAGTATGCTCTGTAACTGCTATAACATAGGAATCAAACATTCAGTATGCTGTGTAACTGCCATAACATAAGAATAAAGCATTCAGAATGCTCTGTAACTGCTATAACATAAGAATAAAACATTCAGTATGCTCTGTAACTGCTATAACATAAGAATATGCTCTGTAACTGCTATAACATGAGGAAAACATTCAGAATGCTCTATAACTAATATAACACAAGAATAAAACATTCAGAATTCTTTATAACTAATATAACACAAGAATAAAACATTCAGTATGCTCTGTAACTGCTATAACATAGGAATCAAACATTCAGTATGCTCTGTAACTGCCATAACATAAGAATAAAGCATTCAGAATGCTCTGTAACTACTATAACATAAGAATAAAACATTCATATGCGCTATAATTGTGATAACATAAGAATAAAACATTTAGTGTGCTCTCTAACTGCTATAACATAAGAATATGCTTGGTAACTGCTATAGCATAAGAATAAAACATTCAGTATGCTCTGTAACTGTCATAAAATAAGAATAAAACATTCAGTATGTTCTATAACTACTATAACATAAGAATAAAACATTCAACATGCTCTGTAACTGTATATCATAAGAATAAAACATTCAGTATGCTCCGTAACTGCTATAACATAACAAAATGCTAACTGCTACAACATAAGAATAAAACATTCAGTATGCTATGTAACTGGTATAACATAGGAATAAAACATGCAGTATGCTGTGTAACTGCTATAACATAACAGCATGCTCTATAACTGCTATAACATAGAAATAAAACATTCAGTGTGCCCTGTAACTGCTATAACATAAGAATAAAACATTCAGTATAAGCTATAACTACTATAACGTAAGAAAAAACATTCAGAATGCTCTATGACTACTATATCATAAGAAAAACATTAAGAATGCTCTATAACTACTACAAAATATGAATTAAACATTCAGTACATGCTGTAGCTGCTATAACATAAGAATAAAACATTCAGGATGCTCATTAACTACTGTAACATGAGAATAAATCATTCAATATGCTCTTTATCTGCTATAACATAACAATAAAACATTCAGTATGTCCTATAACTGCTATAACATAGGAATAAAACATTCTGTATGCTCTATAACTGTATATCATAAAAGTAAAACATTCAGTATGCTCTGTAACTGATATAACATAAGAATAAAACATTCAGAATGCTCTATAAGTGGTATAACATAAGAATAACATGTTTAGTATGCTCTGTAACTGCTATAACATAAGAATAAAACATTCAGAATGCTCTGTAACCACTATAACATAAGAATATGCTGTGTAACTGCTATAACATAAGAATAAAACATTCAGAATGGTCTGTAACTACTATAACATAAGAAAAAAACATTCAGTATGCTCTGTAACTGCTATAACATAAGAATAAAACATTCAGAATACTCTGTGACTAATATAAGAATAAAACATTCAGTATTCTTTGTAACTGCTATAACATAAGAATAAAACATTCAGAATACTGTGTTACTACTATAACAAAAGAAAAAAACATTCAGTATGCTTTATAACTACTATAACATAAAAATAAAACTTTCAGTATGCTCTGTAACTGTTATAAGAATAAAACATTCAGAATGCTCTGTAAGTGCTATAACACAAGAATAAAACATTCAGTATGCTGTATAACTGCAATAACATAAGAAAAAAACATTCAGTATGTGCTATAACCGCTATAACATAAGAATACAACATTCAGATTGCTCTCTAACTACTATAACATAATAATATGCTCTATAACTGCTATAACATAAGAATAAAACATTCAGAATGCTCTATAACTACTATAACATAAAAATAAAACTTTCAGTATGCTATATAACTGCTATAACATAAGAATAAAACATTCAGCATGCTCTATAACTAGTATAACATAACAATATGCTCTGTAACTGCTGTAACATGAGAATAAAACATTCAGTATGCTCTGTAACAACTATAACATAAGAATAAAACATTCAGTATGCTATATAACTGCTATAACATAAGAATAAAACATTCAGCATGCTCTATAACTAGTATAACATAACAATATGCTCTGTAACTGCTGTAACATGAGAATAAAACATTCAGTATGCTATATAACTGCTATAACATAAGAATAAAACATTCAGTATGCGCTATAACTGCTGTAACATAAGAAAAAAGATTCAGTATGTTCTATAACTACCATAACATAAGAATATGCTCTATTACTGTATATCATAAGAATAAAATATTCAGTATGCTATGTAACTACTATAGCATAAGAATATGCTATAAAACTGCTATAACATAAGAATAAAACATTCAGTATGCTATATAACTGCTATAGCATAAGATTAAAACATTCAGTGTGCCCTATAACTGGTATAACATGAGAATAACACATTCAGTATGCGCTATAACTGGTATAACATAAGAAAATAACATTCAGTATGCGCTATAACTGGTATAACATAAGAATAAAAAATTCAGTATGCACTATAACTGGTATAACATAAGAAAACAGAGTTCAGAATGCTCTATAACTACCATAACATAAGAATATGCTCTGTAACTGTATATCATAAGAATAACATATTCAGTATGCTATGTAATTACTTTAGCATAAGAATAAAACATTCAGTGTGCACTATAACTGGTATAAAATGATAAAACATTCAGTATGCTCTATAACTGCTATAACATGAGAATAAAACATTTAGAATGCTCTATAACTACTATAACATAAGAATAAAACATTCAGTATATGCTATAACTGTTATAACATAAGAATAAAACATTTAGTATGCTCAATAACTGCTATAACATAAGAATAAAACATTCAGTATGCTCTGTAACTGTTACAATGTAAGAATAAAACATTCAGTATGCTCTGTAACTACAATAACATAAGAATGTGCTCTATAACTGCTATAACATAAGAATAAAACATTCAGTATGCTCTATAAGTGGTATAACATAAGAATAAAACATTCAATATGCTTTGTAACTCATAATATAAAAATAAAACATTTAGTATGCTCTATATCTACTATAAAATAATTATATGCTCTGTAACTGCTATAACATAAGAATAAAACATTCAGAATGCTCTGTAACTACTATAACATAAAAATATGCTCTGTAACTGGTATAACATAAGAATAAAACATTCAGAATGCTCTGTAACTGCAATAACATAAGAATAAACCATTCAGAATGCTCTGTAACTACTATAACATAAGAATAAAACATTCAGAATGCTGTGTAACTACTATAACATAAGAATAAAACATTCAATATGCTAACTGCTATAACATAAGAATAAAACATTCAGTATGCTTTATAACTGGTTTAAAATAAGAATAAAACATTCAGTATGTGCTATAACTGCTATAACATAAGAATACAACACTCAGATTGCTCTATAATTACTATAACATAAGAATATGCTATGTAACTGCTATAACATAAGAATAAAACATTCAGTATGCTTTGTAATTACTATAACATAAGAGTATGCTCTGTAACTGCTATAACATAATAAAACATTCAGTATGCATTATAACTGCTATAACATAAGAATAAAACATTCAGTATGTTCTGTAACTGGTATAACATAAAAATAAAACATTCCGTATGCACTATAACTGCTATAACATAAGAATAAAACACACAATATGTGCTATAACTGCTATAACATAAGAATGAAACATTCAGTATACTGTGTAACTGTTATAACATAAGAATATGCTGTATAACTGCTATAACTTAAGAATAAAACATTCAGAATACTCTGTAACTAGTATAACATAAGAATAAAACATTCAGTATGCTTTGTAACTTCTATAACATTCTGAATAAAACATTCAGTATGCTCTGTAACTGCTATAACATAAGAATAAAACATTCAGAATGCTCTGTAACTAGTATAACATAAGAATAAAACATTCAGTATGTGCTATAACTACTATAACATAAGAATAAAACATTCAGTATACTCTGAAACTACTATAACATAAGAATATGCTCTGTAACTGCTATAACATAAGAATAAAACATTCAGCATGCTGTATGACTGATATAACATAAGAATAAAGCATTCAGTATGCTCTATATCTGCTATATCAAGAATAAAACAGTCAGTATGCTCTATAACTGTATATCATAAGAATAAAACATTCAGTATGCTGTATGACTGATATAAGAATAAAGCATTCAGTATGGTCTATAACTGTATATCATAAGAATAAAGCATTCAGAATGCTCTATATCTACTATAAATGAAGTTTGGCAACAAACCATGCTGTCCCGGGACATCTTCATGAGGGCCAGGTGGATATTAGGGGTAGTTAAGTGGGTTGGGAAGGTGAAAGGGTTAAGTGGAGGCAGGGATGGTTGGGAGGAAATGAGATAAGGATGAGGAAGGGCTTAATAGGTTTAGTCTTGTGTAGGTGGGTTAAACAATCACATTTTGGCGTGAACTTGCTAATGGCAGGCTTACGTCCATGACAACCGGTTGGTAGTGAGGGATCAGGTAGGCCTGGGATTAATAATTACGTTCAGTTAAAGCTGGATAATGGTAAGTTTCTTCTTTTGTTTTTCTGGTGGGATGGGATTAAAGCAGGAGGAGAAAGTGATTTGGTGGGGTGTAGGTGGGCAGGAGGCTGTGGCTGGTAAAGGCTCTCTGTATTGATTTGACAGCTTGCAGTTTTGTGGCTTGCAATAACTGAATTTTTTTTTGTGGTGATTGGTGCCATGGGGTGAGTTTGAGGGGAGCGTCCCAGTTTGGAAGGTATTGCTGGTGCCCGGTAGGGGGTCTGGGTTTTCTAGTGTCAGGGCTGTGCTTGGCAGACTCGCAAACGACGGTTTGTGGTGTTTCTCGGGTTGCCAGAGCGGTGTTGCTCTGTGCATGCACGTCTGTGGTTGGCCTTGTTCTCGTTGCCTCTTGGGGGTGCAGGGTCGATGTGTGTTGTTCTGTTGGTAGCTTTTGGCTTCTGGCATGGCAGGCTGGTTTGGACTTTGTGGAGTGAACATATTGGGATTGTATGGTGCTTTGGTTTTCATGATATTGTTTTGTTGTGTATCTGAATGGGGTCGTCTTTGGAGTATGGTAAAGAATGAATCCCTCTCCATTAATTCCTTTTAAAATTGAAAGCTTTAAACAGATGATTATTTATTTATATATTTATTTATATATTTATTCATTGCTCTTTTAAAAAATTGTGAAGTGGATGATCTTTTTTATATATGTTCTATTTTTTTTATATCTATTAACATGTATTTATTTAACATTTTGTCATTGACATCACAGTTTGTATTGCCCTTTTAAATTTTTGTTACTTAGTGGTAGTGGCTGCCATCATGTGAAGCACAAAGGGAGTCTTTAAAATGTGTTCTGTGTTTGATTTTAATTTGTCTAATGAAGTTCTTTTGTTGAGGACGAAAGTACTTACCAGCTTTCTATTGTCTTACAATAAACTTTTTTGCTTTACTTTGTGGACTACCAGGATTTTATACAGCATCAATATACCAGTGGTTTTATTGTGGAGTATTTGGTTTGCACACTTCTGCAGTTCGGTCAGTAGTTTCTTTCTGTCTTTTGGTGCTTACTGTTCATCTTTTGAGTATGGTAATGAATGCTGATGGGGTTGAGCCGAATGGTGTTGTTCTGCTACAGGTTTGTGTTCATTTTCTTTTGCTTGAGGTGGAGTGATGTGGACGTTGTGATGAGTCTGTATTGCAGGTAATTTGGCTGGTTGTGTTCGGACGGTTGGGATCTACTCAGGTGGACCTGCAGCATCTGTTGAGAAGTTGAGTTGCTGTGGCGTGGATCCATCGAGGGAGTAAGGGCACAGTGCCGCTGACTTTGCATCCACTCTTGTCGCATTGTGTTCGGGCAGATGTGGATGACTACCAGGATTAAACAGGCAAAATGATGGAGGGGGATTGTGGGTGGAGGCATCCTCTTCTCTCATCTCGTGGAGTTGTTTTCACCCCACACCACTCTTGAATGTGCTTGCTTCATCCTCAGGCAGTTATGGAGATGCTGCGGGTGAGGAGGGATGTTTTCCCATCCCTGTCAGTGTCATTTCATGCCCACATGGATGCAGCTGAGAGCAGGGTTTAAAACTTGGAACAGTTGATGTGGAAACATTAGGGGTTATTATCACAGAACTGACTCTTGGTGGGGAATATAAAGTAAAATTAAAGACATTATTATAAATAAGAAAAGGGGGGTTTGGAGGAATGTGAAGATTTTTGTGGGGACAGCTAATTAATAAGTTTCCAGTAAAAGCAGTTATGAAGTGTGAGCAATTATCTGAAAGGTTATATTATGTGTGAAAGGTTAAAAAATCTGGACAAGTATGGGTGTGCGGGTATTTGGCTGGAGCAGAATTGTTTTGGTTTTCTGCCCTGAGTTTTGGCAGCTTATTTGGTCTCATTTTGCCATGTTCATCCCCAGTGCTTGGTGTTGCTTTGGCTAGGTATAGCAGCGTTGGTGGCGAGGCTTGGTTCGTGGGCTTGGGGCAAGTGTTCATTGCTGCGCTTGTGCCATTGCGGTCATGGTGTGAGGCTGACCGTTAATTTAAGGGAAATGTTTCTTGGCAGTGTGCAGGATGAAATGTACCTGTGCTCTGACAGCACGCGGAGGTTACAGTTGGGGTGGACAGCTTAGTTTGTTGCAAATTTCATCTGCTAAATATCTCCCTCTATATGTAGATAAAAAGTTTAAAAAGAGAGAAAAAGAAAAGAGGAAAGGAAAGAGAAAAAAATGGAAAAAAGAATGAGAATAAGTCTTCTAGTAATGTGTTTTTGCCAGAGGTTTGCAAGTTGTCATATTATTGAGCCAGTGGTGTAATTGTGTGTCTAACCGTATCTTGAAGTACAAAACAGGCATCTCATAGTACTCATGTTATAATGGGCAGCTGTTGCCTGATAACCATGCAGTTTGATTATATTTGGCTGAATATACTGTGGCTCAAATTGCTGTAATGTGTAGGCACCTTCAACAAGCTCAGTTGCTTCCTCTGGGGAAAAGTCCTATTTGTAGAATAGTTGCTTAATCACTTGATCAAAATTTGGCTGCTTAATTTCTGCTTGGCTCTCTCTAGACAAGGAGCTCATTTGTACTACAAAAATACACATTAACTTTCAAGACTAAGAGCATTTGATGTAGATAATCCTTATCTTAATAGGGCTAATAGATAGTCTAATATGCAGACATATGCATACAAGGTGCTCACTTGTAAAGGTTAACATAAAATGTGATTTAACCTAAGAGTGTAACAAGAATAATCCATAATAAATGACAGGTAATGTGTTGTGTTGCTAAAAAGCTGTGCATGAAAAGTCGTGGCACTTTTCAGGTTTGAAGCAGTTGTTACTAAACTATGGGCAAAATTATTCAGTATATTTGTGATAATGATGATCATAAAAGTAAATTTAATTTTATATATAGTGACAACATTTTTCCTTAAACATTCTAGCATCTAACAGAGAGCACGGGGGGAGCAGAAGTACATGAAGCTTATGGAATCACACAAATTATATTGGTGTTTTTGGCACAGACGATCTATGTGCAAATGTGGAGTACATACTAACAGCTGATTAGCAACTTCAACTAGGAAGGTCATAGGATGGTTAAAAATGCTGGTTTTAATTATGAATAAGATCAGTTAATAAATTGATATGATTCAGTTCTAATTCCCATGGATATCAGTTTAAAAATTTCTAACACTGAATGTGTCGCAGGCCCTTTAAATGTAACTTGAAGAACATTAACATTTTAAGATCCCAAATGTATAGCAGGGCTGCAATCCTGATACTTGCAGAGGACATTTTGTGGTTTTGCGGGCTTTCACCATGCTGTTGTTCACTGCGTATGCCTGCTGTAATTCGGCTATAGTGGGGGAGGGTAGGGTTAGGCTGTCTTTGATGATGTATTTGAAAGTGCGTTATGTATTTTATATGACTTATATGTCCCCCTTTTTTCTTTCTCGCAGATGGGGTTTTTTTTTTGGAACTCTGCTGCTATAATTTGGAATAGGTGGGTATAAGGTGGAACCTTCTGTTTATATTCTAGAGGATTTACTTTTGTCCTTTCGTTGTAGATGGTGGCATCATGAGTACCAGTGGTGGCACTACACAATGAGTTTGCAGATGGTGGAAGCAGTGGCGAGAGAGGAGGTTATGCATGGTGAGCTCAAGTGGGCAACAGTTACTGGCTGAAGTAAGTGGATTTCAAAGTTGAGTTTTGGTAGAGGATTTACATTGCTAGCCAGAGAAGGATAGGTATTTGAGTTTTGATTTCAAGGTTAATTGGTGGTACAATTTGTTTTACTAACTGTTTCAGTATGTTAGATCAATGTTGGAAAGTTGTCCCTGCTTGTGGGCATTTGCATTCAATAGTAAATGGAGCAAGAGCCATTTGGCCATATGTAAGAGTTTGGGTTCCTGCAGTGAGCTTGATGAGGTTACAGGTAATTTATATTATGTAGTGCTCATTAAGGCACATCATGGTGGATGGGGTTCAGGTAGCTGGGGTGGAGTCACAACAACCTTAGGATCATAGAACATTATTAGACTACCAGCTCTGGGGTGATTACAAGCTAGACAAGATCGGCTTTCATTTCTGTGGGTAACACCTAGCATGCTTGTCCAAGCGGATATGGTTCATAACATTTGTAAAAAAAAAAAAAAGGTGGGGATGGGTCCCATACATTGCTGCAGAGTTTTGGCAAACACTTGATTGGGGGGGGGGGGGCAGGGGTTCTTGTCAGTGCCTCCATGTTAAGTAATTCTTGGTATGTGTGAACATAGAAGTTATTGTTTTTCTTTTCTTTGCAGAGTTCTGAAGTGCAGAAGGCATCATGCAGTGGCCTGAAAAGTGGATGTGAAAGGTGACGCTTTTTGATAGGAAGGATATTCTTGCTACTGGAATGGGGCACAATGAGGGTCTGAGTGATCATCTTATTAAGGCATGTTAAAGCATGGTGTTCAAGTAGTGTGGGAGCTGAGCATTGCATTGGTATGGGGGACATATAAGGAAGAGGTAGGTGGGGGGGCTAGGATAAAACTGTTAGGGACAGTTTATGGAGAGTGTGGCGATTCCACAGGAGTAGAGTCACAACATTTACAGGAGCACAGGAACTCATTAGGTTAAAGCCTTATGACTCTTGTTAGCCAGTGGAGTTCAACCCTTGCGTTCAGGAGATTGGAACCTTAGGGTGATTATAGTTACTCATCCAGTTGTTAAAATGTAGTTGGGGGAAGGGCCAAGGATGTGTTTGACTGGATGCCGGAGTTGTTCCTAATGGGTGGTATCTTTGGGGTGACAAATGTGTCCCTTGAGTAGATAGTGGTAATGTCACATACCAGGTTAAATTTTACAGAGCAGCACAAGGATCATTCACTGGTCGTTTGGGTGAATTTTGTAAGTGGGGTTTTGGGAAGTATGGTAGGTAGGTGGCTGTGTTGGGGTAATTTTAGAACTGGATGCATTGTTTACACAGGAGCAAGAAGGTTTACAGGAAGCTTGGTTGCAAGATATGGCTGCTGTAGGTCAAGTTTTAATTCCTTGCTAGAGGTTTAGGTAACATAAGGGAAAGAGCCTTCAAGGGAAAAGGCCAGGGACAAGCAGTGGTTAAGGATGGTTAGTAGTCTGAGTGTTCTAGGTAGGACGGTTGCTAGGAAGAAGCAAGCGGAGGGAATTGAGGTTCTGAGTGGGGTGGCTTGGGGTCCTAGTTTGGACTGTCATTTGGTAATGAGTGAATCTGGGGGTGTTTATGACTGGGCGGGTAGAGTACTTTATTGTTAGGCATAGGCGAGTTTTCAGGAGTTAGGTCAATGGGTGCTGGTTTTCTGGCGCTTAGTGTTAAGTCATTAAATTTGGCAATTAGACTATTATGTACAGGAAACGGGTTACTGAACATCCAGAACTGGATAGTTGGTGGACTAAGGTGATATGCTACAGTTGTTAGGGTCCTGGGTGTGAGACTTGATACTAGTTGTTTTGACTGGGTGGCATTTTGAGTTCAAGGGTTATAGTTTGTGGTTTTGTGGTTAGGGGTTGTCAATCCTTTCAGGTTAACAGTGGGGTCATGGTAATCTTACTTTACTTTCATTAGGGTATGTTTCAGTATGTTCTATAACTACTATAACATATGAATAAAACATTCAGCACACCCTGTAACTACTACAACATACGAAAATGCTCAGTAACTGCTATAACATAAGAATAAAACATTCAGTATGCACTATAACTGTGATAACATAAGAATAAAACATTTAGTGTGCTCTATAACTGCTATAACATAAGAATATGCTTGGCAACTGCTATAGCATAAGAATAAAACATTCAGTATGCTCTGTAACTGCTATAACATAAGAATAAAACATTCAGTATGCTCTGTAATTTCTATACATTAATAATAAAACAATCACTACAAGGTTTAACTGTATACCATAAGAATAAACCTTTCAATATGCTCTGTAGCTGCTATAACATAAGAATAAAACATTCAGAATGCTCTATTACTAATATAACACAAGAATAAAACATCCAGAATGCACTATAACTAATATAACACTAGAATAAAACATTCAGTATGCTCTGTAACTGCTATAACATAGGAATCAAACATTCAGTATGCTCTGTAACTGCCATAACATAAGAATAAAGCATCCAGAATGCTCTGTAACTACTATAACATAAGAATAACACATTCAGTATGCTCTGTAACTGCTATAACATAAGAATAAAACATTCAGTATGTTCTATAACTAATATAACATGTGAATAAATCATTCAGCACGCTCTGTAACTACTACAACATAAGGAAATGCTCTGTAACTGCTATAACATAAGAATAAAACATTCATATGCGCTATAACTGTGATAACATAAGAATAAAACATTTAGTGTGCTCTCTAACTGCTATAATATAGGAATCAAACATTCAGAATGCTCTGTAACTACTATAACATAAAAATAAAACATTCAGTATGCTCTGTAACTGCTATAACATAAGAATATGCTCTGTAACTGCTATAACATAAGAAGAAAACATTCAGAATGCTCTATAACTAATATAACACAAAAATCAAACATTCAGTATGCTCTGTAACTGCTATAACATAGAAATCAAACATTCAGTATGCTCTGTAACTGCTATAACATAGGAATCAAACATTCAGTATGCTGTGTAACTGCCATAACATAAGAATAAAGCATTCAGAATGCTCTGTAACTGCTATAACATAAGAATAAAACATTCAGTATGCTCTGTAACTGCTATAACATAAGAATATGCTCTGTAACTGCTATAACATGAGGAAAACATTCAGAATGCTCTATAACTAATATAACACAAGAATAAAACATTCAGAATTCTTTATAACTAATATAACACAAGAATAAAACATTCAGTATGCTCTGTAACTGCTATAACATAGGAATCAAACATTCAGTATGCTCTGTAACTGCCATAACATAAGAATAAAGCATTCAGAATGCTCTGTAACTACTATAACATAAGAATAAAACATTCATATGCGCTATAATTGTGATAACATAAGAATAAAACATTTAGTGTGCTCTCTAACTGCTATAACATAAGAATATGCTTGGTAATTGCTATAGCATAAGAATAAAACATTCAGTATGCTCTGTAACTGTCATAAAATAAGAATAAAACATTCAGTATGTTCTATAACTACTATAACATAAGAATAAAACATTCAACATGCTCTGTAACTGTATATCATAAGAATAAAACATTCAGTATGCTCCGTAACTGCTATAACATAACAAAATGCTAACTGCTACAACATAAGAATAAAACATTCAGTATGCTATGTAACTGGTATAACATAGGAATAAAACATGCAGTATGCTGTGTAACTGCTATAACATAACAACATGCTCTATAACTGCTATAACATAGAAATAAAACATTCAGTGTGCCCTGTAACTGCTATAACATAAGAATAAAACATTCAGTATGAGCTATAACTACTATAACGTAAGAAAAAACATTCAGAATGCTCTATGACTACTATATCATAAGAAAAACATTAAGAATGCTCTATAACTACTACAAAATATGAATTAAACATTCAGTACATGCTGTAGCTGCTATAACATAAGAATAAAACATTCAGGATGCTCATTAACTACTGTAACATGAGAATAAATCATTCAATATGCTCTTTATCTGCTATAACATAACAATAAAACATTCAGTATGTCCTATAACTGCTATAACATAGGAATAAAACATTCTGTATGCTCTATAACTGTATATCATAAAAGTAAAACATTCAGTATGCTCTGTAACTGATATAACATAAGAATAAAACATTCAGAATGCTCTATAAGTGGTATAACATAAGAATAACATGTTTAGTATGCTCTGTAACTGCTATAACATAAGAATAAAACATTCAGAATGCTCTGTAACTACTATAACATAAGAATAAAATTTTCAGTATGCTCTGTGACTACTATAACATAAGAATAAAACATTCAGTATGCACTGTAACTGCTATAACATAAGAATAAAACATTCGGTATGCTCTGTAACTGCTATAAAATAAGAATAAAACATTCAGTATGCTCTGCAAATACTATAAAATGAGAATAAAACATTGAGTATGCGCTATAACATAATGATAAAACATTCAGTATGCTCTGTAACTGCTAAAACATAAGAATACAACATTCAGTATGCACTGTAACTGCTATAACATAAGAATAAAACATTCAGTGTACTCTGTAACTGCTAAAACATAAGAATACAACATTCAGTATGCTCTATAACTGCTATAACATAGGAATAAAGCATTCAACATGCTCTATAACTGCAATAACATAAGAACAAAACATTCAGTATGCACAATAACTACTATAACATAAGAATAAAACATTCGGTATACTCTGTAACTGCTGTAACATAAGAATAAAACATTCAGTATGCTCTATAACTGCTATAACATAAGAAAAAACATTCAGCATGCACTATATCTACTATAACATAAGGAAAAAAACATTCAGTATGCTCTATAACTGCTATAAAATAAGAATAAAATATTCAGTATGCACTATAACTACTATAACATAAGAATAAAACATTCAGTATGCTCTGCAACTGCTATAACATAAGAATAAAACATTCGGTATGCTGTATAACTGCTATAACATAAGAATAAAACATTCAGTATGCTCTGCAACTGCTATAACATAAGAATAAAACATTCACTATGCACTATATCTACTGTAACATAAGAATAAAACATTCAGTATGCTCTGTAACTGCTATAACATTAAAATGAAACATTCAGTATGGTGTATAACTACTATAACATAAAACTATGCTCTGTAACTGCTACAACATAAGAATAAAACACTCAGTATGGTCTATAACTGTATATCATAAGAATAAAACAATCAGTATGCTCTGTAACAACAGTAACATGAGAATAAAACATTCAGTATGCTCTGTAACAACTATAACATAAGAATAAAACATTTAGTGTGTTCTGTAACTGCTATAACATAAGAATAAAACATTCAATATGGTCTATAACTGTATATCATAAGAATAAAACAATCTGTATGATCTGTAACTACTGTAACATGAGAATAAAACATTCAGTATGCTCTGTAACAACTATAACATAAGAATAAAACATTCAGTATGCTCTGTAACTGCTATAATAATAAAACATTTAGTATGCTCTACAACTGATATAACATGAGAATAAAACATTCAGTATGGTGTATAACTGCATATCATAAGAAAGAAATATTCAGAATGCTCTATAACTACTATAACATAAGAATAGGCTCTGTAATTGCTATATCATAAGAATAAAACATTCAGTATGCTCTATAACTGCTATAAAATAAGAATAAAACATTCAGTATGGTGTATAACTGTATATTATAAGAATAAAATATTCAGAATGCTATATAACTACTATAATATAAGAATATGCTCTGTACCTAATATAACATAAGAATAAAACTTTCAGTATGGTCTATAACTGTATATCATGAGAATGAAAAATTCAGTATGATCTGTGACTACTATAACATAAGGTTAAAACAATCAGTATGTGCTATAACTCTATATCATAAGAATAAAACATTCAGTATGCTCAGTAACTACTTTAACATAAGAAAATGTTCTGTAACTTCTATAACATAAGAATAAAGCATTCAGTATGCTTTATAAGGGCTATAACACAAGAATAAAATATTCAGTATGCTCTATAACTATATATCATAAGAATACAATATTCAGTATGCTGTATGACTGATATAAGAATAAAACATTCGGTATGTGCTATAACTGCTATAACATGAGAATAAAACATGCATTATGCTCTATAACTGCTGTAACATAAGAATAAAACATTCAGTATTCTCTATAACTACTATAATATAAAAATAAAACATTCAGAATGCTCTGTAACTGCTATAAGATAATAATAAAACATGTATTATGCTCTATAACTGTATATCATAAGAAAAAAATATTCAGTATGCTCTGTAACTACTATAATATAAGAATAAAACATTCAGTATGCTCTGTCACTGGTATAACATTGAATTAAACATTCAGTATTCTCTGTAACAACAATAACATAAGAAAATGCTATATAACTGCTATAACATAAGAATATGCTCTATAACTGCTATAACATACAAATAAAACATTCAGTATGTTCTGTAACTGGTATAATGTAAAAATAAAATATTCAATATGTGTTAGAACTGCTGTAACATAAGAATAAAACATTCATTATGCTATGTAACTACTACAACATAAGAATAAAACATTCAGTGTTCTTTGTAACTGCTATAACATAAGAATAAAATATTCAGTATGTTCTATAACTAACATAGCATAAGAATAAAACATTCCGTATGCTCTATGACTGCTATAACATGAGAATAAATTATTCAGTATGGCTATAACTGGTATAACATAAGAATAAAACATTCATTATGCTATGTAATTACTATAACATAAGAATAAAACATTCAGTGTTCTCTGTAACTGCTATAACATAAGAATAAAACATTCAGTGTGCTCTGTAACTACCATAACATAAGAATATGCTCTGTAACTGCTATAACATAAGAATAAAACAGTCAGTATGCTCTATATCTGCTATAACATAAGAATAAAACATTCAATATGCTCTGTAACTGCTAAAATGTAAGAATAAAACATTCAGTATGCTGTATAACTACTATAACCTACGAATAAAACATTCAGTATGCTCTATAACTACTGTAACATGAGAATAAAGCATTCAGTGTTCTCTAACTACTATAACATAAGAATAAAACATTCAGTATGCTTTATAAGTGCTATAACATAAGAATAAAACATTCAGTATGCTTTATGACTACTATAACATGAGAATAAAACATTTAGTATGTACTTTAACTGCTATAACATGAGAATAAAACATTCAGTATGCTCTGTAACTGCTATAACATAACAATAAAACATTCAGAATGCTCTGCAACTACTATAACATAAGAATAAAACATTCAGTATGCTGTATAACTGCTATAACATAAGTAACTTCCTGAGAAGGTAAGGTTATCTCACAGTTTGCAATGGACTTCTTCTTACCATACCTCTCAACTGTACAATTTTTCACTGAATGTCCAGATTTTTGCCTCATATTTTTGGTCCATTTCTCATGAAATTTTGGTTTCTGAAAAAATCATTGGCAATTTATTAAAGGTTGAAATCAGAAAATGGCAGACACATGAGTTTCATACCCTTCAAAAAAGTCATGATAATTCAAAACCTGTTATTTTATCCATTTTCTCTTTTTAAGACAAATGTTTAAAAAGTGTTCTTATTTTTGGGCCTTTGTCGCCCCATTATTGTTGGATTTGTCTTTAGTTCTTGTCCTAAGAGGTTGAGAGATTACTCACTCTTGACAATGACTTCATATCAGGAGCATCACCTTTTTGAGAAGTATACAAAAACTCCATACAACACAACACTGCATTTTCAACTTTACCACTGGTACTTATAAGCAACGTCACCACTGCTTAGTCATGAAACAGTAATGGTGCCTTCCTTTTAATTTCTGAAATTACTCTTCTTGTCTGTGCCTTACTATAGAAACTCTTTACATGGACCTCTCAATGTCTCCACATTGTATCATTTCTGAGAATGAGCACACCATAGATCATTTTGGTCTATTGCATCACTAGTCATGACCTACCATCCTTCATTATTACCCCACTTGTACTAAAACAACTTTCTCTTACTTTGGACCTGCAGTCTAAAATACGTTCTGCCACACTTCATTAGCTACCCTGACTATCCATGTTGAAACGATAACTAAAATCATGTTTACAACAGATGCAGTGGCTTTATCACATAGTGATTGGTTCTGTTACTGATTATTTGACTCTATTGGATGCATTCACCGAATAACATAGTGTTGTTGTGAGCAGTATTAAGTACTCTGCTGTGATCTAATTTTTGTTAATATTTGCCTATAATTAGTCTTTCTCCTGCATTGAGTTTGTTAATCTGTGTGCTGCATATGTGCTTTTATTTTATTACATAACAAGGTCATGAGTGAAAAGGGATATTACAAGTCCAGATTGCTTATCTGTAAATAAAATAAACCATTATAACTGATAATAAACAATTTAAATAGCATAATATTTTTGTCTTCTTAGACCAGCTGTTTGTAGCATGAGAAAGGCACTTAGATGAGGAAAGCTCACTCCTTTATGAACTGTGGACATTTGATTGAAAACTTCTTCAAGGTGACGAGGCATTTTAAATTGGGTATTGCACCGTACTCTAAATACAATGATCAAGAAAATAATTATATTATGTGATGAATGCAAAACATGAGGGTGTTTACGTATGATAACTTACCCCACAAAAAAAAAATATTGTAGCAGCTGTATCAAATACACTTTTGAAGAAGGACAAAATAATCTGTAATTCATATGCTTAGAAAATGAGGACATACCATGGCTGATATGAAAATAAACTGGAAGACACTTAGTGTGGCTTGCACTTAGTGGTCTCCCTGCAGGTAAACATCCTAAAACTAATGCAAACATGAAGCTCAGCAGCTTATCTTACAAGTAGCAAACATTGCAGTGCTTCCTCAGTATCTAAAGATGATATATAATACAATCTTTCCTACTGAGTCATCTATCTTCCTGTTCAAAGTTTTCAGTGGTTTCTGTGGACTTGGTCTTCATTATTCCTACAGGAAGAGCACTACATGAGGCAATCACCTTACACTTAAAAATATTTTCCTCTCTTCCCATTTTGTGAAAGCTTCCTGGCAGACATAGAATGTGGCCTAGACCTATAGTAATACAACAAATCATTTAAGTATGGAGAATGAAGGAGTGATGCTGTCCTCTGCTTGGAGGCTGCACTTCTTCACTTCCCTCATGATTCAAAAACATCCAAGTTCCTCAAGGTCATATAGACAATATATATATTTAGGAACTGTAGCCTCTTCCTAAGCAGGAGCTGAGAATATATGCATTTTCCCATGTATAGACACTGTAAAACAGAAATGCCCATTTTAGGTTGGGATTCTACAGTGAATACAGCATTGTAGGTGATGACCGATTAGTTCGGTAAAGACTCAAACAGTTCCATCCTTATGGATTTGATGTTTCTCATATTAGCTGTTGCAAGATTCTTAACAGTTGTTGAAGAAATATGTAATTTCAATCCACTGGTTATTAAAGTGGAACCTTCAGATCACCAGCTGTTGTCTCATAGTATCTAATGGTACAAGCTTTACTTGAATATTCTTTGCATGGTTGGGTATGCAGTTCATGATAAAAGTATCATCATTGACCTGCTCTGCTTGCATCAAAATTGCATAGCCAATGGATCAATACAACTTAAGTTAAAGACAATTATATCAATATGTTGATCCACACCCAACTTCACCACTGAATTTCCATTTAATAATATTAAAAGTGGACCCTAGACACAGTTATATTGGTGTGCATCTTGAAGCTCCACCCTTCTAGTTAGTTTATCATTCATTTCTTGAGTATGGGCTTATGGCAATAATATAAGAATTATCACCTACCTTTGTCATGACCTTAATTCTTTTTATTCAGACAGGTGATGAGAGATGTTCTTCATGCAGATATTGAAAAAAACATTGCCAGAAGTCAAATAGGAGTTTAAAAGGCATATTACTGCAGTGAAAGGCAGTTCCTTTGTACACTCTTCATTCACTGTGGCATGCATTTCATCCAGGTCACCTGTTGGTTTTAATAGCTTGCAAATTTAGCAGCAAGCAAATCAATCAGAATGTGGGATGTATAAGGGAATATTAACCTGTAGCTATTTGCCTCTTATGACCTAGAAAGGTATAGCACTGTAAAAGGTTTGTTTATCTTTAAACTGACCTTGGACAGTGGACATGGTCAAATTACAAGTAGGTTGGTTGGGGCAAACAAGGGGGCTGTGGTCAGCTATGAATGCTTATGATATGAAGTCAGCTGAGCTACTGATTTAGAGTCAGTCTGTAAATGTGATTCAGTGAACACCCAGTTAGTGTGCTAGCCTATGAATTCATGAAAGGGGTTGCCCTGCTGTTAATTTAAAGGCTGCCAACTGCTTCTCCCATTACTTGTTATTCTTGACATATTGGAACAAATGTTTATGCCACTCTTAGTTAGTTTACTAATTCCTGATTAATAATTTGCATTGGTTCTTCTATCATTCCCTTTTTCTTTCACTGAGTCCTGAATAATTATAATAACACAATGATATGATTTTCTAAAAGGATGATTTAGTAAGTCTTCTCTACAATACAACTAAACATAAACAAATTAAATTAAACTTTATAAATCAAGCCTGAAAGACTGAACAAAATCATCAGTTTAGCAGATGAAATAAAGTAACATGCCTTCCTAAACAAATGCATCTTAAGCTACTTTTTAGATGTATTAAGGGTGTGACTAGCTTATATTCTGTTAATACAGAAGCAGGAGGCCTCTCTAAGGGATGTTCCTGACTTTTCTTCAGGACCTTTGTCCTGGATATGAACAACTATGAGGTTTACGGCAGAAATGATGATCTTCCTCAAAAGATAAGGATAGAGTGCTGGTATCAAGGAATTTCAAGGAGATGCCGAAGGCTCTTCATCATCAGGCTAAAGTCAATAACACAAAGGTTCTTGTTTTAAAATAGGATGCTCACTGAAGAAGTTTTTTGTCCCTGATCTCATATAAAAGTCAGAGATATAGGGATTGAACTTTATCTTTACCTTTATTAGAATATAAAATTAAGCTTTCATTGATTAAAGATTATAATAAGAGCAGTGACTAAAATCATCTATAAAGTCATTTAAAACAACACAGTAAGGAGTTTAAAACTGAGGTAAACCCAAAGTCAAGAGTTTAGAATTCCAAAATTAGTTTGATGCACAGTGGTTCTGGGATATCAGTTTTAAGCATTAGTAGGCCCGAATGTTTACTTATTCATTCCCTCATCCATTTCTTGTATTTGTTTATTATGTCTTTATGTGTTTTGCTTGTTTCTGTGTTCACTTATTTTTTTATTTGCTTTTAAGTAAGTGAACCTGTCAGTTTTGGACACTTCTGGGTAAAGGCACAGGCCACAAAGGCAACGATAAATCTAGTGTCAAGGGGAGGTTAGATAAGACAGTCAACTTTCACATTTTTGGTAATGGAAATGTAGATATGGGAGGTATATACAAATTCCACATGGATTAAAGAAAATACCAGACTGAGTACAGAAGTCAGTCTATAATGCAGAATTCTTAATCATTGTCTTCTTGTTGCCTTCTCAAATTGCTAGACTATGATCCACACATTTATCTTTCTGAATCAGATGATGAAAGGAGGGTCATCTGTAGTCCCACATATTAAAATTTGAAGACACTGAGTGTAGTAATTTGTGGTTGTAATATCTAGAGATGGTCAACATCTCAAAGACTAAACTCTACATTTTTGATCTCTGAGGCTTTGTGAAGGAATTGGTACATAAATACGATGCACTAACATGTGCAGTTTGATAAAATCCTGCCTGCTCTTATTTTAGACATATTCTCCTATTGAATGGATTAGGTGCAGATAAGAAAATAGTAAGGTACATATCTTTTTATTGTTAGATATTCCCTTATTAAGAGCCCAATAAGTAGGGGGGGACTGTCAGTTATGAAGACTATGACCACCTCTTCCTTTAAAGGTGCTGATCACGTTTAAAGTGCTAACACATTAAAGTGATAGCATGGTCATTGTGACTACTGCAAGCTGTTTGAATCCCTTTTTTGGCACATATTCTACATACACTATCCCATCAGATTTATACTTCATTTCAAAATAGCTGTCTGATTTTACAAGGTTGTAAATATCAACTTGATATAAATATTAATTATGGCAACAGTAATGACTACTAAATATTCAAAATAATGTGCAGAGCATACTCAACTTTGGGGCTTTTGTGGTATGCATAAAATTTGGGGAAAACGTCAAACTCCAAATATAATGTCTAAATATGTGATATAATTCTGTAACGTATAATGCAAAGTGATTGCAAAGTTTACTCTTTGTATTTTAAAGTAACTAAAAGGGATTTCCTGAGATATTTGATATTGTTGGATATGTAGACAATGATATAGCAGTTATTGTTGCATGCTGTCGACCTGCAAAGCCTTCCGATGGCTAATTACTTTTTTTCTTTTTTGAAGGAAGAATCTTATGATATGGATGCATATGCAATCAATTGTATTCATTTCCAGCTTTCTAATTAAATGGACAAATCAGGGCTTAAAATGATGGTACAAACTAGAAGATGGATGGAACTTTGGATGACATTTGTAAAAGAGAACACTATGCAGTTTTTTTATAGAACATACTGAAACAGTCCTAATATATTTATTCTTTGCCACCAATTATCACTTCCTAAAATAAAAATGACTATTTTTGCAGTATATGCATAGCCCCAATGTTTGTCTAATTGTGCTTGATAGATACTTTGTTCCTGCAATTTTATCTGTTTAAAATAGCAATGCTACAGCTAGTTGTATGTATCTAACAAGCTCTTTTACTAAGTACATTTATAATTAATCAGTCAGACAAGTGTTAATCGGGTACATTAAGATCATCTGTTAATTATAATATTAAATATCTTAAAAATATTTTTTTGTTTTTTTGCTATTTATATTTGGAAATAATAATCAAATACTATTCACTCAGGAAACACACTAAAACTTGATTTATGAAAGATCAGTGGGCTGTGTTTTTGTCTTCACACTACAAATGTACAAGACTCAGTAAGGTATGTAGATTATTTTCTAGCACTGACAATGTAGTGTGGCAAGAAACAGTTCCGTACTTCTGAAATGCTATGCTTCAACAGAGATGACAAGCTGAACTCATCTGTCAGCCCTGCTAGTAACATTCAAAGATATTACGCAAATTGTGATGCATTTTTAAAACTGCAATTGCCTTGCTGTTTTAGCAAATGCACCCATTTCCCATAATTTTATCACACCTCTCCTAGGTAAAATGGACTCTGAATAACTTAATGACCTCGCTTTTGTAAACAGTCTAAAATAAACATAATAATAATAATAGTAGCAGTAATGAATGGCCTTGCTGGCTACAGCTGACGCTTAGAAAATGAAACTGCTGATTTGGTTCTTTAGTAGCTATGTTTTTACAGAGTAACTCAGTTAGCTGTCAGGGATTGTTTGAAGTGTGCACAGAGCTTTTAGTGTTCAGTGGTGAAGACAGTGACACATTTCTGCTGACATTGATTATAAAGAAGCCATCAGCTTGGCTATACTGCTGTCAGATTAGAAAGGATGAAGAGTATGGATGAAAAGCTGTATAAATCTTGTCAATGTACAGATTAGAAAGTGATAAAAAAATTACTGTATCAGTAGTGAGTTCATTTAAGCAAATTGCTCAAGAGTACAAAAATGCAACATTACCCAAGGGACTCATCCATTAAAAAAAATACATAAAAGTCATAATATGCATTCCTGTTAGTTCTGCTTGGAAGATATATATATATATATATATATATATATATATGTGATTGTGTGTGTGTGTATAAAATAGGTGTTAGTGAATATATCATGTTTGTTTAAGACCAGCAGCTATCTAGTCGACTGCATATGGTCACCTAGGCAGTTGAGTGACAGGAGGCAACTTTGCATCAATTCAGGGGTTGGGAAAAGTAAGAAACTCCATGTATTGAGGCTGCTTCTTGGCATGTGAGTAGTGATGTGCTGATTTCCATGTTTCCAAAAATATGTGGATGAAATTCTGTCAGTCAGCTTCGGGTGTTTTTGGTGGTCTTTCTAATAAATTGTACACACACACACACACACACACATACACACACACATATATATATATATATATATATATATATATATATATATATATATATATATATATATATAGAGAGAGAGAGAGATACATAGATGCATATATAAGTGTGTGCGTGTGTATGTGTGTGTGTGTGTATATAGGGTTCCTATTACATGATTGCAGATGCATTCTGTCGAATGCGTCTTGATCCAATGTAAAAGAACGAAAAGGCAAAATAGCGGAGCAGCTTTTAAGCTGTAGCCTAGGAAAGAATTTGTTTGGCCGCTTCCATTACTTTGCTATTTTCAGCACTGTAGTGCGATATCGGAGTTGGGATATTTAAGTGGGGGGTGTGGGGGGGCACATACCCCCACTTCGGGGGGTGTGGGTGGTGAAGCCCCCTGTTCTGAGGTTTTGACATTGTAAGCTTTCACTTACATGGGGTCAATTAATCATCATTTGCTTTTCTAAGCATTCGATGATGTAATATAGACCTTATATATATATATATATATATATATATATATATATATATATATATAAATTTATACCATATTATCAAACTTTCAGAAATTTAAAATTCATATGGTTGAGACCATGTGTTCAAGTTTTTGAAAAACTGAATGCAAAAACAATTCTATGTTTTTGCAAGGGTGCAAGTGACACCCACACCCCACTGCAAATTATAAATATACCATCTTCAAGATCGCACTACAATGAGGAAAGGGGTAAATTCCCGATAAAGCATTTCTATGCAGAGTGAGGTATAGTGTGGATTGGAGAATGACAATTGTCTTGGGATTGAAGGCAGGGCACACTGCATTCTGTACAGTTGTCACCACCACTGGACCAACAAAGTGTCTCTGGACAGTTAGGTGTCTGGTTTTATTCACAGCTCAAAAGAAAAAAGTGCACTGACCCTTTTCTGAAGACTGGACCGAGGACACCACATTCTATGTAGTTGTCACTGCTGCTTTAACAACTAGGAATTTCTCAACAGTTAGGTATCTTGTTTCCCCCAAGAGCAGTTTTGTTTCCTTTCAAGTAGGAACCCCCCCCCCCATGATGGACACATAAGCATCCAATACAGAGCAACAATTAACCTAGTATTCTATTAAAAATTCAACAAGAAATAAAAAACTAACTCATATCTGTGGACTGAATCCAGGACCTGCATGGACTGCGTGCAGTTGGCACTGTCTTTATATGAGCTCAAAGCCTCTCAGCAGTTAGGTGCTTGGTTTCTACAAGAGCATTTGTTTCTCCTTTCATCTAGGAAACAGCAATGATGGTAAGTTTTGAACATAGAAATCCAATGCAGAAAGAACAATTGACCTAGTAGTGTATTAACAACTCAATGAAAAAGGAAAAGGTGACTCTTTTACTGGGATTGAACACAGGACCCCCTGCATGTGAGTGTCACTGCTATGAGACCAACAAGGAGTCTCTGGACAGTAAGGTACCCCAGAAAAGGATCAACGTTTTCCTTTCTTGTTGAGTCGTTAATACAATAAAGGTTAGCTGTTTGTTCTGCACTGGATGTTTATTTTTCTCAAGTCACCATAATAGTAATTTCATACATGAAAGAAGAAGCGACTGCTAATGGGGAAAATTAGTTATCTTATGCCCTTGTGAGATGGAGTTTTTTGGTTTACTCCATAGAAAAGGTTAGTGTTTTCTTTTTTCATTAAGTTGTGAATAGAATAGTAGATTAATTGTTCTATACTGTATACTGACAGCTTTTTGTAACTATGTAGTTGACCTGTGTCCTCCTATTTTAGTATATATATATATATATATATATATATATATATATATATATATATATTTGTGTGTGGTTTATTTACATTGATGTTTGAAAGGAGTAACATTTTAAAACTATCAAAATAGCTTAAAACTTTTAAACTAAATTCCACTTTTTGAATAACTATAGCTCTGTAGTCTTTCTTTCCTTATAAATCCTATTCCAGGATTTTGCCTTGGGCTAATGGAGTGTATCTGCCAATACAAAAGAAAACACGGCAAGATTTTAGACAGTTTAAAGAAAAACTAACATGGAACAGATAATTCTGTAGTTTTCACTCCATTTCCCTGCTAGTCTTTATGGACAATTTTGAATCCCGAGACTGTGTCTTGCTGTGGTCATTAAAGTGTTATGAAGTACTGATAGTTAAAATTAAGGTCTTCCAAATAGTTAGCTGTTGGAGAAATCATTATATTGAGAACAGAGATTTGTTATACTGCAACTCTCCAGAAGCAAACATCTATTTGTTCTCTTTTTTTTTTTTATAATTTTATTGAGATTTTATATAGTAAACATGTCAATAAAGTTTGTTGCTGTTTATTTTGCACTGGCTATAAACTGATTGCTATCTGTAATAATTGACCTGAGGGTTGGAGGTTCACTGCAGTGCAATGTATTGCAAAATGTCCCCTCAATTTGGTGTCTTCACCATGTTCCTTCACAGTGCAGGTTTGTGTCATCTGTTATTACATTTATATTTGCTCTAAGTCTAAGCAGAATGATGAAAAGACCTTGGTAGTGTGTTGTAATTTTATTGCTTTCATTCAAGTCAGATACGCTTTATGGATGTTGAGCCTGTGCCCTTTAACAAGTATGCATATAGTGTCAATTCTTCTTTCCCCAAATAATCCCTCACTACTTCCATCTTAACTACATCCTCATACTCTGCCCTTTCAAGCCCCTCTATTTCTCACATTTCTGAAACATGAAAGAAGTTAACAGGACAACCTAAGTCTCTTTCTCTATAGAACATACATCCTTCATACTTACCTTCCGCCAGCTTTCAGACTCCAGCACCACTAAATATCCTGTAGTCCTGCAGCTTATTGCTTCCTACTTCCCCGCTGCCTACCATCGATAAAATACAGATCCCTTTACTTAATCATGCTACTCCTCAAGTTATCGTCTCCTCACGGCCTACCATCGATAAAATACAGATCCCTTTAATTAATCATGCTACTCCTCAAGTTATCGTCTCCCCACGGCCTACCATCAATAAAATATAGATCCCTTTACTTAATCATGCTACTCCTCAAGTTATCATCTCTACTTCTCTGCCTTCTTAGCCATCTCTCTCATACAACCATGACTCAGTAATAGCTGTCATCATCTCTCCAACTCTGTCCTCAACACCTATCTGTACTTCCTCACTAATTTTCCATGGATTGCACCAAACCTATTTAATGATGCCCCTCACCTTTATCCCAAATATAGACTGATTAACTCCATTTCAACTCAATTCTTAAAAAAAAAAAAAAAAAAAATCAGTAATACCTCAAAATACCAAAATCCTCATAGGAGGAGACAATCACCCTAATCCTGGCCCCATCTATCACAACTGCCATCAAGACAATTTTCTTTAACATACTACTACAACTCCACAACAATAAAGTTCCAGTCCTGGTAATTAAACTTTTGTCGCCATAAATATTAGAAGCATATGGAATAAATCTACTGAACTACATGTCTGGATTACCCAACACAAGCCTGATATTCTTAGTACAACTGAAACTTGGCTTAAACCCAACATAACTCTGAAATTATACTTCCAGCTTTAGTATCATGCAGAATGACTATATAACTAAGAAAGGTGTTGGCATTGCTTTAATATTTCCCAACAACTGCCACATTCCCCCTGATAACAAACCAACAAAAAAATTCAGTTCAGTGTCTCTTCTTATTACTTTGCTGAAAAATAAACAAATATGCATCACTGTCCTGTAAATCCCTCCTGGTGACAATACAGTGACAATGAAATCTATCCTACACTGGATATCTATAACAATTACACAAGTAAAAATACTACTAGGTGATGCCAAATCCATTGGTTGGACATAACCTCTAACTCCCCTACATCTAGCAAGAACTTGTATAGTTTCACACAACTAATTAATAACCCTGCATATTATAGTAAGACATCAGATCTCTTATAAAACTGGATCCTATTATCATGCCGTAGCAAATTCACCACCACATGCACAATGTTAGGCTCTCTTAGTTACCATCACTCAATCTAGACATCCAGATATCTCACACAACCACTTAAACAGCATGTTTATAAACCCACAAACAACGTGTACACATTTAATCCAGAAATATTGGTTCTATATTAGAACATCGAAGTTTCAAAACTTCAAATGTTCTACTTTCGAACCCTTTTCAGCAAAAGCTGAAAATATCAAAGCAACAGAAAACCGAATTTTTTCCTAGGGAAAGAATTTGGTTGGCCATTTCTGTTGCTTTGGTATTTTCAGCGCTGTGGTGGAAAGTTACGGGTCGGGTTCAGGTAAGTATGCGACTGAGTGCAGGTTAGGTTAGTTAGGGTTAGGGTGCTGGTTAAGTATGTGTACGATTGTGTGGACGTGAGGGTTAGGGTAGGTTAGGTGAGTTAGGGTTAGGGAGCGGGTTAGGTATGTGTGGGATTGTGTGGACGTGAGGGTTAGGGTGGGTAAGATGAGTTAGGGTTAGGGCGCGGGTAAGGTGAGTGTCTGATAGTGACAGACCTTAGGGTTAGGGTTTGGGTTAAGGTAAGTGATAGTGGTGTGTGTGTATAGTTTAGTGTAGAGTTAGGTGTAAGATTTTAGGTGTATGTGTGTGGATTGCTGTTTGTTTGGTGTGCTTGTGTTGTGTGTATGTGTTTTGGAACAGCAAATTTTTTCCCTAGGAAAAAATTTGCTGTTCTGTATGTTCAATGTTTTCAGCTTTCGCTGAATAGGGGTTGATATTAGAACATTCGAAGTTTTGAAACTTCGATGTTCTAATATAGACCCGAAATATTCATTACTACCCTCTCATGTATTAACTGTAACAGCCTAAAAATCCTCCCCTTAGATGATGCTGCAAATTCATTTAATGCAACTTTCCAAAATATCCTAAATAGCCTTGCACTACTGAGAAAGAAGAGAATACAAACAAATAATGCAATTTGGTTATCCAAAAAGAAAATAATGCTAATGCAAGGCAGAGAAAAAGCACAGAAATAAAAAAATATAAAAAACCGCAATATATCGAAAACTTCAGAATGCACGTCAATCATACTAAAAAGCAAATAAATGAAGACAAAACTATACTATAACAACTTTATAACAATGATAAACACAAGCCTAAAACATTCTGGCCAGCCATTAAAGAAATTTTACATCCCAACCAAAAATTCAACCCTAAACTCTCTGCCAATAACCCACTGCTTAAAATGCAATAGATAGTATAATGTTCTGAATTAAGGATTCCCCAGCATCCAATTCCAACCCTGCCCAACTGCTGCATATCACTCCATCCACTTTTACCTTCGCACCTGCACCCTCACCCTATACAGAACTACTCTTAAACTCAAACAATGCTTTACTAAAGTTGATGACCTTCCAAATGATCACCCTAAAACAGCAGCCAATAACACTGCCTATCCTGTCTCAATCCTTATAAATAGGTCAATCGAAGAGTTCTATGCTCTCTCACTCTGGAAAAAATGCACACTATCCCTCTACACAATGGAGGAAATTCAGCCCACATTACTAATTTTAGACCTATATTAGTCTTACCCCCTCCAAAATGCTTAAAAAATTTATTCAAAAACAATTGCTCAGCTATCTTCTGCAGGAAGAACTCCTTTCCCATCACAACATGGCTTCTGTCCCTTCCATAGTACTAACACTGCACTTCTAACTACTGTCAATAAAGCCAGAGATAACAGCAAAGTAATACCTTTCTTTCTAGACTTGTCTAAAGCCTTCAGCACAGTTTGTCACAGCAAACCTCTCCTTCCAATGCCCTGACTAGTTCTATATCAGCCCACCCTTCTGTGGTTCAAAAGCTACCTGTCAAATACATATTAGTAAAATGGCACTTAACCCTCTATGCATACCTCCCAGTCACCACTAGTGTACCACAAGACTCTCATCTTTAACGTTTTCATTAACACCCTCTTCACATCCACACAACAGGCCTCCATAGTACAAAACACAGATGACTCCACAATCATGTGCCTATGTGATAACCTGGTACATCTCCAAAACTTTACCCAGGAAGCTTTAATAGCCACAGAAATATGGCTTTGTGACTCACAGCTCAATCTGTCCCTACAAAAAAAAGATAGAAAAAGAAAAAAGCCAAATTTAAAATCTTAATAATATAATATAACCATTAAAGTCACTTTCATAACAAATTATTAGGGATGATATTGGATGATAATCTTTAATTTGACCTGCATATGGAACATTGCATTAATATGAACTCGTCAAAAATGAACAGAGCCAAAACAATTCTCACAAATGCAACAAAAACTAAACTTGCCACTATGTATCTTCTCCCCTCACTACTTTATGGTGCTCCCATCCTTTCTGATCTCCAAACATCACAAAGATCAAAATCAATTTCAGATCCCACCAGAGTATAGGACTAAAATGCCTAAACTAATTACAACTACCAATCAACTAGCATATACACAAATTCTCACCACCAATAAAATTATCCAGTATCCATCTGCTTGTCCAGCAATAAATACCACTCTACACAACTATGCTCCCAATTGATCATTATGATCCAATGACCAAAAACTCCCTTCTTTCCACAAACTTATCAAATCTGTTGGGCATGGTCTACACTCATACCATCTTGCTAAGGCTTGGAAATCTTTACCTATATCCATTAGGTCAACAACCTCCATCCAGTCATTTAAAACCATTTGAAAGAACTTCCTATCCAAAATCTGCTCTGTACATGCTCAACCCCAGGATAGACTATATCCCTAAATATTCACAAGTACTGCTTCACAGCTTACACCTCCTTACTCTCCCCTCTTCATTTACATCTTTGCTTCAATTTATCTCCCTTCTTCTCTTTCTAAATATACCATATCTCTGTTTTTTCCTCTCACTTCATACCTTTAATTTCTCTACAAACAAGCTAAATTTTCTTTAAATATTAAATCATTATCATATGAGTTGTATCTATTTTTAACCAATTATTTCACATTATATTTGAATTGGTAGAATTATTTAAACTGTAGTTGTTTTTGTATAATTGTTGAAGATTGTAAAATTATGTTCTGAAAATGTTTTTATAGTACTTTGGACCTTTCCCCACAGGTATCCACTTAAAATGGACACCTAACTAGTCAGGCTTTTCCAGTAACCAAATGTTAATAAATAAATAACTAAATCAAACAAATGTAACACTCAACACAAATCATAGTATAAGATTTTGCTTTCAATTTTGGCTACTGAATTGTTTTTATATTTAACCATATAGACTTAAGGAGAGTATGGACTATAACAGGTAGATTTAATTTGACCTTATTAGTTTTTGAAATGACAACTTTAAGTCATAGAGGAACTAAACAAGATGTTAGACTTGCATGGAAACTTCTACATCTAATTAATAACTGGGTGGGGGGGGCACTCATTTTTGAACATTTAACAATTCATACAAATCAGAGTGAGTCAGTAAAAAAAGAAACATCAACCATGTTTCCATAGATAAGACTCAAAGTACTGATATTGTAATAAAGTGCAAAATAAAAAAACTTCATTTATTATGCCTATGTTGTGTCATACTACAAAGACACAAGTTGCAGTAATAACACAGTAAACAGTGAGTGAAACCCATCAGTATAGCAGTCCCACTCAAGGCTATTTTAGGCCATAAATTAAAATATATTAAGACAATTAATAATACTGATGCATTCATAAACTACAGAAAATCAGGCTGTGATGAAAAATATGTTTTATTCAGTTACTGGATTAAGGTTTTCTTTAAGGAAGATTATCTAAGTATCCAGAGGTCTGCAAATTATCCTCTGTTCCACTTTTATTTTCATTTTAATAGCCCATCTTAAGATACTTTATTCTTCTCTTTAAAATATGAATTCACTTCAGTCATGAAGGTGGTGATGTTGGTGGTGGTAAATGTGGAGGCAATGGATATCCACACCTCCAGGCTAGTTGCATAGCATAATGCATCCGAGGTTATCCAAGTGCAACTAACTGGGCAAAACTGCAATCCAAATTGTAGCTTGCTACAGATCCCCCACCATGCCCCAGGATTCCCACTCCTCTTTTCTTGATATACTGGAAAATATTAAGGTTCGACCAAACACTCTAATTATGGGCGATTTCAACTACCCCACCATTAACTAAGAAAACTACTCATGTACAACTCCTTCACTCAACGCTTTCTGGAATTCATAAATTCATAAATTCCAATGCTCTGGATTAACTTATCTACACCCCCACCAGGGGCAACAATATCCTAGACCTAGTCATTACAAGCATGAGTGACCGGTGTTCCACAACTGAAGTCAACTCCTCATTGGTCCAATCCAACCATAAGCCAATTACCCTTGATATCCACATCCCGCCCCCACACCCCATTAAGGAAACCACAGTAAAAAATTTCTCCAAAGCCAACTTCATGCTCCTTAAGACAGAAGTGGTGAACTTTATGACACCCATGAAGATGGACAATGCAGTTACGACTGCTGAATCCTACACAAATGCACTCTATAAACACTCACACGAGTGTATGGATCGTGCTATCCCAAACAGAACCAAGATGCTATCCTCCAAAAAAAGGAAGCCAATCTGGTGGTCCCCTGCCACAAACAAACTCTACAACAGAAGGAAGAAACTGTTGCAAAAGAGAGTAAAATCCCATGAGTGGAGGAGCTCCCTGGTCAGCCTCAGTAAGAAGCTGAGATCCCTTATAAGATCCTCCAAAGCTAGCTACAAAAACAAAATCACCACTGATTCTAAGAGTGACCACAAAGCATTCTATAGATATGTCAAGAATCTCAATGGCAACACCCAGATCTGCTCTCAGTTACAGCACAACGGCATGAAAATTACAGAACCAACTGATATTGCCAATATCCTGACATATAGGTTCAGTGCTAACTTTACCCCCCTCTCACCCTCTAAAGGGCTCATATCTATACAGGAAGAATGCAGAGTCCCTGTAATCACATCTATGCAGGTAAAAACTGCACTCTCTAAACCCCAAAACACAGCATCTATGAGACCGGACAACATCCCAGGCTGCGTTTTCCATGAACTTCAGAATGAACTAGCTCCCCACCTAAGCACCATGTGCAATCATAGTCTCACGTCAGGCTTTGTGTCCACTGAATGGCACACAGCAGCAGTTATCCCACTCCACAAAGGGGGAGCCACCACTGATCCTGGGAACTATCACCCTATTAGCCTGACAAGCCTGGTCTGTAAGGCCATGGAACATATTATCATGGAGCTCATAAACAAAGACATTGGTAACCTCTAACTCTGGATCCCACCCAGTTTGGGTTTGTGAAAGGCAGATCATGACTTCTGAACCTGATCGACTTCCTTGAGGCAGTCACCAAAGCCATAGACGAGGGTAAGGTGGTTTACACAGCCTATCTTGACCTCACCAAGGCTTTCAATACCATCCCCCATTCTGGAATTATAGCTAAACTCACTCATCTAGGTATAAATCCCTACATCACAAGATGGGTTGCCAACTGGCTCACTGACAGAACCCACACTGTAAAAGTTGCAGACTCCAAATCTGACTTCAAACCAGTGACAAGTGGAGTACCACAGGGTTCAGTCCTGGGACCCTCTCCTGTTTGGTATCTACTTCTCTGAAATACAGGCTAACATAGAAGACCTCTGGCTAATGAAGTTAGCAGATGACTGTAAACTAGGAGCCATTGTCGAGTTCCCAAATGATGTGGACATCCTACAGAAGGGCCTCATTGAGACAGATGCTTGGTGTCAGAGGCATGGCCTCAAGCTCAGTGACAAAAAGTGCATTGTCATCCCCTTTGGTAAAAACTCTGTTCCCATGAACTACCACATAAATGGCAGTCTATTTAACACCGAATGTGTGATAAGAGACCTTAGGACCTAGGTGGACGGTAGTCTCTCCTTTGATAATCACATCACCACAGTAGTCAGGAAATCCTTCTATGTGGCACACCCCATCACAAAAGGGTTCTCATCAAGGAAAAAAAAAAAGAGGTCATTGTTCCCCCTCTACTCAGCACTCATTAGACCCATTCTAGAGTACAATGCCCCTTTTGTAATGTACCTTACAAGACATCTTCAACAGCTGGAATGGCCACAGAAGTACCTCACAAAGAGGATTACTGGCCTCAAACAGATGCCCTACACTGATCATCAAAAAAAACCTCCAGATTTACTCTGTAGCATATCGCCTACTCCGATGAGATCTCTGCCTAACATATAAAGCTATGTTAAACCCAGAGCTGTTGGATATGCTACATCTAAAGAAATCCCAATCCCTCTGAGCTACACACTCTAGGGACCTAAACCTTATCACCACAATAAACAGGACATGCTGGAGGGATAGATTCCTGTCCCAGAGACTTCCTATACTCTGGAACAAGTTACCCATCTATGTCAAGCAAAGTTTCTCATTAGCACTCTTCAAGAAAAATCTTGATTAGTGGACGGGAAATAGGAAATACACCCCGGGGATCACTTCTGTGGCTCTGGTCGACAGGGGCACAAGAAATTAACTTTCTTGGGTGGCGTAAGCCAGGGAACCTTGTTGGCTAGGCTTACTTAGGCCCTTGGGCCGATATCTTAGTACCTATCTATGAACCTATGAACCAGATCAAAATTCTTTGTAGTGCTTGGAGCTTTATCTTCTCCGTATACTGCCACTTACAGAAAAAGATAAAAAAAGAGTCTATATTACATGAACAAACGTTTAGTTAGTCGAATAACTAAACGTCAATCAGTAAATGTCGAAGACCTAAAACCGCGAATGGCAGTTTCCACACAGGGAAACAAGTCATTTGGCCATTACGTGAATTTTGCCCTTTCTATAATGTGGAGCGATCTCAGAGTTGGTATATTTAGTTAGGAGGAGTGTGTGGGGCACAGCCCCCTACATCAGGGAGGGTGTGTGGGTCGAATCCCCCCACTTGATTTGTACTTATTGTTTTTTCTTTTAGGTGGAATGTTTCCCTATGTGGAAACTGACATTCACGGTTTTGGGTTTTCGACATTTAGCGATTGATGTTTAGTTATTTGACTAACTAAATGTTCAATCATGTAATACAGACACATAAGATGTTTTACTGGATTTCAAAGCTTTTCAAACCCAGTAAAGCACTTTGCATTTTCAAACAGACTGCAGTCAGAAACAAAGTGCCCATCTGTAGAACTAATGGCTTTAAAAGCTGCTGGACACCTCATTCTAATACATTTCCTGTTTACAATGCTTTTATGTGACTGTTTAGCCTTCTGCAACATTTTTTTGCTGGACAGCACTATTCATTGAAAGTCCCTAACACAAGACCTGATCTTAACAGCACTTCAGCTGTGCTTCACAAGCTTTTGTTAAGCATGGCTGAGCACAGGTAAGATTGTATCATGTGCTAGGGATGTACTTAAGAAGTTTATCCTTTAATTAGTTTCAGAGTGTAGTTGCAGGACTCTATGCACTATATTTTTTAAGATAACCATTGTGTTGATTTTACTTAATGCATATAGTAATAACAGTGTTTTTGTGTACCTAGAATCTCTTGGTTCACAGCATCCAATATTACTGTTTAGAAAGTTTGAGTTTTTATTTCTTGTGAGTAAGACTGTTTAAAACCTCTAAGTTGTTATAGCATCAGGCTGTAGAGTCCTTATAACAACATACATTCGAACAGACCCCAATCCATACAAAATATCAACAAACTTGAAAAATCAACTGACAATATTTAACTAGTCTACAGTGCTGAACAATCAAGGCCCTAACACAACAGCTACAGCCCTAATCTAGATACTCTTCCAACTCCAATGCAAATTTTCCCCCATACCTTTTTAAACAAGAACAAACCCTATGCTTAAGAATGGGTCTATATCACTTTATCAAATGGCTATTCAGTGAATAGCCATTCATCAAACCCCTATTTGTAGAAGACACTCTTCACTGAACAGCAGATTTTAAGTAAGGAAAATTAGTTCAGTGGTTGGCCAATCAAATCGCTGTAAAAAAAAAAAAAAAAAAAAGTAAAATTTAAAACCTACCCAGGTTATGCCCCCTACCCTCCCAACTATATACCAACTCTGAGATTGCACTGCAGTGGGGAAAAGGGCAAATTCCAGATAGTGGCCAACTGCTGATTTGCCCTAGTTAAAATTTCCTGTTCAATGAAAAGCAGCTTCAACAAATAGAGGTTTGGTGAATGGCTATTCACTGAATAGCCATTTGACAAAGTGATATAGACCCCTTAAGAACTTAAATCTCTGTTCAAGCTAAGAGATGAAGCCTGTCAGTCTACGGGAAAAAAACAGTCCAGTCCCTGATAGTCATGCTATCTTCAACAAACTCAGGACACGGCTAAACAATCCATACAGGGGCACAAACAAATCATCTCTAATTCAAGCAACTTTCCTTCTGTAATAAACCTAAACCCTTCTGGCATGAAAAGTCAGTCTGCTCACTGGATGCAAATCCTCTAAAAACGAATCCTCTCTAAACTTAATACAGACTAATCAAGGACCTCTCACCTGCTCTGACTTGGAAAGAGAATTTACCCAACATCCATAACTACCAAACAGCATCTCCACTCCCTTCCTCTCTCATCTCTCCCTGAGACTCTTCCCTACATCATCCTTTTCTAATTAAAAAAAAAATCACAGACATATAAAACAACCTACTTGAAGACATGCCAATAGATATCCCATCCATGTTCAGACCATATTTTCCATGGTTTATCTACCACTCCAGGAAATTTCTAACCCATACTCTTCATCACATTATAACTTTTACATGACTGTAGCTAGAATGCCAAATATCTGGAAAATAGCATTCATTAACCACCCTACTCAATCAATCGTAGCCTCAAAACACCTCAAACTTTTGTCCTATTTCCATTCTACCCATTCTAGGTAAGATGCTAGCAAAAATATTATCTACAACTCTCAGTCTTCATTCATCAATACCATCTCCTTATCGTAAAATAGCATGGATTCTGGACAGGTTGTAGTAATTTGCTGCCCAACGAATGATATTGTCCTCAACGTGGAGAAAGGTAACTTGAGCAGAGCAATATAGAGTTGGCCTGAAGAAGCCTAAATGGTGAAAGCGCTTGCCCTATATACTAATAAACGTGTTATTCCTTTTTGCCTGGAGTATATTTTCTGGAAGTTGGAAACTACTCATTTTTTGGATCGGCATATTTTACTGAGACGAACTGTGACTGTGAGTTGCTACTTGGAGCATATTCCAGTGTTTTGATTTATGTTCTTCTTTTTTGGAAATTATTACAGCAGCTATTTTCTCTTGGCTTTAAAGTTAAAGTGTATTGGTCATGTTCTGAAATAACTCTAAGGAATACACTTTTGGAGTTAACAATAACCTCCTTACCATAAACAATAATGAATTATACATTTTTAAAGTAAAAAAAGTGTGTTGTTTATGTATTTTACTTTGTTGATATGGATAGCCCTCCTAATTTTTTTCTCAGAGATGATACTCCGTGCCATGAAATCATGCAATAAGTGACCCACAATGCCTCCCTACCTAAACTTATGTATAAGCTGCAAAATTTCCATCATACATGGCAATCATTATTAATTCCTAGAAAGACAAGTTGTAAACTAGTTCTTGCAGATGAAATACTTTACATTGATGCTAAGTACTGAAACCACAATATAAATAAGAAGTTGCTCACCTAAGGAGGAAAATTATTTTTTTTTACCCATAATGTTGTGTACTCATATGTAAATAATTGCCCAGTACCTACCATAACATCATTTGGTAGCAGTGACTAAAGAGAAAAACTAGGTAAACAGAGAAATAAAAAAAAATCAAACAACACAATCTCATCTTCATTTACAACCTTAACATGAGAAGTACAACAATAAATGAAATTAATTGTAAAACAAAGATGCTTCCATAAGTGATCAATACACTTTAAATTAGACTATTCCTTCTCTCAGCTCACTCCTCTTTCAGTGGCAGAACCCCAAGCTGCTATCCTAGCTAATTTTATCTATTTTCATTAACTCCTAATCTACAACTCATCCTTTATGCTGATGACATGGTAATTTTTATATCCACCCACAACCACTCTACAATTGAAGTACCACTGAAAATTAACTTTAACTAACACAGTTCATGGCTTATCAACTACAAACTAATACTTAACCCTAGCAAAACAAAAATCATGCTATTTGGCATGAATCAAAACTTTAAAAAGTCATTGAACTTACTCAGTCTGAATACCCAATGTGAGACACCAACAGAGACAACCATGTTATTCAAATACCTCAATTTGTTGCTCAACCAGCCACTAAAGTTCAATACTGATATTGAAAAATCATGGACAAAAGAAAATCTATAAAAGCTACAGCCTCTAAGAAAAGCTCTTCCCTACTGCAGAATATTAAAAGCAAATTCTGTCACTTCATCACTAACTCTCCTAATGTGTGCCATGGTCTCAGCCTCAGAAAACCCAAATGGCTCACACAGAATAGACCTGGTACTAGGTTCTCTCATTTTCAAATTTCTCCAGCCTAACTCACACCACTAGCTGCCAAATGCTATACTAAACACACACTACAACCTCAGATGCCCCCCTCTCCAACCCCCACAAACCAGGCTACACTACACCAACCACATTTATTCCAACCTCACTCCTAAAATATGTGAACCCCCCCCCCAAAGGAACTAGAATTTTATTTGTCCACAACAACTCAGACTGTACTTGCCACACTACAGGCCACGCCATATAAGGGCCTCTCATTCTCTAGCCTTATTGTCTCTGTCAACTACTAACATCTCTTAACTTCATACCTATCCTCCCCTGCTTTGCGTCACCCCATTGCATTTCCACCATGATAAAATCTTGATATATTGCCTTGTAAAATTTTAAAATCTGCATTTCTCTCATAATCGTTGCCGCATCTAATTGCTGCTGCAAATCTTTTGTTATATATTATTACTTTCTGGTCTATGTGTGATATGTACAACTTACTGCATCTCTGTAATACTTTTTCTTCTTTGCAAATTATTTGCCCAGGCAAATGGTAATTTGTGATGAATTCACTATCCTGGTAAACAAATGTAAAATTAAATAAAATAAATAGAATAAAAAGGTTTTGTAATACACTGCTTTTGCCTTTTATGGTCTGAGTGTATGAAGAGGATCTGTACATTATCCTAGTGAATCTCCATTTCCGTAAATTAAAACTCAAAAATCTGTCCTGTCTTAGCTGGCAGCAATTCTTGTAAGTAGGACATGGTGTGACAAAGGGAGATAATGCCAGCCTGGCTATGTGGAATTTTGTAAATAATATGCCATTTGTGAATATCAACATGATTCAAGTGTTTGTGTTGCAAATGTATTAGAACTGTATGTTATGTGAATATCAAACTGCTGGTACAGAAGTGTGTATGCTAAAGAGATATTTTGTAAAGTACTGAGCAGAAATGCATATGCACTATTGTAACTGTTTAGATGTATATATTTTAACCGGAGAGACTGAAACAGGAGATTAACTTGCAAAACTTCAGATAAATACTTGAAATTAAGTTACTTTATGGCTAGACCATAAACAAAGGATGTTATATTTCAGTTTCAGTCCACAGGATACAGAATGTCTGTACTAGAGAAGTTTTTTGTATTGTCTTTAAATGTGGAGGAATGTAAATGATTTTACGCCTTCCACCATTGGCCAAAAGATCTGAGGCTTATGTATTTTCACAGGTAGATGCTAAATGCTACAGCTGCATCAATGATTGTGAGCCTGGGAACTGAAGTCCGATGACAAGAAATGATGTCATTCAGCAAGTAGCCCAGCAGTAATATTTGGGATATTAATTTAAGAACTCTCTGAGAGAGACACTGAGAATTTTGTATTTTGGATTTGACCTGAAAATAACATCCACTCACCACATCTGCCTGCTTGCTCTGTAAGTAAGTTAACTAGGGTACAGTCATTTCTCTTAGATACAGTCAGGAATATATTCAAGTATAGCTCAGATGTTTTCTTTCTTTATCTGAGACTGTCCTGCAATGTTGTTTTAAGTATTTCCTGTGATTTTGAACTCTGATGTGACTTTGATTATATACTGAGTATTTTCTTGTTCTTTTATTATTTATTATTAAATATATTTAAATTTTTCATTGTGGCTGATATATATGAGACATATTTATATTCTGAGAATACTTGCATATTTATTTGGTGACAATGTGGGCAACTGCTAATAGCCTTGCATTTGGTCAAGCTACCATTTGTATTGATAGTAACATAACACAGTGAGATTGGACACCCTTTGTTAAGGGCTTTAAAGTAGCAGATAAGGACACTGCTGGTGGCAATAATAACTACCTTATAGTCTGAGCAGAAGGGGGCATAGCTAGTGAACCTGTGCCAGCCTTTCCCAGGTGTGTGTGTGTGTGTGTGTGTGTGTGTGTATGTATGTATAAATCAAATCTCAAACAGTGTGTGTGTGTCAGCTACTTGGGCAGAGACATGAAGCACTGGTTGGATAGAGAGAGTGCTGGAGGTCTTGGCTTGGCCACTCAGCTGAGATTTCAACTCTATAGCTGTGCCAGTGAAGAGTCTTATTGGGGATCTGGAAAAATAGGGAGAAACCAGGCCCAAAATGACTGTGGTCTCTGTGTGTTCCTAAGGGAAATTGTACTTTACTGTTTGTGTGTACTTGTCATCTTCCCAATGTACATCCCCCACCGGTGATAGTAGGGAGGATTGAGGCTCCTTGATTACTGGGCCAGTGGTGGGCATCACACATGGATTAAAATCATATTGCTTTACAGTCCATCTACAGAAAAGGTTTATAAGAAAAGTATATTCCTTGACTACCAGTGCTTATTTTTTGTTTAGTATATAGGTGATATTGACTTTATTATATATATAGGACTAATTGTGCATTACTTATAGATAACTATGATGTCAACCATCTTCAGCTAGTTGAAGACTCTGCTGCTTGTTGATGATACTCAGCATTACTGCCAAGTTTAACCATTTCATCAGAGCCTTCACTCATTGTTGGTACGGCCTCAGAGAATGTCCTTGTTTATTTAGCTGTGCACAAATTGGGGACCTCCATGTGCTACAGCTGCTTCTTCTATACTGTCCAAGCAATGCTTACTGTTCTACAACCTAGACAGTGAAGGCTTTGCAAAGGTACAACTTGAATCCTCTTGGAACCTGTCTTTTTCCCTGAAGATCTACACCTTTGGAGCTTCTGACCCCATGTGCTGCCAGATTATACCATTGTTCTGTCTTTAACAGGTCCGTTAAGACATAAGCATTTAACTTTCATTTCAGTTTACTCATTACTTGTTTATTTATTTACTTTTAATTTATTTTTTAACACAGAAAGCCCACTGGGCACGAGTGTTCCTTTTAAGAGGTGACAGTGGACCACTGTTTGATTAAATGATTTGCTGAAAATCACAAAGCTTGCAAGTGAGTTTTAAAAAAAATCACAACAAGGACAAAAGGATGATATAGATTACCACTGGGTAAATTTAACCCTGTGGATTAATATACAACTATTTACAGAAGGAGAAATATTTCATTTCAGTTAAATGTTATGATTTTGTTTCACAAACTTTGTTGAATGAATGGTTTATCGTAAACTGATCCCAGACTTGACATATTTTGCCCTCCTGGATGCAGAAGGTTCCCTAAAAACATGGATATTGTAAAAATGATTGTAGTCCATGAACTGCCTCTGCTTATAAAGTCTGTGAATCTATAAATCTAGGAATCTGAAAAATGTGTGACAGACATCCATCACTGACACATGGAATTATTGAAAAAAAAATTTAATGCAAAGCTCAGAATATCACTTCAAATGAATACAGACAACCTGAAAAGGATTAGCTTTCCATGTGTGTGTGTGTGAACTTAATATACTCCACATGAAGGCTGCTGTAAAGAAGATACTCCCATGCAGTCACAATTCATTTACTCTCACCATTCATTT